>NC_053176.1:868165-1236819 GCF_004115215.2 Ornithorhynchus anatinus
CAAGGAAGATTCTTTTGTATGTGAAGCATTTGGCAGCAGCAGTAGGTCTTTGCTTGATATTCTCATGGACACTGCATTAGATCTTTCTCTTGTTTTCCATTTTTAACAGGATAATATACACTGGTCTTAGTAGTTGTGCTTTTCATACTGTAAAACAGTGTAATCGAGAATTGAAGATTAGCATTGCACTGTAATCACACTTTAACATCTATCACTAAATATTCCTTACCACTCCTCAGGTGACAGAGAACACAAATCAAATTTTTATATTCTGATTTAAAATACAAGCAGAGAATTGAACTTACATTTACCTAATTAAAAAAAACACCTTTCAAAGGAAAGCCTAAATATTGATGAGAGGCAATTATCGACCACTGTACTCTTCAACAGCTAAACTTGGAAAGGTTCGCATAACTTGTTTGCTCTTAAATTACCTTAGTTTCAAAGCAGACCAGGGCTCCGAATTGCTACGCATTGAAATTTTTACCACCCTATAAGAAGTGTCATTCACCTTTTAAAATCCCTATGAATAAAGTCCAAAATTAGACTACAGCCTAAGCTTTTCCTGCCAGGAAAGGCCTTTGGTTAACCCCCTACTGGCAGTTCTAAATAGGATTGTTAAAGGTGACCTTCAAAGGTGTTTTTTTCCTTTGTTCTGAAAATGAATTCAGCATCACAATATGTATTTGAGATACCTATGACCAGAAGATGGAAGGAAGGAGCATAAGAGTGTTCACATAAGAATTATTCTAAATTCTTTTTTTTCCTCTCCCAAGAATCCCTGCAACTGATACTGTTTTTAACTAGATTTCCCAATAGGCATCATCCAGAGAAGTGTTTGTTCGATACAGAGGAATGTGTCTTGTTTGTTATTATATTGTACTCTCCCAAGCGCTTAGTACAGTGTTTTGCATCAAGAAAGCCCTCAATAAATACATTTGACTTATAGAGGAGGTATATATTCTAAACTAAATTGTCATGCAATTAAAGAAAAACTACTTAACCTGTTGGGTATCTCTGATTGTGAGAATTTAGAGGCTAATATGACATACCTAATTAATATATTCTGAGACAGCAAAGTGGAGTAGAATGAATTTTTGCCCAATAAACTTAAAGAAATCCTGTGCTGAATGTTTCTCCTTCTGCAATTTAGGCTTATTCTAGGTAGAATGAGACCGATAGGTTGTGAAAAGGAAAGTAAAACCTTTGAAGGACACCAAAGGGCCTGGAATGGCAAAAGACTGTATTTCTAAATGATGTGCAACTTTATGGTAGTGTCATAACAGTACCAAAAAGTGTATAATATGAATTTATATAGCATGCCTTGTTTTATTGCATTCTTTTTCCTAGTAGAAGATTTTCCATGCTATCAAATCTCCATAGCCATCAGTTATTAATGTGTCTTATTCCTTGGGAATTGGGGGAGAACAGGGGATATTACTGTATTTTTTTAAAAAACTGAAAATAATATCAAGCTGCTTCACACAAGTAAGTAGCTTGGAATTCTGACAATGCTATAAAGCAATGCCTATGCCTCAATTTTATGGTTTTATAATATTTGGTTAGAGCCCAACTTTAGTGGGGCAAGTTGAACAAAGTTTCTGAAGCAAATTTAAACTGATGAACTAATAAAAAAGTAATTCTACCTGAAGCTTTAAACTATAAATTTGACACCTTATGATAGCAAAAGAACAATCTTATTTTGCTCTTTTGCTTTCTGAAATAGAAGTATCATACTGCTAAAAATATACAGTGATTAAGATACTTGGTATGATTTGGTTGGACTTTTTGTGTTATATGAAAGAAGAGAAATCACTCAATCTTTAAGAAAAAGTAAAAGTGATCTTTTTGAAGAGTGCCTCAGATTGCATTTAAGTGAGCACTTATGTGAGATTTCAGAATTATGTATATGCTACTTAATGAAAAATCTTGTCAAATTTTGTTGATGGTGTGGGGAAATATTTAACTGGCTTGTATAGTAGTCATAGAGCAGCATGGGAAGCAGCGTGGCTCAGTGGAAAGAGCCTGGGCTTCAGAGTCAGAGGTCATGAGTTAGACTCCTGGCTCTGCCACTTGTCAGCTGTGTGACTGTGGGCAAGTCACTTAACTTCTCTGTGTGTCAGTTACCTCATCTGTAAAATGGGGATTAACTGTGCGCCTCATGTGGGACAACCTGATTTCCCTGTATCTACCCCAGCACTTAGAACAGTGCTCTGCACATAGTAAGTGCTTAACAAATACCAACATTATTATTACTATAAATTAAGGCAACACATTTTTCCCTTCCCTTTTGCTGATATTTTGATTTTAAATCTTGCCTTCATTCTTAAGACTCTTCTTTCTTAATCAATCGGTCAGTAGTTTTTGAGTGCTTACTATGTGCAGAGAACTGTACTAAATGCTTGAGAGAGTACAGTAAAACAGAATTAGCAGACACCTTCCCTGCCCATAACAAGCTTACAGTTCACAGGGAAGGTCATTAAAATCATTTTCTCAGATTAGTAGTAATAATAAATAATAATAATGTTGGTATTTGTTAAGCGCTTACTATGTGCCGAGCACTGTTCTAAGCGCTGGGGTAGACATAGGGGAATTAGGTTGTCCCACGTGGGGCTCACAGTCTTAATCCCCATTTTACAGATGAGGGAACTGAGGCACAGAGAAGTTAAGTGACTTGCCCACAGTCACACAGCCGACAAGTGGCAGAGCTGGGATTCGAACTCATGAGCCCTGACTCCAAAGCCCATGCTCTTTCCACTGAGCCACGCTGCTTCTCCAGTGTGGCTGGAGATCATTGCTGCAAAATGGAGATCCCTGTATTCTTCATCATCCCCCAATGAACTATCGCTGCCATTTGCAAACTGCCCAGGCCAGTTCTAAAGGCAGAGCTTAGCCCTTGGAAAGTAAGGGAGTTCTAGGGTTGCTCTTCAAACTGACAAGGGAGAGAGCACAATCTGGGCTGAGACGTCTTTGACCCCAGGAGATTCCAGTGTTTTACGGACACTTTTGTGGCAGCCATTGGACTTTATTTTAAAAAAAACAAAACTATTTTCCACTGTACATCCACTTTGGGCATAAAGTCCCTCCGTTTGTGACTTTTTATAAGATGTCGCAGTCAGATGCTCCAAGACAGCCACTTCATTCATTCAGTCTTATTTATTGAGCACTTACTGTGTGCAGAGCACTGTACTAAGCCCTTGGAAAGTACAGTTTGACAAAAGATAGAAACAATCCCTACCCAACAACAGGCTCACTTCCATTACCTCTTTTCAGAAAGCAGCTGGAATGGCTCAGATGTAAATTTTGCCAATTTAATGTGCAGTCAGCTCACCCAGTCACTGGATTGGATATATAATTCAGGTATTTATTAAGAACATTTTTGTACTGTAATGTAGTGGATAATAAAGAACGAACCCCTTTTTCAGTAAAAGAAGGGCCCATTTACTCTCTTATTGGAATGCTTCCTGCAGTAGGAGCTCAACTAGTCAGTAACTTGATTGACTTCTGTGGCTTTTGGCATTTGCATTAACAGTGAGCTGCAAACAGTTGTTTTATACAGTAGAAAAACATTGCATGCTTCAACTTCATAGCTGTATATCATCCCAGAATTCTGTTCACCTTGTAGTGATGAATGTTCTGTCTATCTTTGTTAGATCAGTCAGGCAAGCAAGATACATGTCAGAAGGGCCTGTTCAATTTGTTATCTTACCAGCTGGCTCTCTTCTCTTACCTCGGCTTACTGTACATCTGGAAGAAGACTTCTGGCAGCAGCTGGGAGCCATTTCACATCTAAACCACATACCCTAACTTTGTTTAAAAAAGAATGACAGTGAATGTCAGTCCTACAAGTATTAATTAGTAAATATTAATTCACTAAGTTGTAAATAATATTATTTTATGTCCCCCTCTAAATTGTAAGGTCATTATGGGCAGGGGATTTGTCTGCTAATTCTGATGTACTCTCCCAAGCCCAAATACAGTGCTCTGCACATAGTAAGCACTCAAAAATATGATTGATCAATAGTTAAATTAACATAAGCTATTATGAACGTAGACCACAAACCTAACCAAAGCGTAAAATTAATGTGGCTTCAATCACATCTACATTTTGGAAGGTGTTTTTTAGCATTCTTTGTTTCAGAAAACAAGCAATATTTGAAAGTTATTTGGAGTCTAATTGACTTTACTTTTTAATTCAGAAATCATGTTGAATCATTCTTTCTAAATCCACAGGTCAGAAAATATTGTCCAGAACCTGTTGAAGGGCATCTACATTCTCTAAAAGTTAAAGCGCAATTAACACCAGCCCACAAAGCGTAACTCTTTTCATTGCGATAGAGTGGTTTCCTTTAAATTAAGGAAATGTCCCAACTGCTGTACCCTATTATCATTTTCAAAGAGAGTCCTGAGATCAAACAAAGCAGCATTTTTATCTGTTGACACAGGTTTAGTTTTAGGAGAATTTGTAATAATGTCTTTTTTTTTTCCCTCCCCCTTCAGCATTGAAATTCTTATATGTGGTGGGCTTAAAAGGAATCCCATCCTGCCTGTGTCAGTGCCGGCCCCAGGCACTGCGTGTTTGGTCAACAAGCAACAGTGGGTGGTAGGACTGTAGCACAGGACAAGGGCCCGCTGAGCGCAGGAAAAAATGTTCAAAGGTGTTTAAGGGTGGTAAGGAAGTCTGCCGCCCTTCACAGAGACCGGAGGCTATAGCTCAGTGTTCCCTCTCACTGCTGAGACTGTGAGAAAACTTGTTCTAAGTGACATAAAGGATGAGAAAATGTGGTAAACTTATTCACCTGGTTTCGCATCTGCATACTACAACAAATATCGATTTTACCCTTTGCATTGTGTAGTCTGTAATATAATTACCAGCTGATATCTCAACATAGAATAGGGACTCTTAAAGTTGAAAAGACTTACATGATCTCTCAAGGCAGTATGAGATAGGTTCAGTAAATTTGATTTGCAGGATTTTCTTGGAGTTGTTGTCAGTGTATGAAACTTTATCGAGGAATCTGGTTCTAAATTTCAACAATCAAGTTTCCTAACTTTTTGGAAAGATCCCTTCCATATCCACAGATAAATATTAAGGTTTCTATCTTCCACCAGGATAGACTGTGCAAAACGTGTTGTGGAATTATTAAATTTTTAGTTTATCTTGATTAAAGAAAGCATGGGCTTTCATTACTAGATCAGTTTGTCAACTGAAACCTTTTTTTCTCCCTTTGGAAACACATTTTAAGATTTCTAAAAAGCCACCTTATTCATCTAAATTTGTTTATAATTCCTTAAATTTCTCTTAAATAGAGGTAAGGACGAACACCTGAATATATCTAAGCAACTGCATATGAACAGAAGACAGTTCCATTTGAGGGCACAACCTGTATACCGTATAAAAATGACTTTGGCTGAAAGGAAAAGAGTTTTTCATTACAGAGCACAGACCATTTAGCTTTAATAAAATAATGAACATCTTTTGGGAAGTTTACTTTTCCTCCAAAAATACACCCCTATCTGATAGGTGCATATGCTTTATTTTGAGGAATTAAAATATTGTTCTAAGGTTTTTATGTATGGAATAGACCTGCCAGGAAATGTAATTATGTATTCTTTGAGATTGGTATCTGTTACATTCCCCTCTTATAGCTGTTGTGTTCTTTCCACCCTCTGGGCAGGTCCCCAGCCTACCCAAAGGGAGACTCTATTTGTTCGTTTCTTGTTTTCTATTGGAAGCTCATATCTGCCCCAATCTTAATCAAGAAGAGATCTCTTTGGATAATTAAATTACTGTCAAACACAACTTTATAGCCTGAACCCTAGAATCACTTTTTATTTAAATTAACTAAATTTAATTTAGTTTTAAATTAAAACTAAAAATAAAGAATAATTTATGTATTATATAAATATAATATTTATATCTACTTATAGCAGCCAGTTATCCTAGGATGAAGAGAAGCAAATCTGTAATCAGGATGCAGTTTGCAATAACCCTTTCAATATGGTAATTTCTTCTCATTTCTTGATTTTTAAAAACTTTTTTTTCCAAGCTAAAACTTTACACATTCAAAGGTGGATTTTTTAGGAATGTATTTTTGGAATTAAACCAAATAATGTTTTTTGCAAGACAAATATGGGGGCAAAATCAAGAGAAATCAACCCAAGCTTAAAAATGTAGTTGAATAAAAATTGAATTAAATAAACTTTCCCCATTCCTCCAAAAGAAATTTCCAAACACAGGGGGAGCATATCTGTTAGAACTGGCAAAATTGATGCTGTGAATTAAGGCATGATACCATGGTTTAAAGCATTTTAAGGTAAATCAGTTGTGTAGATAAAACAGGTTGGGAACCAATGGCTCTGAAGCTAGATCAAGCTATTCATGATATCCCATATAATAACGTTGGTATTTGTTAAGCGCTTACTAGGTGCCAAGCACTGTTCTAAGCATGGGGGTTTCGTGTTGTCCCACATGGGGCTCACAGTCTTCATCCCCATTTTACAGATGAGGTCACTGAAGCACAGAGAAGTTAAGTGACTTGCCCACAGTCACACAGCTGACAAGTGCAGAGCCGGGATTCGAACCCATGACCTCTGACTCCCATGCTCTTTCCACTGAGCCACGCTGCTTCCCATATGACTCTCAAGCACAGGGGCCTGCTCTATGGACAGTTTTGCCACTATGAGGTGTTGCCCTCCGCCTCCCTCAGAACTCTCTGGGCAGGAAGTAACTTGCCTCTCCTGCCCCTGAGAGTCAGAAAGAGGCTGCGGGGATGCTTAAGATGGTAGCTTCTCGCTTTGGTTCACGCCTCTTGCCTGGGGAACATTAGGGTCTCCACTGTCCTCCCCAGCTGACAGGCTAAGCTAAGTCTGCTCTATTTCTCCTCTTACTTCTCCTCCCCACCCCCAGAACCCTCCGAAGCAGGAGCAATGCCAAAGTGGGCCAGCCAAGCCAGGGTAGGACCGTGAGAAGCAGCATGGACTAGTCGATGGACCATGGACCTGGGAGTCAAAAGGACCTGGGTTCTAATCCCACTCTGCCACTGGTCTGCTCTGTGACCTTGAGCAAGTCACTTCACTTGTCTGTGCCTCAGTTACTTAATTGTGAAATCTGATAATGGGGTTCATTATCTTAATCCCCAAGTGAGACGTGATCAGTGTCTAACTTGATCAGTTTATATCTACCCCAGTGCTCGGGACAATGTCTGGAACAAAGTAAGTGCTTAACAAACACCATTAAAACAATGCCCATGCCTCCATCACAGGTGCTGTGTTGCATGCAGAGATAGCAACAGTGGTCAGCTTTATGATCAATTGTATTTATTGAGCGCTCACTGTGTGCAGAGCACTGTATTAAGTTCTTGGTAAAGTACAGCCCAATGATATGAAGAATACAGTACGGCGATATTACAGACATACTCCCTGCCCCCAGTGAGCTTACAGTCTAGGGTAATAGTATAAAGTGCTTACTGTTTACAGATCACCATACTTAGTGCTGAAAGAGACTACTCAGATGAGAATTAAACGTGGTCTCTGTACCTGGGTGGGCTGCGAATCTAAGCATTGGCAAGAAGAAACCCCTAGCCAAACGTCACCCACTCACACAAGCCAGGTTCAGCGTGGCAGCGGCAAAATAGTCGGAGGAGAGGAGTGAGATATAACAGCAGCCACAGAATTTTGCTACTCAGGTTCCTATCCTCACCCCTTTCTAAAAGAATCAGCAATATATTTGAAATATATTTCCCTCTGTCTGTCTGGTTGTCTCGCTCTTTCATTCCTTTCTGTCCTTTCCATCATCCCCCTTTTCTCTTCTCTTTCCCTCTCTTCTATTTTCAGTGTGTGATTTTTCTCTCTGCATCTCAACTCCTTAAAGGTTGTGTTTTATTTGGCTCTTGGGAAGAAAAATGTTGCAGACCCCCATTCTACAATATTATTCATTTTACGAATTAAAAGAAAGTACCAAAATTTGAATTTCATGGGAATGTGCATCATGCTATCCATTAAAAATCTATTCTAAGCATAATGTAAATGATATTTTTGTGTTACTATTTCTGATAGAACTTTAAATGTTGCATATGTTTGCAACAGGCATTCACTTGCAATGGGGGAGAGTGCAGATATTTATCTGCCTTTATATGCAACAGAGGTTATAAGGTTTATATTTAAAGAAATGTTCAGGATTTCAATCATTTAGAAGTATTCTTTTGTAGTATCTAGAAAATGTTAGGTTACTGAATTTAGTAAAATACCTCTTTTTTTATTGTTTCCTATGTTATTTTATTCTAGGTCAAATATTTTCCTGATGAAGTATTTTACTCCTAATTCAGGATTTCTTTTGAATTAGAGTCTAATTCTGTGTTTGGAATATAATTTGGAGCAAGATGAGATAACTAAAATTTAAAAAAATATTTGAGAAACAGTTAAATTTAGAGCACCAAAATATCTGTACCTATGCTTGTTCAAATCCAAAGGCCGTTTTGGGGGCCTTCAAATTATTTTAAAAAAAGGAGCTCTCTGTTTCTAAAATGTACTTAAGTATTTTTTTCATTCCCAGTGTGTTAGAAACTTCAGTTTAGTGTTCTCCCTAAAAACAATTCATTGTTGCTCTCCATGGGTATGTTACCCTTTTTTGAACCAGAGAAAAAGAATTAAATAGAGAAATAAAAATATGTTTTAAATTGACTCCCATAATTTAGTTTGCAGGATTTATGTATTAGTATGTGGTGTTAAAGCGCTATCTTCTGGTCAGTTGAGAACAAGGTAGGTCTTTCAAATGTATTCCAGATGTATATTAGTCCTGAGGGCATATATGCTGTCGTAGTTCCCCATTGCTATGTTATACTGTTGGTAATATGAGACAGCCAATTAAGAAATTAGTTCATGTTAACTTCCCTTTCTCCTGGTATCACCGAAACTGATGATGTGTTTTTTAATGGTATGAGAGCATGCTTTACACTACTTCTGTTATTAGATGGAAAAACAAATCTCTTTTAAAAAGTGCTATAAGATTTTGGAATTTACAAGTTTATGGGATTAGTTTAAAAGCATATTTCAACTGGGATACTGTAAAATAATCGTGTTTGTTTAATCTTATCCTTTAAAGAGACGTCATCATCCATAGAGAACTGCAACCGTTTTTGACGGCATGAAGGGGTCAGTGGTTTGTTTCTTAAAGAAAAAAAAAGTTCCTCTGAACTTATTAACCAGCCAGTGCTATTTATTGAGCATTTACTGCATGCAAAAGACTGTACTAAGCGCATGGGAGAGTACAATACATCAGAATTAGGAAACTCATTTCCTGCCCAAATTAAAAATGCTAAATATGTATTCTTGCATTGAATCTTTTCTAAATAGATTTGAATTGGAAAATGTAGTGTCAGTTAAATCCTGGACACCTTTTACAAATTGATTCTAATTAATATTATTTGACTAAATGCTAGAAATAGACAATGAAGAAATTTGTGAATATCAAACCTGTCCACAGACTTACTAGTGTAAATTTAAACTGAAATCTTCAGCTATCATCACGATGCTTGACATTCTCTTCAAATTCCATAGTATATCCAGGGTAAATGAAAGGAAAATTAAACAACATATTAAGCAAATTCCCATCATAGGCATACTTTCCCATACTTTTTAGAGGATAGATTTAATAGGATCCATTGGTTTTAACTGATCTCTTGAACAGTACTAGGAAACCTACATAAAGAATATATTGAGAAGGTGCACCCCTGCTATTACACAATCAACTGTAGGCATCTAATGGGAGAGAAAAGAGGTGAGTGAAAATATAGAGTAGATTTTGGGGATTCAGAAGTTGCCACAGAACCTAAAATCGCATATATACATAATGATAAGCATCTGAAGAGCAGGCTTTCCACATCATCATTCAATTGGTGGTATTTATTGAACACTTACTGTGTTTATTATACTAAGTGCTTGGGAGAGCACAAGTCAATGGAGTTGAGACATCTTCCCTGCCCTCAACGAACTTATGTCATGTGCATGTTGCTATGTGCCAGGCTAGTCAACGTTGCTACTATCACAGTTGTCCAAGGCTGTACCATACTATCTAAAGGTTTGCCCTGTTGAGCTTTGAAAATATTTCTTCTACTCTCCTGACTGTTCACTAAACAGCTGCTATTGGAGTATCCTGTTTTCATCATTCGCTTCAGGGGACCAACTGTGCTCAAGAGAGAAGCAGCATGACATAGTGGATAAAGCACAGGCCTGGAAATCAGAAGGTCATGGGTTCTAATCCCCGCTCTGCCACCTGTCTGCTGTGTGACCTTGGGCAAGTCACTTCACTTCTCTGTCCCTCCAATGCCTCATCTGTAAAATGGGGATTGAGACTGTGAACCCCACTTGGGTACAGAGACTTTGTCCAACCCAATTTGTTGTATCCACCCCAGTGCTTAGTACAGTCCCTGGCACATAGTAAGTGCTTAACCAATATCATTGTTATTATTAGTATGATTATTATTATTATCTTGTTGTCTTGTGATCCAGTCGGGTTGTTTGCTATGGATATTAGCGCTGCTCTAGAAATAGATCTTACATGTATGGTGAATTCACTTTCAGTCTTATAAAAGACTTGTTAAAATTGCTGTACAGATTTTCATTTTGGTTTTAATTGTAACGGCAAGCTAAAAGCACATGCTAGTGGCCTACCAAAGACTTCTTCTGATTTTCTGGATTCATTTTCTAAGTAGCAGAATTAAGTAGCAGCTTTAAATCCTGTGCGGTCAATGGAGGTTTTTGGTTGGCTAGGCTTGCCGGAAGCAATTTGGTGCATATCCATGGTCATCTTGAAAGCATTTGAAAATGATTGACAGAATTAAGGTCTGACTTAAGAATTAAGAATTAAGTTGACTACCCCGGTCCATATATCTGTGATGATCCATATAATTGGCACTTATCCTAAAAAGCAGTCTTAGCTAATATCTTATGTGACTGATTCTAGAAAACAGGAATGAAAAGGAGCTCCTATATGACTGATTTGTGGAGTTCCAATGGTAAATTTAATCCTTTGATTTAGAAGCTTTCATGTGACTTATTCAAGGTTTTTCACTGATACATTCATTCAGTCATATTTCTTGAGTGCTTACTGTGTGCAGAGCAGAGCGCAATTAATTGATGCTCTTTGCCTGTGAGTTAGAGGAGTTTACCAGTGTTAGTTAAGGACCCCAGTTAGTTAAGGACCCCACATGACTCCATCCTCTATTCATTGTCCTCAAGCGATTTGGGAAGCAAGTGGAATCCATGGGGCTTTGTTTTTGTTTTTATTTTTTATGGTATTTTTTAAGCACTTAATATGTGCCAGCCACTGTTCTAACCACTGGGGTAGATACAAGATTATTGGGTTGGACAGAGTTCATGCCCGACATGTAGTTCACAATCTTATTCCCCATTTTTCAGACGAGGCAACTGAGGTACCGAGAAGTTAAATGACTTGTCCAAGGTCATACAGCAGACAAGTGGCAGAGTGAGGGTTAGAAACCAGGTCCTTCTGACTCCCAGGCCCATGTTCTATCCACTAGGCCATGCTGCTTCTCCAATAATTCTTCCAATAATCTTAGAAATATTTGGTATGACTCTAACAATGAAACTTTTTAGGAATGCTTTGCTACTGAAAAAATGAAACCTGTTCCTATGGGAAAATTATATGATGATGGTAATTGTGATATGCATTGAGCGATCACTAAGTATTAAGCACTGAGGTTTATACAACAGAAGCAGATTGGACGCGGTCTGGGACCCACATGGTGCTCATGGTCTGAGCAAAGGAGAACAGGTATTTTATTCCATTTTACAGATGAGGTAACTGAGGTACAGAGAAATTAAGTGACTTCCCCGAAGTAACACAGCAGGCGCATGGTAGAGCCAGGATTTGAACCCAAATGCTCTAAATCCCAGGCTTGTGCTCTTTCCACTAAGCCTCATGCAACCTTCTGTAAACCAGCATAGACATTGTCCTGTCTTTTGTTGTTCAGTCGCCTCCGACCCATAGCGATGCCGTGGACTCATCTCTCCTAGAATGACCCAACTCCATCTGCAAACATTCTGGTAGTGTGTCCATAGAGTTTTCTTGGTAAAAATACGGAAGTGGTTTTCAATTGCCTTCTTCCGTGCAGAAAACTTGAATATCCACCCTTGACTCTCTCCCGTGCTGCTGCTGCCCAGCACAGGTGGGTTTAGAAGTCATTAAACAAACGACCTTGACTTTTCTTGGTTTTCCCTTTCTCAGAAAATATAAAGTCATGGGAAAGGAATAGCATAGAAAGATTTGTGTCAGGAGTATATGCTGAATGTAATGAATGAATGAATGCACATGCACATCAGAAATCAGATGCCTTTTCCCCCCCAGGTAATCCTGTGCTACACAGCACACTGTTGGACATGGATGGGGACTCCCGACCCTCTCCTCTGAGCCACCTCAGTCAGACGGCTTCACTGAAGAGGGGCAGCAGCTTCCAATCCAGCCGAGATGACAGTAGGCCTTTCGTTTTCTTATTTCTGTCTTTATTATTATTATTTTCTTTTTTAAAAATAGCATCTGTTAAATTCTTAGTACTCTTTGCCTCATACATAGTAAGCGCTTAACAAATACTGTAGTTATTAGTAGTAGTAGCATGTGCCAGGCACTGTACCACACGCTGGGGTTGATATAAGCTAATGAGGTTGGATACAGTCCCTGTCCCGTGGGAGTCACAATCTTAATCCCCCTTTTCCGGATGAGGGAACTGAGGCACAGAGAAGTGAAGTGAGTTGCCCAAGATCACACAGCAGACAATTGGCGGAGCTGGGATTAGAACTCAAAGCCTTCCGACTCCCAGGCCCAGGCTCTATTCACTAAGCCATGCTGCTTCTCTTTAGTAGTTTGTTTATCTCTAACTCCCTCTGTGGCTTTTAGTGTATTTCCTAACTGGCCAAAGTGGTTTTCCTTAATCCAATTAATCTCTATCATGACCTCAAACCACCATCAGTGAAGATGCATTATCTTTTCACTCTCCATTTCCTGTTAACTGAGTTATATAATTAATGTAAAACAGTTTCTAGGTAGCACATAACTTTTTCATAAAAGAGCATAGTATGTCATCTGATTTTAGTAAGTGCTGTTCCTAGATAAAATTAGTTTGATATTCTGTATGATAAATATGTCATTAAACTCATTTGCCTGCTCTGTATTTTTAAAAGGAACTTGTGACATGGGAGGGCCTAGCTTATTTTAATAATAATAATAATAATGTTGGTATTTGTTAAGCGCTTACTATGTGCCGAGCACTGTTCTAAGCGCTGGGGTAGACACGGAAATCAGGTTGTCCCACGCGGGGCTCACAGTCTTAATCCCCATTTTACAGATGAGGTAACTGAGGCACCAAGAAGTTAAGTGACTTGCCCAAAGTCACACAGCTGACAAGTGGTCGAGCCGGGATTCGAACCCATGACCTCTGACTCCAAAGCCCGTGCTCTTTCCACTGAGCCACGCTGCTTCTCTTATTGCTGCTGCTTCTTATTTTCTATTCTTGAAAATAAAAATCCACAACTGACTTCTGAAAATCACACTTTGCTAGTGAATTGAATAGTGCAGAAGTGCTGCAGATTTGTAACTAGTCTTTGCATATTTGCAAAGCACGGGCTTTGGAGTCAGAGGTCATGAGTTCGAATCCCAGCTCTGCCACTTGTCAGCTGTGTGACTGTAGGCAAGTCACTTAACTTCTCTGTGCCTCAGTTACCTCATCTGTAAAATGGGGATTAAGACTGTGAGCTCCACGTGGGACATCCTGATTCCTTTGCGTCTACCCCAGCGCTTAGAACAGTGCTCGGCACATAGTTAGCGCTTAAAAAATACCAACATCATTGTTATTATATTCATGTTTCTTGGATAAAGGAGTTATTTTATTTAGTGGTTTCCGTACTGTATAAGCATGTTCTTTTGCTTTGAAACTACCCCACAAACAAGTAAGCAAACTTGCCCTTCTAAGAGGTTAAAGATTTTTCCTGCTAATCACTTTATGTTGATTTCATTATTATTATTAATAGTCATATCTATTGAGCGTTTACTGTGTGTAAAGCACTGTGCATCATATATTCGCTTGGGAGAGTACACTATAACGTCAAACACATTATAACATCAGGCACGTTCCCTGCCCACAGCGAGTTTACAGTCTAGTTTGTTTCTCCTTCCCCAGGCTACCAGGCGCAATCATGCAAGGGAGAAGAGTCTCAAGGAAGATGAGTACTCAGTGGAAGATAGATATTCACTGTATCACTAAATCCTGTCAGTTCAGCCTTCACAGCATCCAAACCGCTACCCTGCTGCCATGTTAATCTAAGCCCCATGCTGTCCTGCCTTAATGACAGTATCAACCTCCTTGCTGACCTCCTTACCTCCTGTCTCTCCCTAATCCTGTCTCTCTCTGCTGACTGGATCATTTTTCTACACAATTGTTCAGTTCATGTTTTCCCAATCCTCAGGCAACTCCAGTAGTTGCCCATCTAGCTCCACCTCAAACAAAAACCCCTTACCATCGGCTTTAAAGCACTCAAACACCTTGTCCCCTTCCTACTTCACCTAAGCTGCTCTCCTTCTACAATTTAGCCCACAAACTGGGTGGGGGCATATCATGGGGCAAGGTGAAAAGATAAAAGAAAGTCCTAAAACATGTAAAATTTTTCTTCCCTTTCTCCCAAATCTGACATAGGATGGGTAATCCATCAGTCAATCCATTTGGCTCTTTTCCAGTTTCTCTGTAGTCTTTATAAAATGTAGTGATCAGAATTAGGCAGGGACTCTAATAAGAATCTTACTAGGATAGAGTATCCAGTTTTCTCCTAAAATATGGGTGTTGTATTCTTACAAATCCCCATTTTAAGCAAAATTCATACTATAGCACTCTGTGTCCAACACTGCACACGTGTACCCAACCTTTGCTTCTGACCCCGCATGGTCTTGTTTTCTAACTGATTTGAAATGTCAGACATATGTTCCCTATTTCCCTAATAATAGTCTGGCCAAAACTCAGGTGTGACTAAATGGATAAACGCCTGAAAGGATTATTTCCACCCCACTGGGAGGCAGTCCTTATACCCTAATGAAAGAAGAACACTACTCAAAAATTGTGTCACCGACTGCTGATTTTGAAAATAGATTCCTGGCTTGATGAGAATTAAGTAAGGCTACATGACTACTGCCTAAAACGAAATATTCAAATTCCATTTGAATTTTATCAGCTTCTTGAGGTAATGTGGTCAGGGAACCAACTCTGTTAAATTGTACTCTCCCAAGTGCTTAATACCGTGCTCTATTTACTTGCCCATCTCATCTAATACAAATCTCATAGAAATCTTCTCATCTCTTTCCTTGCCCATGTCCTGTGCCAGTCCTGGATCTCCCTCCCCTTTTATCTCTGACAGAAGATCACTCTACCTGCCTTCGAAGCTTTATTACATCTCCAAGCGGCCTTCCCTGACTTAGCCATCTTTTCCTTTACTCCCTTCTTTTTCACCCTTACACTTAGATTTATACCCTTTATTCACCCCACCCTCAGCCACACAGTACTTATGTACTTAATGCACAATTTATTTTCATGTCTGTGCCTCCGGACTGTAAGCTCCTTGAGGGCAGGGAACGTGTCTACCAACTCTGTTGTACTCTCCCAAGCACTTACTACGGTGCTATGCACACAATAAGTGCTCAGTAAATATGACCGATTGATTGATTGCACTATACCATTGAGACAGTATAATTCATTTGAGCCAGTAGGCATGATCCTGCTCAAGAGAATCTTAGGAAGTAAGTGGAGCTTGTGATTCAAAGGTGAAAATGAGCATATTTTGCGTGGAAGCAATGCTTGGAATATGGAGTGATGATTAACAGTGTAATGAGAATGAAATTAGAACATTCAAGTAACCAGGTTCTGCTTTTAGTGATATTACTTTATGACCAACTCCAAGAAAGGTAATTTGCTAGCTCCTATAATTTTCAAATATTACTACCTTCTATTAACATTAATATCATTTGTTAACATTATATAAAAGCTTGTCCCTACTACTTTAAAATAGTCTAGGGAAGGTGAATAGTTAAAAAAAAATGAAAAAGTAAATTTTGCAAGTAGAGAAAACACTGCTAGGACTTATGTGGTGAGTGCCCAATGCCAAGTTTTTCCTTGCTTTGTAGTTCCAAGTAATAATAATAATGCTAGTATTTGTTAAGCGCTTACTATATGCAGAGCACTGTTCTAAGCACTGGGGTAGATACAGGGTAATCATGTTGTCCCACGTGAGGCTCACAATCTAAATGCCCATTTTACAGATGAGGTAAGTGAGGCACAGAGAAGTTAAGTGATTTGCCCACAGTCACACAGCTGACAAATGGCAGAGGCGGGATAGAAGTAATAATGTAACCCTGAAAGCATTATGGCGTATTGACAGAACATCGGTCAGAAAGAATGTTCAATTGTAGCATGATCAACTGCTTAAACTCTCAGGAATTGATTGGAATGGTGGAGAAACTGAGAAATTGAAAAAAAAAAAGCAAGAGGAAATGGTGGCCCATAATATACAAAAGGAAACAGCAAGAAGCCGTGAAAGATGAAAATCACTGAGAGAAAAAGAGGGAGAAGATAGAGATATTAAGAAGGTTCTCTAAAATGGATAGTGGTTTTCATTCTTGATGTCTATCCACCTCTGGAGGAAACCACAGCTTCTTCATAATGCAGAGCAATATTCTTTAAGACCAGGTACCAGACTGAGATTTTCAGAAGCCATCGCATCAATATCATTGTAGTTTTCTTTTATTTCTAAATGTTTATGTAAGTATTGAAGCATTTTGCTGTAATCGTTATGACTGATATGGTCTTTAAGAAGTTGAATCCTTCAAAAATCTTTTTTTAAATTGCTGCACTGGGGCAGTTATCTTTGTCTAATCCCAACGCTGCCACATGTCTGCTGTGTGACTTTGGGCAAGTCACTTAACTTCTCTGTGCCTCAGATACCTCATCTGCAAAATGGGAGTTAAAACTGTGCACCCCATGTGGAACAGGGACTGTGCCCAACCTAATTAGCTTGTATCTACCCCAGAACTTAGAACAGTGCTTGACACATAGTAAGCCCTTACAAGTATTATTATTATTATTTTCATTATTATTATTATTGTTATTGAAAGTACAGTAGGGAATTATTGAAAGTATCAGTGTTTGGAAATGGGTAATATGTCCCTTGTTTCTAGACATACTATTTGAAAATATTTGAATAATGTCATATTTATAAGCTGAAATCTTTACAGTCAAAATGGCAATCAATAGGAGTGACATTTTTCAGCTATTGTAGTAGAGGTCTATCACAGACACATTATTCTATATTACTGGTTCTGTGGGGTCTTCATTTTCATTATTCTTATTTCCCTCTCTAAGTTTGGAGATATAAAGTTCCGCACCAAGTGGCATTTGTTGAGAAGTTGACCAAGCTTGTTTTAAGTCAGCTCCCTAACTTCTGGAAACTCCTGATTTCCTATGTGAACGGAAGCCTTTTCAGTGAGGTATGTATGAGTTCTTGATCTCCAATTTGGTTAAAATAAAATTGTGAATGGGTGGCCTTCTCGCTCAGTGGAAAGAGCACGGGCTTGGGAGTCCAAGGTCATGGGTTCTAATTCCATGTGCCAGTGCCTGTCCTGTGCCAGTCCTGGATCTCCCTCCCCTTTTATCTCTGACAGATAATTCTAATTCCAGCTCCGCTGCTTGTCAGCTGTTTGACTTTGAATAAGTCACTTAACTTCTCTGTGCCTCAGTTACCTCATCTGTAAAATAGGGATTAAGACTGAGCCCCACATGGGACAACCTGATTACCTTATATCCCTTAGAATAGTGCTTTGCATATAATAAGCACTTAACAAATGCCATCATTATTCTTATTCTTAGGAGTTCACTTATTCAAACTTTTGAAGTCAGAGGAAATTATGAAGGAAGGTAATAATGGAACAAAGCCATATTGGCTTAATCATTATTGGGTATTTTTGTTGGGTTTTTTAATAGTATTTCTACCATCTGCTGCCACTATGCCAAAGGAAATAACAGCAAAAGTGATGGTAACCCAAACTGTTCCACCTGAATTGGCTTATTTTTACCTACCAATGAAGTTATAGTGGCCATGATAGCAGTATTTCTCCTTCTCCCTCATCCTGCTTTTCTTTATTCACTTTTCCCCTTCTCTCTTTTTCCCATCTCTCCTACTTCTTTTCCCTTTCCCCCACTTGCTTCTTTTCATTGTTCCATCCTCTTTCCCTCTCTCATAATTTTTGTCCTTTCCTTTTTCTTTCTCTTCCTCCTCCACTCACCTTTTCCTGCAACTCCATCTCCAGTCTTCCTTTCCACCATTTTTCTCCTCTCTCTTTCTGGCCCTATCTAGAACTATAGAGGGCTTCTTCCTCATTTCAATATGTTGAAATTTCAGGTCATCTTATATCAACCTCTAAAAAATTTCACCACTGTGATATTTAAAAAGTAGAATAATATACCCCTGATGCCAGTGAAAAGCAAAATGCTGAAGTCACCGCAAGTGTTGTGATCTATACTTTTTAAAAATTATCCACCACTTTTTGGGGGGGTTTCTTTCTCTTCAAAAATCTGATGTATTATCAGGCTATGGTCTTCATTTTAAGTGGCTCTAATAATTCAGTCATTTAATCAGTCGTATTTATTGAGTGCTAATTTTGTGCAGAGCACTGTACTAAGCACTTGTGAGAATACAATATAACAGATACATTCCCAGCCCACTATGAGTTTACAGTCTAGAGGACTAATTTACAGTCCTCTAGATTGGATTGTAGTTCTCATTTCCTGCTCAGTGATGTTTAGTTATTGAATAAAATTACTTGTTTTAATTTCATTGTTTAATTTTATGAATGCACTCATTCTTCAAATTAAACTAACCAAAAGAACAAAATCTTCGTAATTTGTGTTTTCTCATTTTCTTTTTTTAAAGGATAGTAACAACAGACTATTGTGGGTTTTCAGTAATGCTAAATGACTACATAAAACAACTTCCACATCATAACCCTTTTGGGTCCCTGTTTTATCATGTAATTATACAGAAGCCCAGATGAAAAGATGAAATGTGGTATTTCAAAACAGTCTGTTCTCAGAACTGTTTCCACATGGAGATTCATCGACTTTTGGAGTGAGGTTAGTTAAATTGGACTTCTCTATGACCCAGGTCAAAATGTGCACACTCTGATAAGAAAGGCAAAGAAAGCAATATCATCACCACTTTTGAAATCTGTTCTCTAATGGTGATTTTTTTTTATGAAAATCTCAGCCTCATAAAAGCAATGTGGTTCAATGTGCTAAGCACCGACTGAGGTAAGTTTCTTGTCTTCACCACAGAGGAGAGCCAATGCACCACTAGTACGCTAGCTTCCTTTCCTTATCCGTTTTATCTAGGTAATGAGTGTTGCTTAGCAATGGAAAATGGGGAGCAATTAATAATAATTATACTATTTTTTAAGCACTTACTATGTGCCAAGCACTGTTCTGGTACCCTCCATGTCAGTAGTTAGGATCAGTGAGTGGCAACAAAAGTCCCCTAACGTAATATTTGCCATTCAGTTGAATATGATTAGACCTTTTGGGTACCAAGAATGAATGCTGATGACTGAAACCTCATACAGTGTGTGTTATGTAAAAAGAGAGGCAGGCATTAAGGTGGGGATTCTGTGGGGAAATGAGAGGATCATGAAGATTGACTTGGTTGAAAATTTAACCCCCTAGGAAATTGTATTTGAAACCTCAAAAGTTGAAAAGGTCTTTGATTATTTTTTCTCAACTTTTAAGTCTGATATTACAAACAGCTGGTATTAGAGGAGAAAAATTACTGAGCCTCTGTTCGTAGTTAGGGGGAAAGAGGTAGGGAAATGACCTGTTAAACATATCTCTTCTAAGAAGCCTTTCCTGACTAATCTCTCATTTCCCCACCCTATTCACCCTCCCTCCTCTCACTTATGTACTTGAATCTTTACCTCTTAAGCACTTTGAAGCTCACCCTACCCCCAGTCCCACAGAACTTATGACCATGATATATGACCATATCATTATACTGTGCCCTATGTGTAATTTATTTTAAATGTCTGTTTACCCCACTAGATTGTAGATTGTGAGGGCAAGAATAATGTCCACGAATTCTACTTTATTGAACTCTCCCAAGCACTTAGAGCAGTGCTCTGCACACAGTAAGCACCCCGTAAAATATTCTTGATTTAGCCCTGTTTCACCGACCCAAATTTGCAGCTGAGGCAGTGTACAAAAGGAAGAAGTGCTGTCAGTTTGAGGAACAGAACTGTTGAGCTAGCAATTCCTACTCCTTCATTTCCTCTTCCATCCAACACCTCCATCTCAACATCCTTCTGGTCAGACGCAAGGCCTCGTGGAAGTGATATCTGCCTGGGACCCTTCTTGATTGATCACTAGTGTAGGGTGTCTCAGCATACAGATTGGACCACATGAAATTCAGCATGGCCTACTGAAAAGAGCATGGGTCTGGGAATCAGATGACCTAGTTTCTAATCCTGGTATGCCACTGGCCTGCTGGGAAACCTTGGAAAGACGCTTAACTTCTCAGTACCTCAGTTTCTTCATCTGTAAAATGGAGATGTAATACCTGTTCTCTAGGAGCCCCATATAAGAAGAGGACTACTGTGTCCAATCTGATTGTCTGTTATCTACCCCAGCACTTAATACGGTGCTTAGTTCATAATAAGTGCTTAACAAATACCATCTTCATCATCATAATAGTGTTCCAGGAGGTTAGATAATATTGAGATGTTTCCATGTTCTAAGAGGAACAGTCTCCTATATTGTTGACACTTTGTGATGTTAAATTTTCTCAGAGAAGCCACTGATGTTCTTTTGCTCTTTGGCTAATTTTATATTTGTCTCAAAGAGATCACAGGATTCATAAAAGCTTCTAATCTCTTGCAATCTCTTTCAAGATATATAGTATTAGGATTTCTTACTAAAACAGTAGCAGGGGGCAGAGAGGAGAACATTAATTGAATGATTTGACTTTTTAAGTCCTACATTTGGAATGAAGCAGTTCTGAAGAACCTCATTTGCAGTTGTAAAGAAACTTGAACAATTCTTTCAAAGCTGAGTAAGTGCACTCTAGTCTCTCCATCCATCAGCTGTCTAATACATTTTTGTTGAATGAAAATACTTGTGTTTTTTTCAATATTCTGCTTAGAAGCATTTATTGACATTCTACTTTCTATTGAAATTCTGAAGCAAATCCAATGGAATAAGGAACAGGAGAATAATAAATGCATGGAGACTTGCTTTCATATATACACAGGTGGGATTCAGAAGTCAGAAAGAGAGGAGCATCAATAAATAGAAAGAATACTAGGAATTTTTTAAAGAGTTGTAATCACGTAAACTTCTTCTTGTAATAAAAACTAATGGAATGTCTTTTAAGATCTTGTCCGTTGCATAGTCTCATGTTGTTTTCAACAGTTTAAAAAGTTACAGATCTTTGAACAAGTCAGACTTTTGTGAAGTTACACATGTGAATCAAAACAGTGAAATTGAACCGTTGGTTTTACCCACAAAGTAGTTTTGGTCTGTGTGTGCAGGAAGGAGTTAATTTTTTTTCCACTTAACGAAATTTTAAGGCTGGATTGATTTGTCACCTTTTGGCATATTTTAAATGTTGCAGTTTTTGTGTGCATAGATATAGGTGAAGACTCAAAATAATTTTAACCATTAAGAACCTATATTTTGTTATCGAATGGAAATCATTAGAAATATTAGTAAGTGGTGTTCATTCTGCATTTCAAAACCTGTATTTTCACCTAAAAAGGAGAAAACCTGTGAGCTGCACTTTCCAGTATTTCAAAGATATGTACCAGTGAAATTGTGTTTAAGAATATAAAGATGGAAAGATATTTCTCATTGAGTTCCTGTAAATATTGTGAATTGGATGCTTAGTATTTCTTCACTCCTATTGATTTATACATTAAATCCCTAAAATGCCCCGTATTTCCTGAGCGGTAAGAGAGGTACAATGCTGAGAAAGTTCGAATCGTATGTTTATGATGAGGTAAATGCTTCTAGCCACTGTTGCCAAAAACTTATAGTCCAGCAGGTGTCATCGTGGATTCATGAACAGCTGTTGGAGTGTTAAAATTGACACTTTTTTCAGTTTTAAGGGTAGTTACGTTTGAGTGGGAAAATGCCCGTTATCTTATGATTTCTCAGAGGAACCTAATTGTTTTGATCTTTTGAAACCCCCCGACAGAAGCATAGGAGAAAAATCATCTCCCTTGCCAGCTGCAGTAAGTGCAGATATGATTTTCTTCAGTTAGACTCATTTGGGACTAGGACTGTGCCTGATATGTGATGTTGATATTCACCCTAACGCTCAGCCTGATGCTGGGAACATTGTAATCTCTCAATTCATTCATTCAGTCATATTTACTGAATGCTTATTGTGTGCAGAGCACTGTACTAAGCTAATTCGGCAACAGAGGCAATCCTTGCCCGACAGTGGACTCACAGTCCAAAAGGGGGAGGCAGCAAAACAAAACAGACAGCCATCAATACCATCAAAAGAGAAAGATAGAATCATAGATATATACACATTAATAAAATAGAGTAATCATATGTACAAATACACACAAGTGCTGTGGGGCTGGGAAGGGGGGTAGAGCAGAAGGAAGGAGTAGGGGCAGTGGGGAGGGGAGGAGGGGCAGAGGAAAGGGGAGGATTCAGTCTGGGAAGGCCTCCTGGAGGAGGTGAGCCCTCAATAGGGCTTTGAAGAGGGGAAGAGAGTTAGTTTGGTAGAGGTGAGGAGGGAGAGCATTCCAGGTCAGTGGTAGGATGTGGGCCAGGGGTCGATGGCAGGACAGGCGAGAACGAGGCGCAGTGAGGAGGTTAGCATTCATTCATTCAATAGTATTTATTGAGCGCTTACTATGTGTAGAGCACTGTACTAAGCGCTTGGGATGAACAAGTCAGCAACAGATAGAGACAAGTCCCTGCCGTTTGACGGGCTTACAGTCTAATCGGGGGAGACGGACAGACAAGAACAATGGCACTAAACAGCGTGAAGGGGAAGAACATCTCGTAAAAACAATGGCAACTAAATAGAATCAAGGCGATGTACAATTCATTAACAAAATAAATAGGGTAACGAAAATATATACAGTTGAGCGGACGAGTACAGTGCTGTGGGGATGGGAAGGGAGAGGTGGAGGAGCAGAGGGAAAAGGGGAAAATGAGGCTTTAGCTGCGGAGAGGTAAAGGGGGGATGGCAGAGGGAGTAGAGGGGGAAGAGGAGCTCAGTCTGGGAAGGCCTCTTGGAGGAGGTGAGTTTTAAGTAAGGTTTTGAAGAGGGAAAGAGAATCAGTTTGGCGGAGGTGAGGAGGGAGGGCGTTCCAGGACCGCGGGAGGACGTGACCCAGGGGTCGACGGCGGGATAGGCGAGACCGAGGGACGGTGTGGAGGTGGGCGGCAGAGGAGCGGAGCGTGCGGGGTGGGCGGTAGAAAGAGAGAAGGGAGGAGAGGTAGGAAGGGGCAAGGTGATGGAGAGCCTTGAAGCCTAGAGTGAGGAGTTTTTGTTTGGAGCGGAGGTCGATAGGCAACCACTGGAGTTGTTTAAGAAGGGGAGTGACATGCCCAGATCGTTTCTGCAGGAAGATGAGCCGGGCAGCAGAGTGAAGAATAGACCGGAGCGGGGCGAGAGAGGAGGAAGGGAGGTCAGAGAGAAGGCTGACACAGTAGTCTAGCCTGGATATAATGAGAGCCCGTAATAGTAAGGTAGCCGTTTGGGTGGAGAGGAAAGGGCGGATCTTGGCGATATTGTAGAGGTGAAACCGGCAGGTCTTGGTAACGGATAGGATGTGTGGGGTGAACGAGAGGGACGAGTCAAGGATGACACCGAGATTGCGGGCCTGCGGGACGGGAAGGATGGTCGTGACATCGACGGTGACGGAGAAGTCTGGGAGCGGACCGGGCTTGGGAAGGAAGATGAGGAGCTCAGTCTTGCTCATGTTGAGTTTTAGGTGGCGGGCCGACATCCAGGTGGAGACGTCCCGGAGGCAGGAGGAGATGCGAGCCTGAAGGGAGGGGGAGAGGACAGGGGCGGAGATGTAGATCTGCGTGTCATCTGCGTAGAGATGGTAGTCAAAGCCGTGAGAGCGGATGAGTTCACCGAGGGAGTGAGTGTAAATGGAGAACAGAAGAGGGCCAAGAACTGACCCTTGAGGAACTCCAACAGTTAAAGGATGGGAGGGGGAGGAGGCTCTAGCGTAGGAGACCGAGAATGATCGGCCAGAGAGGTAAGAGGAGAACCAGGAGAGGACAGAGTCCGTGAAGCCAAGGTGAGATAAGGTATGGAGGAGGAGGGGATGGTCGACAGTGTCAAAGGCAGCAGAGAGGTCAAGGAGGATCAGAATGGAGTAGGAGCCATTGGATTTGGCAAGAAGGAGGTCATGGGTGACCTTAGAGAGAGCAGTCTCGGTAGAGTGGAGGGGACGGAAGCCAGATTGGAGGGGGTCTAGGAGAGAATGGGAGTTAAGGAATTCTAGGCATCGATTGTAGACGACTCGTTCTAAGATTTTGGAAAGGAAGGGTAGTAGGGAGATAGGACGATAACTGGAGGGGGAAGTGGGGTCAAGAGCGGGTTTTTTTAGGATGGGGGAGACGTGGGCATGTTTGAAGGCAGAGGGGAAGGAGCCCTTGGAGATTGAGTGGTTAAAAATAGAAGTTAAGGAAGGGAGGAGGGCAGGGGCGATGGTTTTAAGAAGGTGAGAGGGAATGGGGTCCGAGGCGCAGGTGGAGGGGGTGGCACTTGCGAGGAGGGAGGAGATCTCCTCTGAGGATACTGCAGGGAAGGATGGGAAGGTAGGGGAGGGGGTTGTTGAGGGGGAGGGGAGACGCGGAGGGGTGACTTTGGGGAGCTCAGACCTGATCGTGTTGATTTTCGTGAGGAAATAGGTGGCCAGATCATTAGGGGTGAGAGATGGGGGAGGGGGAGGAACAGGGGGCCTAAGGAGAGAGTTAAAGGTCCGGAACAATCGGCGGGGGTGACGGGCATGGGTGTCGATGAGGGAGGAGAAGAAGCTTTGCCTGGCGGAGGAGAGGGCAGAGTTAAGGCAGGAAAGGATTAATTTGAAGTGTGTGAGGTCGGCTTGGTGCTTGGACTTTCGCCAGCAGCGCTCAGCAGCTCGAGCATAGGAGCATAGGAGGCGGACGGAGGAGGTGATCCAGGGCTGTGGGTTAGTGGAGCGAGAGCGGCGGAGGGAAAGGGGGGCGAGAGAGTCGAGATGAGTAGAGAGGGTGGAGTTGAGAGCGGAGACCGCTCGTCAAGAGTGGGAAGAGAGGACAGGGCGGCAAGGTGAGGCGAGATGCTATTGGAAAGACGGATAGGATCGAGAGAGCGGAGGTCTCTGTGGGGCAGTAGCGAAGATTTGCAGGGGGAGGGAGTGTGAGAGATGAGGCAGGTGAGAAGGTTATGGTCAGAGAGAGGGATTTCAGAGTTGGTGAGTGAGGAGATAGTGCAGCGGCAGGAGATGACGAGATCGAGGGTGTGACTGAGTCGGTGAGTGGGCGCGGTATGGTGGAGGAGGAGGTCGGCAGAGTCGAGGAGGGATAGCAGGCGGGCGGCAGAGGAGTCGTCGGGTACATCCGTATGGATGTTGAAGTCTCCAAGGATCAGAGTGGGCAGAGAGAAGGAGAGGAGGAAGGTGAGAAAGGGGTCAAGGTGGTTGAAGAAGTCGGAGGTGGGACCAGGAGGGCGGTAGATGACGGCGACAAGTAACTGGAGGGGGTGGTAGAGGCGAATGATATGGGCTTCGAAGGAGGGGAAGGAGAGGGAGGGGGGAGGAGGGATAGTGCGGAAGCGGCATCGGGGCGAGAGGAGGAAGCCGACGCCTCCTCCCTTACCGGTGAGTCTGGGGGAGTGGGAGAAGGAGAGGCCTCCGCCGGAGATAGCGGCGGCAGAGACCGTGTCTTCGGGAGAGAGCCACGTTTCCGAAAGGGCGAGGAGGAGGAGAGAGTGGGAGAGGAAAAGGTCATGGATGAAAGGTAGCTTGCCTGTAATAGAGCGGGGGTTCCAGAGGCCACACTTGAAAGTAGCTGTGGGTGCAAGGGGAGGAGGGGGGGAAGGGCGGGGGGGAGGGGAGGGTTTGGATGGGAAGGAGGTGGCGGGGCCCTGGACGAGGAGAGGGGGATGAGGGGTGGCGGTGGGACAAGAGGACTGGGATGGGGCATGGGTGGGGAAGAGAGAACGGGGGAGGGGGTGAAGAGGGGGTTTGGTGGGGGGAAGAGTAGGGGGAGGGGGAAGAGGGGTAGCGCTGGTAAAGTGGGGTTCTAGGGCGGGGGGGGGGAGGAGACAGAGGAGAGAGCGGGAAAGAGCTGAGCGAGAGGGGGGAAGGGGAAGGGGAGGATAGGAAGGGGCGGGAGGGGGGAGGGAGGGAGGAGGGACATGGAGAGGCCAGAGAGGTGGGTGGCAACACTGACAACAATAAACAGTAATAAACGAAATCGGTAATATAGCAACATGATACAATATGATACAATACAGTGGTGCTAATATAGCAACATGATACAGTATGATACAATATATTCGTGTTAATAAAAGGGGCGATGACCAGGGTCGGGGGTAGACTCGATTAAGGGGTGACCTGATCAAATTCAAAATCTGACTACAATAAACAATAAAAAGCGAGATCGCAAATATAGCAACATGCTACAGTAAGGCACACTACAATAGTGTTAATAAGCAGGCGATCACCAGGGTCGGGGGACGAGCCGACCCTACCCGATCAAAGTCAAGCGGCCAGCGGCCGAGAGAGTCCCAGAGCTCATGACCAAATGTCCCTGTGGCGGCGGGGGGGCCTGAGGTTGTCCGGGGTGGGTGGCGGCCGTAGGCGGCGGCTAAGGTAAGTTAACATGGTGAGAACAAGGACGTCGTCGCCCGGGGCGGGGGCGGGAGGGATGAATCACCTCAAGAGGGAAGAGGGAGTGAGGCCTTCCCAAAATGGCCGCCTCAGGCAGAGTGGGGGCTTCCTAAAATGGCCGCCTCGGGCGGAGTCGGGGAGCGGTTGGGGAGCACAATGTCCCAGGGCCCGAGCAGGGGGACACAATGTCCCCCGAGGACACAATGTCCTTGGGGCCGAGAAGGGGAGCACAATGTCCCCAGGATCGAGAAGGGGAGCGCAATGTCCCCGGGCCCGAGCGGGGGGGGGTGGGTGGACTGGAAGCTGGTGGCTGGGGGTCTGTGGGGGCGAAGATCCGTAGTGTCGGAGTTCCCGAGCGGGGGTGCGGAGATCCAGGTTGTGAAAGGCTGAGGCGGGCGCGGGTCCGGACGGTCCGAGGCTCAGCTCCCCGGTGGAGGGGGAGGAAGCGCAGATGAGTCAGCGAGCGGCAGGCGAAGGGGGGTTTGTCGGGAATCGGGCCCGGGTGGGCCGAGGCTGCGCCTCAGGGGAGCAGAGATCCCGAGCCCACGAGGTAATGGCTCCAAGGGTCCGGGCGATGACAAGGCTCAGCTTCCCGGGAGAGGGGGGGTGGTCTCGGCGTGGATGAGTCGGCGGTCGGCGGCCAAAAAGCCGCTAAAGTCGGCGGTCAGTGGCCAAAAGGCTGCTAAAGAGCTAGGGTGGAAACGGGGGGCAGGCAGCCCAAGGAACCACCGCCTGGGAGGAGAGCTCCAGAGTCCATGTGGTGGTCGATTCGGCTGGCAAGCGGGGGCCCGGCGGTCTGAGACTTACCCCCAGGGGAGCAGAGATCCCGGGACCACGTGGTAATGGCTCCAAGGCAAAGGAGCGGTTCAGGTGGGACTGTAGAAGGAGAGAAGGGAGGTGAGGTAGGGAAGGGGCAAGGTGATAGACAGCTTTGAAGCCGATAGTGAGGAGTTTTTGCTTCATTCGAAGGTTGACAGGCAACCACTGGAGGTTTTTGAGAAGGGGAGTGATATGCCCAGAGTGTTTAAGTACCATAACTAACAAACTGTAAGATATGCCAAAAATGTATTGCCTTTTGGGGAGCAAAATCTGTCTAAAATGCTCAGGTTACGTCAGTGCATTAAAAAAAGTGAGAGGGCATTCATTTCTAGGTATATGTTCTTTATAGGAAAGTACTTTAGTCTATTTTCCACTCCTCTATAGCATGTGCTGTATCCTCTCTATTACTTCAAGTGCCAGGAAATTGGATCAGAATGTTGTTTTTCTAGTTTGGTATAAAGCCAAAGGCTTGTTGACAATTTTGGTTCATGCCCCAAGTTATCATTTTAGTTGAAGATGACTAGTACATGACTGCACCCTTTTAAGTGATGGTTGCATTTCATACTAGAAAGAAATACCAATTATGCATGTGTATGTATATGTATTGTTCTTTTTTAAAACAGACAGCCGAGAAGTCGGGCCACATGGAAAGGTCAAAGAATGTAAGGCAAAGGCAAAATGACTTCAAAGTAATTTAAGCACATGGGCTTTTTAATAATAATAATAATAATAGTATTTGTTAAGTGCTTACTATGTGCCAAGCACTGTTCTAAGCACTGGATGTTTCTTAAATTAGGGTAGGAAAAATAGAAGAATTCACCCATATTATTTTATAAATAAACCCTATGACAAGGAAGCAGATTTTCAAGTTATTGTGTATTAGACTTGTCCTGGATAGTTTAAGTAGTTAATAATTAGTAAAAAAAAATTCAAAATTTTTTTTAAAGTATATTTCCACTGATTTCCATCTATCTTTAGAAAATGATTCAGGAGGTGATGTACTCCTTGGTGAAACTAATCCGTGGAGCTCTACTTCCGTTCAGTCTCAGAGAAGGAGAACTGCGACAGTTTGAGGGATGGGAGATGAAGTCTGAACTCTCTGGCCAGTGGCTAACACATGTCATTCATACTGTAAGGTAAATAAGGACACTTGGTTCCCCAAAACGATAAAAAAGTAGAAAAGGTACTGCCATCTGAATAAATGTGTAATCTTTACTAGTCCTAGGAACAAAATTTAATTGGCAAACCCAATCTGCTTGAAGCTAAATAACAAACTGTTCTGTAGTATTTCCAATAACAGCAGCTTTCCATTTCCTCTGTGAGAACTTTGTAGCAGTAACCACAATCTGTAGCCAAATACATTCAGGTAAGGCATAAATGTGTTTTCCTTTTTTAAAGGCTTACTTCTGAATCTTTGACTGCCCTTGAAATTCCAAATGATTTGTTACAAACTATCCAGGATCTTATTTTGGATCTACGAGTCCATTGTGTAATGATCACCTTACAACATACAGCTGAAGATAAAATGAGAAAAATTGGAAACAGTACTGGTGACTGAATCTGATTGTATGTACTGTGAATAAAGTATATGCTAGTTTCTACCATATTTCTGCTAGGTAGACTCAGTTGTGCCATAAACATGTGTTTTCACAATTTAGATGGAATGCAATAAATGTAATACCTTTGTTATAGGAGAAATGAGAGTACTTGGCCCAGAGTAAATCTCAGGACTTTCATTCCCTCCGTCTTCTACCACTTCTCCTTGCCTCCTTTTCCTCCCTCCTTCCTCCCCCGTTTATCTTTTATCCTCTTTCCTTTCTCTCTCTCCCTCATTCTCCTTGCCTCCATCCTTTGCTTTCTTTTCCTCCATCTCCTTCCTCTTCTGTCTTTCACCCCCTTTTCTCCTCCCTCTTCCCCCCCACCCCCTTTTTTACCTATCTCCTCTAAAGTCCCTACCCAGATACACAGCCCTATAGATGCCCTCCACTCGACGTTCATTCTACACTCAAAATGAAAAGTGGGCAGTCCAGGTCTTCGGTCCACCGCCAGCCAAATGCCTGGATACTTTTATGTGTCTCAATTTCCCCCTCTGTAAAGAAGTGGGAACATTGTTACTAGACCATCTCCACCTCACAGAATTCTACTGAAGTCCAGTTAGCTGCCAATTTTAAATTCCTGAATTTTAGGTTTAGCAGATCTGGGACGGTCCACCTGTGGGAGCTACCTGGAAGAAGGGAAGTAATGCAGAGTTCTGGAAATTATCAGGAAGGCCTACCCAGATTGACAGAATTTAGGCACTGTTGATTATCACGTATCTGCCCCTGTGCCTAGTACCAAGCTTGATGTAAACAAGTTCTTAATAAATGTGGCAGTAAACTCCTCCAGCTGAGGAAGAATACCACTGCAGGCTGCAGGACCAGAGATGCATAATAACAATAACGATGATAACTGTGGTATTTGTTAAGCATTTACTATGTGCTGAGCACTGTACCAAGCACTGGGGTAGATTGACCATAGTTCGGTCCCACATGTTGCTGCTCACAGTCTAAGTAGGAGGTGGGGATACTATTGAATCCCCATTTTGCAGATGAGGTAACTGAGGCACAAAGAAAGAAGTGAATTGACTTGCCCAGGATCACACAGCCGGTAATTGGCGGAGCTGGGATTATAACCCCGGTCCTTTGACTCCCAGGCCCGGGCATGAAAGTGAAAAGGCAGCATCAGTAATCACAGAGGCCTAGATGCAATGGACCAGCCTTATTCTGAATCTGGATAGAGATGTGAAAGAACTCTCAGAAGGTGTGATTATACTGTTTAGCTGAGAGTTCTCCAGAGTGGGAAGAATACTGGGCAATTGTCCTCTTCCACCATTCTGTACCAAATATGCTAATCCAAGCCCCACCGAATAAAGGAGAAATGTTCTAATACCTGATACCACATTTTACTTGCAAACCAAGTCATCCCAGCAAAACCACAACTTGACAATTTATCTTAATCTTGATAAAATTCAGTTGGTTAAAATGGAAATTAATTCTCTGGTTGTTTTTCATACAGGTATAAAGAGATTAGCCGAAAAAGAAGACTGGATTATTGATAATGAAGGACTGACCTCTCTGGTGGGTTAAAGTACTATTTTTAAATATTTGTCATCTTTGCAGTTAATATTTAAATTTCCACAGGGCAAAAGTGCTACCAAACAGAAATGTCAAAACATATAAACAAATAAAACATAAAACAGCATAATGGTCAAGTATATATATTTGCTGAAGGGTATACGCAAGTGCTCCATTAGATTATACCCTTTTAAGATGGGGACTGTGTCTTCTCCTCTATTGTGCTTTCTCAAGTGTTTAAAACACTGCTATGCACACATTCAGTGCTCAGTAAATATCTTAATTGCTGAAGGGATCCAGGAATTATTGGTGCAGTGGGCACTCTTTGGAGTTAATCTGGAAAGATTTTAATGAGGAAGTGAGTTTTTAATAGGGTATTGGGGAAGTGGGATATTATTCGATGATTTGTGTGGAGAATGCCTTCTAGGTAGAAAGAATTGGATAAAGAACTGGAATAACTTGGTTGCAGGAGAGGCACATACATTAGGTAATAAGCCTGTTTGCTTGAAAGAAGCAAGGGAGTCTCAGTTGGGGGGAGCGAGATGCGGGGAGCTGGGTAAATGAATTGAGGTCCTTACCTCCTATTTTAATCCAGAATTTAAATTATATTCAAGTGACAGTTGCAAGTGAGTATAGGTATCTGCCAAGGGGAGTGACATGATTAAAGCAATTTATATAAGTATAATTCTTGGTGCTGTTGATTAAATGGATTGGGATTATAGAAGGCTTACAAGTAAACTCTTGCAATAATCCAGGTCATGGCACCATTCCACTCATAAAACAAAGATTAATCAACCCAGCTTTCATCTAGAGGGTACTAAGAAACAGCTGCCTTTGGCCCCCTTTCTACTGCCAACATATTACTGCTTCAGACAGAGAATCACTCTCTGAGCAACAGCAGTCATGACCGTCTCCCTCCCTGCCTTGGCTCTCCCTTTCTCTGTCCCTCAGTGTATCTAGTTGTCAATTTTTTTTTTAGTATTTGTCCTCCCGGTAGGGAGTAAGCCCCTGGTGGGCAAAGAATGCATCATTTTGTTATTCCCGTACTTCCCAAGTGATTCATTCAGTGAATGGGCACTCAATAAATGCAACTACTGCCGCAGCTCCTATTATGACTAAAGGTAAAGGAGCCATCTTTTTCCACTTGTCAAAAATGCCATAATATACCTAAAAAATACCATATCATACCATAATAATGAGCGCTTATTATGTGCCAAGCACTCTTCTAAGCACTGGGGTAGATACAAGGTAATCAGGTTGTCCCACGTGTGGTTCACGGTCTTAGTCCCCATTTTACAGATGAGGTAACTGAGACACAGAGAAGTTAAGTGCCTTGCCCAGAGTCACACAGCTGATGAGTGGCGGAGCTGGGATTAGAACCCACAGCCTCTGACTCCCAAGCCCGTGATCTTGCCACTAAGCCCCGCTGCTTAGGGACCAGTAATGTCATCGACACCACCGGTAACATTTATTGAGTGCCTCTTGCGTGCAGTATACTGTTCTAGACACTTGGGAGAGAACAAAACAGACATGATCCCTGCTGTCAAGAGACTCCAGGTCTGTTGGGGACATGCCTACTTAAGTAAATCAAGGATAGGGAATGCCATAGAATACATGTGATATTATAATAAAAGTGGTATGGGGGCTGTGATTAACTTAAGTGGTGGTGGTGCAGAAGGGCTCTGAAGATGGGAGATGCTGTGGCCTGTTTGAGTTGAAGGGGAGGGAGTTTCAGGCATTAGGGAGAGTATGAGCAAGAGATCAATGGTGGCAGAGACAAGAATGAGACACAGTTGACTAGGTTAGGTGAAGAGGGAGAAAGATTGGGAGGTGGGGTGTGATGGAAGAGAAAAGTGACTAATTAAGAGGGAGAAAACTACTTGAGCGCTTTGAAGTCGGTGGTCAAGAGATTCTGCTTGATGTGGAGAAGAATGGGTGACCTTCAAAGATTTCTGAGAAATGGTGAGACGTGATGTTTTAGAAAAATCATCTGGGCATCAGTATAAAGTATGGACTGGAGAGTTGGGTCACAGGAGGCAGGCAGATCAACCAGAAGGAAGATGCAAGAGTCAAGCCAGGATACAAGTGCTTGGACCAATGTTATGGCCATTCAGAAGCAGTGGGAGGGAAAGATTGTGGAGCTGGGAAGCAACATGGCCTAGTGAAAAGAACATGGGTCTGGGAAACAGAGGACATGGGGTTCTAATCTTGGCCTTTCCACCTGCCTGCCTCATGACCTTGGGCATGTTACTTAACTTCTCTGGGCCTAAATTTCCTAATCTGTAGAATGGGGATTAAGTACCTGTTCCCATCCTACTTAGAGTGTGAGTCCCATGTGGGACAGGGACTGTGTTTGAACTGCATATCTACCCTAGCACATACTACAGTGCTTGGCACATAGTAAACACTTAAATACTATTATCATTATTATTATATGTTATGGAGGAAGAACTAATGGGATTGGATGCCAAAGTGAATATAGGGATTGAAAGAAAGGGCGGAGTCAAGGACATTACCCAGGATGCGGATTTGAGAGTTGTGGAGGATTGTCCCACTGTTGACTGTAATGGTAAAATGAAGTTGAGCTGATTCGTGTAGGGGCCAGTGCTGAACTTGTGCTTGTACTTTCCAAGTGCTTAATATCGTGCTCTGCACACAGTAAGCACTCAATAAATATGATTGAATGAATGAAGAGAGAAAATGAGTTCATTTTTAGGAATATTGAGCTTGAAATTTCAGGATCCACTTAAAGGTGTGCTGGTGGCAGGAGGAAATGGGAGATTTTCTGAGGAGGAGAAAGGTTGGGGCTAACCAGGTAGATTTGAGAGACATCTTCTTGGCTCCTACTTAATCTGTGTAGCCCCACTTCCCCACCCTTGGTTCTTGTGCCATGAAAGCAAGCTTCAGTGCAGCAGACCATACCCCAGTCAGGTTCTGGTATGGACTAACCAAAAACCTCTCAGTAATGATTTGAAAAGACCAAGTCAACCTTGTCTAAGATTACTCCTCCATTCTCTTTGGTGGCTTTCCCAAAGCAGCTATCAGAACTCTTCCTGCCATCTCAACCAAAGGCAAGAACCAAATTTATTAATTCAGTCGTATTTATTGAGCACTTAATGTGTGCAGAGCACTGTACTATGTGCTCGGAACGTACATTTCAGCAACAGAGGCAATTCCTGCCATAACGGGTTCACAGACTAGAACCCGTCTAGTCTAGACGGAGTTCAGGGTGGTGTGATGGGACCTCAGATAGCTTGACCATCCCATCTTATTCAAGACGCCCGTTCACATCACTTTTAGTCATGATAAGATACCTGAGGGGAGTGGAGATGTGGCCGTACTGAGACTGTCACTACCAGGAACACAGACCTGCTCCCAACCCCGCAGAAAGCACTATATTCTGGTCATAATATATAGGAAGATCTGCTCTGTGATATCACATTCCTGTTACTGGACAGAGGGCAGCGTACACACGCCCTCCCTTCATTTCTTCCCCGTCCTGCCCTCTAAGATACATTAATGATTAAGACTGTGAGCCCCAGGTGGGACAACCTGATTCCCCCTGTGTCTACCCCAGCGCTTAGAACAGTGCTCGGCACATAGTAAGCACTTAACAAATACCAACATTATTATTAATCTATGAATCAATCAATCATATTGAGCTCGGGCTGTGTGCAGAGCACTGTATTAAGTGCTTGGGAGTGTACAGTGTAACCGCTTTGGTATACTCTCCCTGGTGTTCTCCTTCATGAGTGACCTCTTGATATTTTTTAAGTATTCATAGGTTGTGACACAAGGTCCATGTGTAATTCCCACCAGTGTTTGCTTTCCCAGTGCTTTGTATAGTGCTCTGCACATGTAAGCATTTAATACTGCCAGATGGTTCAGAGTTTGGCTCTTGTCAAAACACAGCTTCTTCCTTTAAGGTTTTGACATTATAAAAAAAATTGAAAATACCAAGCTAAGGAGATATATTGCTTCAGTGTAGCCCCAATATCTGTGCAGCTGTAAAATCATTGATTTCTTCTTAATCTGCCTTTGTTACTACAATGCAGGAAGATTACTGGACTGATTAAGGTAGACAAATCCATTTGAAAATGTTTTCTTAGTCAGTGAAATGACTACCCCAGAAACATAGTTGCAGTTAATAAAGTAAGTATCTTATCTGCTAGAGTGAGAAATTTCAACCAGAGCGCAACTAGTTCAGTAGTCATTTTGGCTCACACAAACAATAAACAACCTGAAACTAAATTCAGAGAAAGTAGGTGTTTTGGGGAAAGAAACAGTAATGACTAATGACCAAAACATTAGAGTCCTGTTTAAAAGAGCGCCTGAAGGTATTAGATTTACATGAAGATGGCTGTCATATATTAAGTGTTAATTCCTAATACTTTTGCAGAAGGTTCATGAATGGGTCCTGTGGTCGAAAATAATACCTGTGATGGTAGTTTTGAAGGAAATTAAGTGATAGAACTTGATGTAAAATACTTATATTTTTCATGGATGAAAGATGGCTTTTCATCCATATTCACAATCAAATAATTTATTACTCACCTACTTTTCACTTATATAATGCATCTCCTCTCAGCATGTAACATTAGATTTTATACTTGGAATGTATTTTTTCTCCATAAATCTTTATAGGCAAGGTAGAAAACAAATGAAATTATTGAAACATTCCTAGTGTATTTGATTTTTATTTGGAAACTTTTACTACCTTTTATTTCCTAGTTAGCTAGTTGGGAATAAATGCTAATCTCTCTGGTTAAGTTTAGAAATGAATGGAAATCTTAACCCAGTAGGACTGTTCTTTCAGGCTTAGACAACAACTGAAGTTTATCTTCAATTTGAACTTAGTTTGCAACATTCTGAAACAGCTCATTTTAGAGCATCCGGTTTTCTTTGCATCTGCAAAGTAGCTTCCATCTTTCCTCAACACATATTAAATTTCTGAGAATTCATTTTTCATTAGAACTGGAATAGTTAGTGCTAACTCCTTGTTGTCAGTTAAATTGGCTGATTGATGGACTCAGTATGGATAATATTAGAGAAGCAGCGTGGCTCAGTAGAAAGAGCACGGGCTTTGGAGTCAGGGCTCATGAGTTCGAATCCCAGCTCTGCCACTTGTCGGCTGTGTGACTGTGGGCAAGCCACTTAACTTCTCTGTGCCTCAGTTCCCTCATCTGTAAAATGGGGATTAAGACTGTGAGCCCCACGTGGGACAACCTGATTCCCCTATGTCTACCCCAGCGCTTAGAACAGTGCCCGGCACATAGTAAGCGCTTAACAAATACCAACATTATTATAATATTAGTTAAAATATCTTCATAGAGTAAGCAAAGGACTCAGGACTCAAATTCCAGTTTTTCTAAAAATACTAATCTCCCCTTTTATTTTCCCTTTAATGTGCTGGATTGTTAAAAAAAAAACAACTTTTCTATCTCTAGACAGTTCTTCAGCTCCATTCAAGAAATTGAATTTTACATCTTCCTCTAGAATAAGATTCTTCATTTAGAGTAATAGTGTTGTTTTAATTGTCTTGCAAATTCAGTCAATCAATCCTGCTTTAATTCTGCCTTCTCCTCTGCCCTGTAAAATGATTTTTCCATTCTTATTGACACCATTGCCCTTGCCAGTTGTTCCAGGCGTTAAAGTCGCTGATCAAATCCTATGTCCCCCATCCCTTGCCCCTAATGACCTGGCATGAAGCTATCATGCATCATCTCCCTAAAACTTCCCTGTTCTTCTCCAGTCCCTCCCTCCTCCTGCATCTTTTTTAACTCTATCGGAGAAGCAGCGTGGCGCAGTGGAAAGAGCACGGGCTTTGGAGTCAGGGCTCATGAGTTCGAATCCCAGCTCTGCCACTTGTCAGCTGGGTGACTGTGGGCAAGTCACTTAACTTCTCTGTGCCTCAGTTCCCTCATCTGTAAAATGGGGATTAAGACTGTGAGCCCCACGTGGGACAACCTGATTCCCCTGTGTTTACCCCAGCGCTTAGAACAGTGCTCTGCACGTAGTAAGCGCTTAACAAATACCAACATTTTTTTTTTTCCAACAGTATCTCAAGAGGAGATCTGATGTCTCTCAAAATACACCCCCCCCCACACACACACACACCTGCTCATCTGACTTCATCCCTTTATCAAAGTCTTTGCTACCTCTTTCCTTCCATCTTCAACTGTTCACTCTCTGATGGCTACTTCCCCACTGCTTTCAAGTGTCCTCACATATCCCCTATTCTGAAAAAAGCCCTCCTTTGACCCCACGACTCCCTCCAGTTATCATCCTAACTCCCTCCTACCATTCCTCTCCAAATTCCTTGAGTGAAGTCATCTGTGCTCGCTATCTCAACTTCCTCTCCTCCAATTCTCTCTTTGAACCCCTCCAATCTGGCATCCATCGCCTTCGCTCCACAGCAACTGCCAAAGATCACAAATGATCTCCTTCTTGCCAAATTCTCTACTTACCAAATTCTTAATCCTCTTCAACCTCTCAGCTACCTTCAACACTATCCACCAGTCCCTTCTCCTGGAAACATTATCCAACCTTGGCTTCACTGACTGTCCTATACTGGTTCTCCTCCTATCTCTCTGGCCATTCATTCTCAGTCTCTTTTGTGGGCTCCTCAGTTTCCCACCCTATAACTGTGGGAATCCCTCAAAGTTCGGTTCTGGGTCTTCTTCTATTCTCTATCTACATCCAGTCCCTTAAAGACCTCATTTTCTCCCATGGCTTCAACTACTACCCCTGTGTGGACGATTCCCAATTATACACCTCTAGCCCTATTCTCTCTCCCTCTCTGCAGTCTTGCATTTCCTCCTGCCTTCAAGACATCTCTACTTGGATGCTCACCCTGTGTCACCTCAAACTTAACATGTCCAAAGCAGAACTCCTAATCTTCCCACCTAAATTCTGTCCTCTCCGTGATTTTTCCATCACTGTAGACACCACCAGCCTTCCTGTCTCACAAACCAGTAACCTTTGAGTAATCTGTTACTCACCTATCTCATTCAACCCACATATTCAGACTATTACTAAATCCTGTCAGTTCAACCTTCACAGCATTGCCAAAGTCCACCCTTTCCTCTCCATCCAAACTGCTGCACTGTTAATCCAAGTATTTTATCCTACCCCACTGTAGTTACTTTATCAACTTCCTTGCTGACTACCTTGCCTCTTGTCTCTTTCGACTCCAGACCATATGTCACTTAGCTGCCTGGATCACTCTTCTAGAAAAGCATTCACTCCATGCTTTCCTACTCAAGAATCTCCAGTGGTTGCCCATTCAACCTCCATATCAAAAAGAAACTCCTTACCATCGGCTTTAAAGCACTCAATCACCTGGCCTCCATCCTACCTCTTCTCCCTGCTCTCCTACTTCAACCCAGCCCACACACTTTTCTCCAATAATGCCAACCTCCTCCCTGCACCTCAGTCTTGTCTCTCTCACCGCCAACACTCTCCCTCTTCATATCTGACAAGCATTTACTTCGCCTACCTTCAGAGCCTTATTGAAGGCACATCGCCTCCAAGAGGCCTTCCCTGAGCCCTTTTACCCTTTTTTCCCCACTCTCTTCTTTGCTGCCCTGATTTGCTTCCTTTTTTCACCACCAACCCCCGCCAACCCCACAGGACTTATGTACATATCTGTAATTTATATATATATATATATGTTTTAATGTCTGTCTTCCCCCTCTAGATGTTAAACTCATTGTGGGCAGAGAATGTGTCCAAATAATACTCTCCCAAGCACTTAGTGCTCTGCACACACTAAGCACTCAAAAAATATGATTGACTGACACTTAGTACAGTATTCTGCACAGTAAGCACTCAGCAAATATGATTCATTAATTAAATACTGTGTTCATATTATATTACCGTAATAAGGTATAAATGAGAAGTGAAGTGAAAAATGTTCATTTTAATAGTAATAATGGTATTTGTTAAGCTCTTACTGTGTGCCAAGCACTTTTCTAAGTACTAGGGTAGATACAGGGTAATGAGATTGTCCTTTGTGGGGCTCAGTCTTAATCCCTGTTTTACAGATAAGGTTACTGAGGCATAGAGAAGTTGTGACTTGCCCAAGGTCACACAGCAGACAAGTGGCAGAGGGGGGATTAGAACCTACACCCTCTGACTCCCAAGCCACTAGGCCATGCTGTTTACTATCCTTTGTTGAAGAAATTAGAAAAATAAACTGTCAGTATTGAGTATCTCTTCATTAATCAGTACATCAATCAACAGGCTTTATTGACTACTTATAGTGTGCAGATGCAGGACACTACACTGAGAGCTTGGGAGAGTATAGTAAAGTAGAGCCAGCCCTGTTCTCAGGGAGCTTACAGTCTGGCCAGGAGATAATAAATTAAATGAGTTCAATACACATAACTCTAATGTATAGTACAATCCCACGTGTTACTGTGTTCTGTACATAGAATGTGCTCACGTACCACCAATTGAGGATATTTATAATAATTAATATAGTTCAATTATATAGATAAGCTTTTTAAAATTAATTTACCTGACCATTATAAATCTAAAGTCCATTTAAAAAAATTCGCAGTCTGTGATCTTCATATGTTGCTGTGAAATGGCAATTCTCCATATCCTTTCTCTGAAATGTGTGATCCTCTTATTATCCAAATTAAGTATTAGCATTGTTGCAAGCATTACTTAGTGACATCTGGTGGTTTCAAACCACGATGGAGCCAGTACAAAAAAAATGGCTCACCTAAATCATACTGTTTTATGTTCTATGAACTTTCGTTTCTTTACCTGAGAAAGTGAATTTGATTAAAGCTTATATTTCAAAGAGGGGGCTTTCGAAATGGTATATTCTCAGGACTTCTCAATCTTTTTTTTTTTTTTTGTATTTTTTAACCATACACCATGTGTCAGTCACTGTACTAAGAGCTGGAGTATATGCAAGTTAGTCAGGTTGGATACAGTCTGTGTCCCATTTTACAGCTGAGGTAACTGATAGACAGAGAAGTTAAGTGGCCTGCCTAAGGTCACACAGCGGACAAACGATGGGGCCAGAATTGGAACCCAGGTCCTCTGGCTCCAGGCCCTGTCCTTATCCAGTAGGCCAGCACTGCTCAGTTGCTTTTTGTTGAAGTTTGATTTTTGTTAGTTTTGTTTTTAGAGGTTTGCTTCATTCCAGGGATTCCTCTTTTTATTTTATAAGATCATTTTAAAGGAGAATTCTTGAACAACATTTATTCAAATACAGTTGCATCTGTGTAAACTAAATGTAGCATTGTGACTTAATGAAGTTTCAAAGTAATGAAATGTGGAGTTTTAAGGACAATGACTTTTAAAAAATAAATTACTTTCTCTACCTTTTCCCTAGTCGAAAATACCCAATGATAAATGTGTTGGTTATCATCCCTTTGATTAAAATTTTAACCATTTCATTTGTTGTACTTTTCAGCCATCTCAATTTGAACAGTGCATTGTGCATTCCTTGCAGTCAATCAAGGGAGTTGTAGAGTGCAAATCTGGGGAGACCAGTGTAAGTTTCTTCTTTCATTTTACCTTCTCTTCCCTTTTTTAGATGCATATATATTCCCATGGAATACCTTTGAGTTATAGTAGTTTCTAAGTTTGAATTTAAAAGGTTTGAATTTAATAGTTTGTGCAACTGCTATAATTTTTCATTCCAGGATAAGCAGATAAAAAACCCATTCGTATTAAGCAGTTTTTATTAGGCTCGTTACAATATGGTTTCCGTTTTTAAGTTGCCTTTCTCTTAGTCTTTACTTGGAAACCCTTGTGTAATGTTCCCTTGCTCTTCAAAATCATGATACACAATGACCGATAATTGCACAGAAGTGCTTTGTTCAGTGTCTGCACGAAGTGCTCACTAAATGCCACTGATTGAGAAGGGAAAAAAATCAGTGTACTGTCTAAACTATACCTTAGGGCAAGTTTAAAGATACCGTATTTGCAATTTACCAGAGCAGCTTCATTAAATTAGTGTGCAGTTAAAGTTACCTGGAAGTCGCTCTCTAAACAGTGCTACTCCTCATCCTACAGAAGATATCATCAGACTGATGACAGCAAAGTCCATTTATAATGCTGCTTAAGAGCTTAAAGATGCTTAAGAGCATCTTGGTCACCCCACATTATTGGTTAGCTATTGCAAAAAACAACTGAGGTTGGAGAGGTCGTTTGGTAAATTTCTCTATCTTAAAGTGGTGTTTACAAAGTTTCCAACGGACCCCCTTCCCTTAGTCAGAAAACAGGACACAATGTAGCCTGTGGTCTCTCTAAATCCTGTCTTTCAGAGGGTGGTGCAACCAAGTTCATTTATTTAAGTAGGTACAGTTATTTTCCATGACTTGGTCATATTATCATTACTATTATTATTTGATCATCTTGTGTCAACCCCAGGTCTTAGGGCAGTACTTGGCACAAAGTAAGACCTTAACAACTATGACAGTTATTATTATCATTATTGTTGTCATTTTTATCATTAACTATCAAACTGACATTTCTTTTCTGTTTAAGCATAATAAATTGGTTTTGCAGGTTTTTCAGGAACCTAAAACCCAGGAGGAGGTTTGCCAATTGAGCATTAATATCATGCAGGTAATTCTCACTGTGAAAATGAATTTGTTTCCAGAGGCCTGAAAAAATACAGGATTTAATTCAGTGGTATTTATTGAGCACTTACTACGTGTAGAGCGCTGTGCTAAGTGCTTGGGTAAATACAATATACCAATAAACAGGCACATTTCCTGCCCACCACGAGCTTACAGTCTGTACTCTCTTGCCGACCTGTAAATTTACCGAGAATCAAAATAATAAAAATATTGTCCTTAGTTCTTTTTTTGATGACAATAATTGCACGAAGCAGTTGAAAATTTGTGGAGTATGTCTTAATAATGAAAATGGCATGTACCCTCCAGCAACTTTTAAGGAAAAACACTCAAAATCTTTTAGGAAACCAGAATGGAAACAGGCAGCAAGCTCCCAGCATTTGAGAAACTTGATTCAGTTAAGTATCTAAGCAGTCTTGTGAAGTACTAATGAAAAGAGCACGAGCACCTCCAGTTGTCATCTAGGATAAGTAAGGCATCCTATATATTCCTAAAATGACTGATCCTCTGAGAGTTCCTAGCTTAGTACTCTCTCTTCAGTAAATTACCTAGCCACTTTAGATAGGTTTCTCTTTAGATCTTTCATCATTAAGGAAAATTTGCATATATAAATGGATTGTTTGAGGGAAAGGATGAAGGAAAGCTAAGAAAGAGCAGTGCCTAGTGGAAAGAACCCAGGCCTGGGAATCAGGAGTCCTCCGTTCTAATTTGCCTGCTGGGAGGCCTGGGGCAAGACACTTAACTTCTCTATGCCTCCCTTTCCCCCTCTGTCAAATGAGGATTAAATAGTTGATATCCTTCCCCCTTAATTAGACTGTGAACCCTTTGTATTGCAGGGACTCTGATCTAAGTAATCTGTATCTGTCCTAATGCGTAGCACATAGTGAGCACTCAACAAATACCACAGTTATTATTGTTGAATATTTAGTAATTCATCTTGGCAGGATGGTATATCACCATAAATGGCCAGTTGACTTAATTGGGAAAAAATAAAGGCTAGAATTGGTGGTTCTCCTCTCTCCCTCCTTCCCACCCACCCCTGCCCCAATTTCCCCCTTCACTGGGAAACCCCTGCAATTATGTTTAGGAATGTCCAATCCCTACAACTCCAAAAGCATCTTTCTGCACTCCAGATTTGCCCTCAGCCTTTTTTCGCAGATTTATCCTTCCTCTTCCTTTCCCCTCTCCTTGCCCTCCAGAAATCTCAAGAGGGAAGAAAAAGATCTTTCAAACCAATGACTTCAGAACAGGACGAAATCTGAGATCCAAGGACACTGACCTTAGTAAGATGCGGCTTTTCGATCTAACAGATATGCTAATGTTAGAGTCCTTAGGTGGCCTAGTTCTCAGAACATCATCCATTTCTGCTTTTGTAGTCTCACAGATTTAGCTACTTCCAGAGGTAAGGCTCATCCTGTGCCTCTGAAATTCACAAAAATCACCTGTGTCTTGCAGTCTGCTCATGTGTTCACCTGTCACAATATTCATTGCCAGGAAGATATTGCTCAAATTGAATTTAAACCAGGCAAATTTAACCCATTCTCCCTTGTTCCTTCTCTTGTACAATAACTTTCTGTAGATTCCTTTTCAATAAAATTGCTGTAGCTTATTTGCCTCTAAAGATACTTTTTAAATGTGTTGATTGTGTAGAGAAGAAATAGCTTTCAGCTAAGTAAAAGCAGCTACTATTCCATTTATTATTAGTATTATTAATAACAATCATATTGAGTGCTTACTGTGTGCAAAGCACTGTACTAAGCGCTTGGGAGAGTATACTATAACATCAAATACATTCCCTGCCCACAGTGAACTCACATTTGTGTCCCATATCCAGTTAAATGCAATATTAGGAAAGTAATATGTGTGCTTTTTCTCTAAAAAATGTGTATGGGTAGATTAGAAAAACATTTTTAAATTTCATGTCACCTATAGGAACAAGGAACTTATATTTGTGTATTTTATAGTTTTGTGAAAATGAAACATTTTTGTAGTGCCCATAAGAAGTCAATTGTTGTTTTAATTTCTGTACAATATTCTTTTTTGCCCTAGGTTTTTATACATTGCCTGGAACAGTTGAGTATTCATTCATTCATTTATTCAATAGTATTTATTGAGTGCTTACTATGTGCAGAGCACTGTACTAAGCGCTTGGGATGAACAAGTCGGCAACAGATAGAGACAGTCCCTGCCGTTGGACGGGCTTACAGTCTAATCGGGGAGATGGACAGACAAGAACAATGGCAATAAATAGAGTCAAGGGGAAGAACATCTCGTAAAAACAGTGGCAACTAAATACAGTCAAGGCGATGTACAATTCATTAACAAAATAAATAGGGTAATGAAAATATATACAGTTGAGCGGACGAGTACAGTGCTGTGGGGATGGGAAGGGAGAGGTGGAGGAGCAGAGGGAAAGGGGGAAAAAGAGGGTTTAGCTGCGGAGAGGTAAAGGGGGGGTGGAAGAGGGAGTAGAGGGAGAAGAGGAGCTCAGTCTGGGAAGACCTCTTGGAGGAGGTGAGTTTTAAGTAGGGTTTTGAAGAGGGAAAGAGAATCAGTTTGGCGGAGGTGAGGAGGGAGGGCATTCCAGGACTGCGGGAGGACGTGACCCAGGGGTCGACGGCGGGATAGGCGAGACCGAGGGACGGTGAGGAGGTGGGCGGCGGAGGAGCAGAGCGTGCGGGGTGGGTGGTAGAAAGAGAGAAGGGAGGAGAGGTAGGAAGGGGCAAGGTGATGGAGAGCCTTGAAGCCTAGAGTGAGGAGTTTTCGTTTGGAGCAGAGGTTGATAGGCAACCACTGGAGTTGTTTAAGAAGGGGAGCGACATGCCCAGATCGTTTCTGCAGGAAGATGATCCGGGCAGCGGAGTGAAGAATAGACTGGAGTGGGGCGAGAGAGGAGGAAGGGAAGTCAGAGAGAAGGCTGACACAGTAGTCTAGCCGGGTTATAACGAGAGCCTGTAACAGTAAGGTAGCCGTTTGGGTGGAGAGGAAAGGGCGGATCTTGGCGATATTGTAGAGGTGAAACCGGCAGGTCTTGGTAACGGATAGGATATGTGGGGTGAATGAGAGAGACGAGTCAAGGATGACACCGAGATTGCGGGCCTGAGAGACGGGAAGGATGGTCGTGCCATCGACGGTGATAGAGAAGTCTGGGAGAGGACCGGGTTTGGGAGGGAAGATGAGAAGCTCAATCTTGCTCATGTTGAGTTTTAGGTGATGGGCCGACATCCAGGTGGAGACGTCCTGGAGGCAGGAGGAGATGCGAGCCTGAAGGGAGGGGGAGAGGACTGGGGCGGGGATGTAGATCTGCGTGTCATCTGCGTAGAGATGGTAGTCAAAGCCGTGAGAGCGAATGAGTTCACTGAGGGAGTAGTGTAAATGGAGAACAGAAGAGGGCCAAGAACTGACCCTTGAGGAACTCCAACAGTTAAAGGATGGGAGGGGAGGAGGCTCCAGCGAAGGAGACCGAGAATGACTGGCCAGAGAGGTAAGAGGAGAACCAGGAGAGGACAGAGTCCGTGAAGCCAAGGTGAGATAAGGTATGGAGGAGGAGGGGATGGTCGACAGTGTCAAAGGCAGCAGAGAGGTCAAGGAGGATTAGAATGGAGTAGGAGCCATTGGATTTGGCAAGAAGGAGGTCATGGGTGACCTTAGAGAGAGCAGTCTCGGTAGAGTGGAGGGGACGGAAGCCAGATTGGAGGGGGTCTAGGAGAGAATGGGAGTTAAAGAATTCTAAGCATTGATTGTAGACGACTCGTTCTAGGATTTTGGAAAGGAAGGGTAGTAGGGAGATAGGGCGATAACTGGAGGGGGAAGTGGGGTCAAGAGCGGGTTTTTTTAGGATGGGGGAGACGTGGGCATGTTTGAAGGCAGAGGGGAAGGAGCTCTTGGAGATTGAGTGGTTAAAAATAGAAGTTAAGGAAGGGAGGAGGGCAGGGGCGATGGTTTTAAGAAGGTGAGAGGGAATGGGGTCCGAGGCGCAGGTGGAGGGGGTGGCACTTGTGAGGAGGGAGGAGATCTCCTCTGAGGATACTGCAGGGAAAGATGGGAAAGTAGGGGAGAGGGTTGGTGGGGTGGAGGGGAGAGGCAGAGGGGTGACTTTGGGGAGCTCAGACCTGATTGTGTTGATTTTTCTCAGGAAATAGGTGGCCAGATCATTGGGGGTGAGAGATGGGGGAGGGGGAGGAACAGGGGGCCTAAGGAGAGAGTTAAAGGTCCGGAACAATCGGTAGGGGTGACGGGCATGGGTGTCGATGAGGGAGGAGAAGAAGATTTGCCTGGCGGAGGAGAGGGCAGAGTTAAGGCAGGAAAGGATTAATTTGAAGTGTGTGAGGTCGGCTTGGTGCTTGGACTTTCGCCAGCAGTGCTCAGCAGCTCGAGCATAGGAGCGTAGGAGGCGGACGGAGGAGGTGATCCAGGGCTGTGGGTTAGTGGAGCGAGAGCGGCGGAGGGAAAGGGGGGCGAGAGAGTCGAGATGAGTAGAGAGGGTGGAGTTGAGAGCGGAGACCTGATCATCGAGAGTGGGAAGAGAGTACCAAACCTGATGGTGATGTAGATACTACCCAGTAAGTAAAATAAAAGTGCATTCAATAGGCTGATAAAGGAGGATGAATCCAATCTCAAATTGCATATTTTGTCCAAGTGGTATTTATTGAGTGCTTACTGTGTGCAGAGTATTGTAATGCATGCTTGGGAGAGGGCAACCAAGTTTGATTAAATATAAAATGTCCAAAAGCATCCCAAACCAGTATTAACCCCATACTGTGGAACTAGTGGAGCCAGGATTAGAACCCATAACCTCCTGACTTCCTGGCCCATGCTCTATCCACTGCACCATGCTGCTTCCAACAAAATTGCTCTTGCTGTAATTTTCAGATCACCATACTGGCAACATCTGAAGGATGTTTTGTTCAAAACCCAGTGGCACGTTCTGTGTTCCTACAATCCAAACTCTGACAAGCAAACAGCTTGGATCTTACGGCCTTTAGAAGATGCTATAGTTGAGTGTCATTTCCAGGTCATGTCTGCAAGAGGCATAAACTTTGCATACTGAATCGTACTTGATCATTTAGAAAGCACAGAACTGAGGGTTATAAATAATGTCTCAACTCAAGGATGCAATGACTAGAATGGAGGTCCTCATACATAGTGATTCCCGAAAAACTCTGTCTGAAGTTGAAAAGTTGTAATTGGGAGCCCATTTTCTCATAAGAACAATTGTTATAAATGGGGAGATTAGTTCTTGAACCAAGGTCAGTTACCCCATTTTTACACGTTACCCAGAATTGTGTACTCAATTAATTATAGATGAGTAATATGGCTCTATTAATATATTCATATTGAGTCAGAGATTTCATGATAAGGTAGCCAGCTGATACTTCATCAGAACTAAGAAGGCCTTCTAACGCTCTCTTGACACCATCTGGTGATCAAATAATTCCCCTGACCCCTTGCCTCTCCCATTCCCTCCCCCTATCCTCTTTCAAGTTTTCCCTTCCCATCACACCTTTTAAAATTTTTTCTGCAGTTCTCTATTGTTCCTGGGCATTCTTTTAGCACCTACACCACCAGTGCCATTAAAGAGGCTAGTGTGGTAAAGTCAAACCAATACATTGTAAAGCTGAAACAAGATGTTAACTTAGAAACATTGTCAAGTGCTGTCAAGCATAACTTGAAGCATGCTAAGTCAAGGACTCCCATATAGTATTGAGGGGGAATGTAGTAAGCTCAGAGTCACTGCTCTGCTCTCATAGTATTTTGAGTAAACCAGAAATGAAAGGAATGTAATCCCAACTTCAAACAAAAAGAATAGATAGACGTGTCCTATGTGTTAAATGCTCTAATAGCCTTCCTGTAGACAGTGTTTGAATCCCCTTCCTTATAAGGATCTAATATAAGCAGAGACATCTTTAACAAGTCTTTTTGCACCGTAATAATTTACAAGGAAAATCCTAATGTAGAAATATTAAATTTATCATTATTCAGGAGAATACTATTCAGATCATTTGCAGTTGAGTTCATAACAATGTCTTTTGATGGTGTTAGGTGTAATAGATCATCTTCAAGATGACCATCAGGAATTTCGAACTTTATATATGTGGATTTGGGTTATTAATACATCTACCATACAGTTATTTTTCAGGCGATAATTGGAGATAAATTAGATCGGATAACCAAACATGCACCATTTTGCTTCACCATTAAGTAAATTTAAAATATAAAGTTGTCTCTCATGTTTGTTTTCATTTTCAGCCTTTCAGTTGATGTTTCTTCTCCAGACTTATTTGGAAGTATCCATGAAGATTTCAGTTTATCTTCAGTAAGTGGAAATTTAAATGGAAAGTAAATTATGTCTGTAATACAAAACCAGTCACTCCAAAAATATTAGGAAAATCAATAAAAATGTCTTCGAGTGACATTTTTGTTTTGGAATCTTTGGTATAATTCTCCAGGTTGTAGTAAAAATAACTTGCTGATGTTTATGTCATCTTTAAGTTTACTAAGTTTTTTAAAAATTTATACTACTACAGAAACTGTAATAGTAATGATATATTGAACGTATTTGGTACACTTCTTCTGCAGAGCTCAAATTACCCTATATTTTTTTCACATCCTCAGGGTGGTTGGAAGCAAATATTACTATCTGTGAATCTTTAAGTATACCTAGGGTTATAGAGATAGGTTCAAATGTATAGTTGTTGTCCACTGGGTTTGAAATTTTGTTCTTGGCCCCAAGATATGAATGGTGATGTGACTGAAAAGATCAGTGTGAATTAGCAATCTCTTCGATGCATACATACAAAGTAGTGTCAGGCTGTGCAGATGTTTGCTACTTGCTATGTTTGGCCATTATTTTTATTCCACCTCTTGGTGCACCTGATTGTGATCGAGAAAAGGAAGGCATCTCTCTCTTTGCTTTGTTCCAGGTTTGCCAGCCGGCCACTATTATCACCCAGCAGTTTACTGTTGCTATTGCGTTTGCCTTTAAGTTGGGACTCACTGTGTCTTTAAAATGTCTATCTGCTCTGTGTGCTTTTGAATGACCTATTGTAGCATACCAAGAATAGTAACCAATCCATGGAATTTATTGAACATGTACCGTGTATAGGGCACTGTATTAAGTGTTTGGGAGAGTACAGTACAACAGGGTTGGTAGACACAATCTTCAAAGATGTTAAAATCTAGTGAAGCAAACATTAAAATAAATTACAGATGGAAGAAGCAGCAGAGTTCTTCTGTATATAATTAAATACGTAAGTGGGATGGCGTATCAAAGAGCTTAAAGAACAAAGACCCAAGCTTGTGGGCAGTGCATTCATTGAGCCATATTTATTGAGCGCTTACTCTGTGCAAAGCACTGTACTAAGCGCTTGGGAGAGTACAATATAGCAACAAACAGACATATTCCTGCCCACATCAAGCTCACAGTCCAGAAGGGATGAATAAGGTGAACTCTAGTGGGAAATCAGGGAGTGGTCTTCCAACAGCACATATGTATCTGGATGCAGAGTTAGAAGTAAAGGTCATGGAAATTCAATCAGCATCAGTCAAGGCCTGAATTTCATAATCCAGTATTTCCTTAATGTTGGGTTCTCCATGAATATAACTGCTCATTATAAAAGGACTTACTGTTAGTAATTGCCTGCGTGTTATGCTGTTGCCCACTCTCATCATGTATTCTGCCCAGCAGAGCTGTGTTGAGATTCTCTGCCCACACTAAGCACTCAATAAGTACAATTGATTGATTTTTTATTCTGAGGGGATGACTCCTTTCTAGGGCCGCAACCATCAAACAGTTGTCTTGTCGTACCATTTGATGATGAGTCTAGTTCATAGCAATGATAATGAAACTGCTTTACAAGCCAAGATTCCTGTGGTAGTTCTACGTTTCACAATTTTATAGTAGATTGGACAGTGATGTGATGATGTGATGGTCTCCCATAAGTCAGCCAACCGTATTTGAATGTATACTGGGTGGAGAGCAGCATGCTAAGCACTTGGTAGAGTACAGGATAACAGATAGGTAGACGCATTCCCGGACCACCGAGAATATACAGTCCAGAAAGGGAGACAGACGTTAATATAAATAAATTACAGACTTGTTCACAAGTGCTGCGGAGCTGAGGAAGGGGTGAATAAAGGGTGCAAATCCAAGTGCAAGGATGATGCAGAAGGGATTAAGAGAAGAGGAAATGAGGGCTTAGTCGGGGAAGGCCTCTTGGAGGAGATGTGCCTTCAGTAAGGCTTTGAAGGTGGCTTCGGTCCACTCACAAGGATGTTGGACCCGAAAACCTGTGAAAATAAATTGATTACGGTGTTTGTGGTTTAAGAGCGTACTGGCACTCTTGCATGCCTGCCAGTCATGTTCGTACAGTAAATGAGTAAGTGGCCAGAGAAGCATCACATTATGGAATGTACCCAGAAATTTTATGAACAGAACCCAATTACAGATAAAGCAACTGCAAAGAGTTCTGATTTTGTGCAGGAGTGCCATAAATTAGGTTGTTGCCTGGGTAGATACCTGGACACTGTAGTCTTCACTGCCCCACCATTTTCAGGGTTTCAGGATTCCTGGAGTCATATTAATAATAATGAGGATGGATGCAGTGGATCTTCTTGAAGGAACTTTGGCAAAATCTCACCATCCAGTGGGAGAAAATTGTGGAGTTGGCTTTGTTCTTGAGGAGCTTGGAAATTAAGATCAGGTGGAATGGCACCTGGAAAATTGGTAGGGTTTGTGGAATATTTTTCTGTTCTGTACCACTGGAATTCTTGAAGGTGTTTGTTTTCATCATTTTAGATTGCAATGAAAATGCTAAGAAGGTGACCTAAAAATACTTAACTAGTGTGACTTAAAAGCTGAAGGCTTTGTCTCACTTTGTCACCTCTCTTTATACAGGCGGTATAGCTTTTGTTACTGAAACTAATTCAGGCCTTCTGTATTGGGTATATATGGAAAAATTAGACAAAAATGAAATGGGGAAATGTTTTCCTGGAAAATGATCCCTCCCATGCTTTTAGTCAGGTGGTCTTAAATTAAGGTACTTTATTAGTCATAGTTATTCCAGAGAATGATTTCACACAATAAGGGCCAAAAGAAAAAAGTACTCTGGGTGAATCATGGTAGCAATAGTAACTCAGTTCTTAGAATTTTATTTACAAAAGTGTTTCTTCTGAAACGTAGTGTGATATTTTATTTATCAGCATTTGGATCAAATGATTATAATGGAGATGGAGAAGGGGAAACAGCACGGTCTACTGGTTAGAGCACAGGCCTGGGAGTCAGAAGGACCTGGGTTCTAATCCCTGCTCTGCCACTTTAGTTTGTTCATTCACTCATATTCATTCAGCACTTACTGTGTGCCAAGCACTGTACTAAGTGCTTACACTTGCTGCTGTGTGACCTTGGGCAAGTCAGTTCACTTCTCGGGGCCTCGGTTACCTCATCAATAGCATGGAGATTGAGACTTTGAGCCCCATCTGGGACAGGAATTAAGTCCAACCTAATTAGCTTGTATCTACCCCAACACTTAGAACAGTGCCAGGCACATAGTAAATGCTTAACAAATACCATTTTTTAAAAAATGGTGTTTATGGGGGATAGAGCACTGGACTAGTCCCAGGAACCCTGGTATTGACACTCCACTTTTCGGCCTACCATCCTTGCTTTCTCCCATTGCTGCCCTGGGTGATTTTAGGGGAGTCTTTAGAATATAAGAAGGTAACCCGAAGGATGAGAACTCAGAACTCTCAGCACCCTTGGACAGCTGCTGTCATTGGGAGTACCATCCAAAACTAACACACCCTACCAGCATGATCACAACCTCTCTCCGCCTTTTTTTCCCTCTCCCGTACTGGATAGTGCCTCATTTACCTTCAGTGAATTTTAGGGTTTAAAAAAATCTGTTGTTTAGGATTATTTAGATTATTCATTATTGCATTTGCTTTTTCAGGACCTAATCTGCATTTTGGTTTATGCTTCTTGGTGTCATGAATGGTTTATTGTAGCACACCAAGAATAAGTAATCAATCAGTCAATCCCTCCCACTTAGTCCATGTGGAACAGGGACTGTGTCTCTTCAGATTACCTCGTATCAATCGCAACACTTGGTTCAGTGCTTGGCATATAGTAAGTGCTTAATAAATGCAATTATCATCATCATCTTTTCTAAGAAAGTCACCCAATTCTAAGAGCTTCGTGGCTTAGTGGAAAGAGCACAGGCTTGGAAGTCAAAGGTCGTGGGTTCTAATCCCGGCTCTGCCACTTGTCAGCAGTGTGACTTTGGGCAAGTCACTTCAGTTCTCTGTGCCTGAGTTACCTCATCTGTCAAATGGGGATTAAGACTGTGAGCCCCACATGGGACAACCTGATTATCATGTATCTATCTACCCCAGCATTTATAATAGTTCCTGGCATCTAGTAAGTGCTTAACAAATACCATCATCATTATTATTATCATTCTGCTGTGGTATCTCAGCATTCCACAGTTCTGTCACATCAGCTGGGCCTTGGCCTCATTACACCTTTGAAACCTTTCTTTGGCTTCTCCGTATTCGAGGCTTCATCATTTCAGCTCACCAGACAACGAACTGTTTGGGTATTCTATTAGCATTGATTTTCCTTCCATAGCCCAGCTCGTTGTAGAGAGGGAATGTGTCTATTGTTATTTTGTATTATCCCAAGCTCTAAGACAGTGCTCTGCAGGCAGTAAGCACTCAGTAAATACAACTGAATGAGATGTGATGTAGTGAGCATTGCTTTAATGCTGAGGACTGGCCACATTCCAAAACACCTTTGAAACTTCTTACTAATTCACTGGACAGTATGCTTGATGTTCATTCACTAAATCGCGATAACCATGTGTATCCATTTGGATTAAACCATACCATACATGGCTTTCCCTTTGAAACCCAGTTGACAGGTTTTTACGTGTGTGTGTATACCCAGTACGAATACCAGGTTTTTTAAACAACGCATTTGCAATTCAATTCTGCAGTCCTTTGATTCAAGGAAATTTATGAATGGATGAACATGGTTTTCTCTTAATCTTTGCTACTATATGTCATTCCACTGTAAGCCCGTCAAACGGCAGGGACTGTCTCTATCTGTTTCCGACTTGTTCATCCCAAGCGCTTAGTACAGTGCTCTGCACATAGTAAGCGCTCAATAAATACTATTGAATGAATGAATGAATGAATTCCACTAAAAAGAATCCTTTTTGTTTTAGGAGCAACAACTTTTGATCGTTTTAAGTAACTGCCGGTATCTGGAACGCCATACTTTCTTAAATATAGCTGAACATTTTGAGAAGCATAACTTCCAGGGAATTGAAAAAATAACACAGGTGAGTGAAATTATTACTGAGAAAATGGCAATCCATTGCTTTAATGAACATTTTAATGTCAGGTGTTAAATCCCATCATCAGTTCCCCAAAAGAATGATTAAACAATCTCCTATTGAAATTTTTGCAATTCAGAAAGTTACAGTAGCTTATCATTGCTTGTGTATATTTCTTAAGAGGTAGAATAGGAAAAATTAAGTAACTTTATTATTAAAGGTTTGTTTGTCCCTGGGCAAAGAGTTATCAGATTTCTAGGTAAAAGTCTATTAGAAGTGCTTTTTTAGGTCAATGCATTTTTCTCAATGCAAAGAATGGGAGATCCTAATCATGGTAAAACTTACTATCTCTGAATGTACTCCTGTTAAATTGCATAGTGTGTACAACTGCTGGATCTCCTTAGTGAACTAGATCAGGGATTTTTTTTTTTCCAAAGAATGAAAATGTCAAAGTGGGCGGCATTATATGTCTCGTTTTCATGCCTTTTCGTAAAGATTAATCATTCTGATGAGAAATGCTGTGACTTTAGGCTTTCAGGGAAGAATGCCTAGTTTATTTCCAGAAATTTTGGTTGTCTGCAAGTTAAAGGTTATCTCTTCCAAGACAGAGTAAATATTTTTCTCTCTGACAGTGTTATAGCATTTTTCTAGCAAACTTTAGTGTGATATCTGAATTTTAGAAGGACAGACGGTTTGAAATATCACTCAGTGCAGATGAGCTGGTTGTAATGGAAGTAAAGTATGATTTTTTGGTCAGGCTACTGGGACAGGCTAATATCCTAAATGGTTTTGCTTAAATGGTGTTGCCTCCCCTGCTCCTGACATCTTCACCAACTTTACCAAAGAGGTATCTACTTTTCCAGCCCACACTATTGTGTCTGTCACAACAAAACGTAGGCATTTCTACAACAAGATCTGGGGCAAGAAAACAAAAAGAAGGATTAGATCCTCCTGGCCTTTGACAACTAAAATCAAGCCTCAGGAATGCAGCCCCATACTAGATTGCTTCCTGTTGTTCCTTAGCTTCTCCAGTACATGTTCATACCTGGGAAAAAGAGACTCTAAATGATGGGCTCCAGGCAGGTCCTAACATTCTAAACCTTCATTCATTCATTCATTCATTCATTCATTCAATAGTATTTATTGAGCGCTTACTATGTGCAGAGCACTGTACTAAGCGCTTGGGATGAACAAGTCGGCAACAGATAGAGACAGTCCCTGCCATTTGACGGGCTTACAGTCTAATCGGGGGAGACGGACAGACAAGAACAATGGCACTAAACAGCGTCAAGGGGAAGAACATCTCGTAAAAACAATGGCAACTAAATAGAATCAAGGCGATGTACAATTCATTAACAAAATAAATAGGGTAACGAAAATATATATCCCTCAAGATTGGGAAGCCAGTGGAGGCAGTGTGGCCTGGTGAAAAACCCAAAAGACTGGAAATCAGAAGACCCAGATTATAATTCATTCAATAGTATTTATTGAGCGCTTACTATGTGCAGAGCACTGTACTAAGCGCTTGGGATGAACAAGTCGGCAACAGATAGAGACAGTCCCTGCCGTTTGATGGGCTTACAGTCTAATCGGGGGAGACGGACAGACAAGAACAATGGCACTAAACAGCGTCAAGGGGAAGAACATCTCGTAAAAACAATGGCAACTAAATAGAATCAAGATCAAGATCAAGAATCAACCTGTAAGATGGACCCACCTAAGTAGGTCCAACTTATACTACACTTCCAATATCTCTGATTGTGGGCACTTGAGTAATGGATAGTAGTTGAAAGAGAGAAGCAGCATGGCCTAGTGGAAGAAGTACTAGCCTGAGAGTCAGAGGACCTGGGTTCTAAATCCCAGCTCCACCCCTTGTCTGCTGTGTGACCTTGGACAAGTCACTTCACTTCTCTGTGCCTCAGTTTTCTCATCTGTAAAATGAGGATTAACTCCTCTTCCAGCTTAGACTGTGGGCCTGGTACTGTGCTCAACCTGATAAACTCGTATCTACCCCAGTTCTTAGTACAATGCACGGTACAAAGTAAGGGCTGAACAGGTACCATAAAACAATTTTTTTTAAAAAAATAGATTTTTGTCTTCATCCTATTACACCCATCCTACTACTTCAAAATGTGTGATCAGGTATGGAGACGAATGATCTTTTATGAATAGAAATAGAAATCAGTGCTTCCTTTTAAGTAGAACAGGGCTGTCTGTATCCTCTTCATGTTAAATGTGAATTAAATTTCTTGAAAATATCTGAAGGTGAAACTGAACTATTGCTTACATTAGCCCAGCCAAATAATGCTAAGCTTGTCAAAACAATAACTATTTTTGATAGGGGGAAACCCAGTGGCCACAGTTTGTAACAGTGTTCTTAAACCATTTATTAGACCGAGACCAAGCACATATGGCATTCTTTGATGTAATCAATTTCATGGAGGTGTTTTACATATCTAAAAATACTGTTTTGTATTGCCAAGCTGCAGCTGCCTTGAAAAAATTCTGCTTTATAACAATTCTCAGAACTTCAACCTACCACCTGATTTAACACTTCCTTCTACATCTTTTTCTTTTGTATGGCCCCACAAAATGCCCAAATGGGAAAGTTTCATTTTATTTCTATTAGAAGAAATCTCTTACAAGATGTCAATTGGTCTAAAGTTCTTAGATTAGTTAAAAATTCACAGTATGTGCATTTCAGATCCAGTGGTGACTTGGTGATATTGGTTCACATGACTCTCAGTAGTTTTAGGATTACTTAAGATTGTACTTTTTCATTCACTCATTCAATCGTATTGATTGAGCATTTACTGTGTGCAGAGCATTGTACTAAGCGCTTGGAATGTACAAGTTGGCAACAGAGACAATCCCTGCCCAATGATGGGTTTAAAAATGGATATGAGGAGTATATATTTTCAGTATTTCTTCATAGAAAATAAATGAAATAACTGCAGCCTTCCATGATTTCAGACTCCTTGCACAGGTTAATTTTGGAGAACTGTGAAGATTTTTAATGGTTTTGTCTATTTTTGTAATGTTATTTCTTAAGCGCTTACTATGGGTCAGGCAACTGTACTAAACATTGGGGTAGATACAGTCTAGTCAGGTTGGGTGCAGTCAATGCCCAACATTGGGCTCACAGTCTTAATTCCCATTTTGCAGGTGAGGTAACTGAAGTACAGAGAAGTGAATTGACTTGCCTACAGTCACACAGCAGATTAGTGGCAGAGCAGGGACTGGAACCCAGGTCCTTTTGACTCCCAGGCCCATCCATGTTCTATCCATTTGGTAACACTGCCTCTCTGCATTTTCTGCATTATTGCTTGAATATGTGAAATCCCAACCCAATTTTTTGCATTTAAATTAACATATCACTTTTACGTTACTACTCATTCATGCGGTACCAGACTGAGCTCCCCCCTTTTCCCCTCTGCTCCCTCTACCCCCCCTTCACCTCTCTGCAGCTAAACCTTCTTCTCCCCCCTTTCCCTCTCCTCCTCCCTGTCTCCCGTCCCACCCCCTCAGCACTGTACTCATCCGCTGAACTGTATATATCTTCACCCTATTTATTTTGTTTATTTTGTTTAATGAGATGTACATCACCCTGATTCTATTTAGTTGCCACTGTTTTTATGAGATGTTCTTCCCCGTAATTCTATTTATTGCCATTGTTCTTGTCTGCCTGTCTCCCCTGATTAGACTGTAAGACCATCAAAGGGCAGGGACTGTGTCTATCTGTTGCCAACTTGTACATTCCAAGCGCTTAGTACAGTGCTCTGCACATAGTAAGCACTCAATAAATACTAATGAATGAATGTACATAGATGTAGGCAAGATAATCAAGAGTGCAACTTTATGGTCCAAATAAAATATGCCTAGAGTGCATTTTCTAGGTTTCACCAGAAGTGCTAGATTACCTCTCTTGAAGCAATAAGTTGTAAAGTCATCCTGTATCACTAGTGTGAGGGATCAGTAGTAGGGACTCGGGGCAATGCCATTCTCAATCTTTTTTTGTCCTGAGGTTTTGGAAATAGTGAAATTTGGTTTGGGGGCGGGGGCGGGAATGCATGCATCGTGCCCTGATTTGACCCCTAATATATTTGGGCAGTGATATTAATAAATGGTATATATTGCAGAGCACTGTACTTTAATGGTGTATTTCCATTTAATTCCTTTATGGCAGAATCAGTGTTCTTAAGATTGAATTCAATGAAACCATGGTATCTTAGACCTAATTTCTTTGACGTGATCTGGAAAATACATTTTTCACTTTTTATGCTAAGCTTCTTTTGATTTTCTTACTACCTATGTAAACATGCTTTAATTTACTGGATACATGGTTATTGTTGCAACTAGTATACTCTACTCTTGGTTACCCTTCAGTCAACAATATTTATTGAGTGCTTACTGGGTGCAGAGCACTGTACTGGGCGCTTGGAAAAGTACTATACTACAGAGTTGGTAGACGTGATCCCTGCCCACAAGGAGTTTAGGGTCTACGAAACTTGCAGTACTTGCATTTGTATTGTCAGTATTTTAGCAAACTCTTGGTTTAGTGTAAAATAATTCCATATTACCATCTGCCTTGGCACCCTCTGAAAAGAGTTCAGAATAAAAATTAATGTGAATGCACTTAGTTATCTAGCTTCTGTTGAGTAATACCAGAAAAGTTTATTTGATCATGGCTTAATAAACAGATTTATATAAAGATGCATGAATTGAAATGTAATCATTTTGACATTTATAAGATAAAAATACCAAGATTTATGGTGTCTTGATTTTCATTACTGTTATTCAGAAACTTCAATTTTTAAATTATTTTTCCCAAAAGGGGATTTTTACCCAAAATGTTCGTGTGTGACTAGGATTACGAAATGATAATAAAAGGGATCAAACTATCATTATTCAAATTTTTAGTATGCTTATATAAAATGCAATGGAGTAGAACCACATTGTGATAGTTCTTTGCAATAGTAAATGAGGAGGGTTAAAAATATTATTGTTTCTAGTGGACGTAAAGCAATAACAACAGAAATGTTATATTTTAATGTGTTCATTTCAAGGGGGAAAAGTGGTGACAAATTGTCCAAGCAATTTTGTCAAGCAGTGAACTCCTCAAGCTTACTCTAAAACAGGTAGATTATCAAATAGTTGTTCAAAGTCCAGTCGTCCACAGAATAGTCATCTTCCCCAATCCTACCCCTAGCCTTTAACTGTCTTTCCTAACGCTATAGAAAGTAGCACCACCCTTCCTATCTCACAAGCCAGTAGCCTTGGCATTATCCCGAATTCATCTCTATCATTCAACCTACATATCTAATCTGTCACCAAATCCTGTCGGTTCTACCATCATAACATTGCTAAAATCTGGCCTTTCCTCTGCTGCTACCCTAGTACCAAGCATCTGTCATATCCCACTTTGACTGCTGCATCAGCCCAGTCACTGACCTCCCTGCCTCCTGTCTCTCCGCACTCCAGTCTCTATGTCATTCTGCTGTCCATATCTTTTTTCTGAAAAAAAAACTGTTCAGTCCACATCTTTTCACTCCTCAAGAGCCTCCAGTGGTTTCCCATTCATTCATTCAATAGTATTTATTGAGTGCTTACTATGTGCAGAGCACTGTACTAAGCGCTTGGGATGAACAAGTCGGCAGCAGAGACAGTCCCTGCTGTTTGACGGGCTTACAGTCTAATCGGGGGAGACGGACAGACAAGAACAATGGCAATAAATAGAGTCGAGGGGAAGAACATCTCGTAAAAACAATGACAACTAAATAGAATCAAGGCGATGTACATTTCATTAACAAAATAAATAGGGTAATGGAAAATATACAGTTGAGCGGACAAGTACAGTGCTGAGGGGATGGGAAGGGAGAGGGGGAGGAGCAGAGGGAAAGGGGGAAAAGAGGCTTTAGCTGCGGAGAGGTGAAGGGGGAGTGGTAGAGGGAGTAGAGGGAGAAGAGGAGCTCAGTCTGGGAAGGCCTCTTGGAGGAGGTGAGTTTTAAGTAGGGTTTTGAAGAGGGGAAGAGAATCAGTTTGGCGGAGGTGAGAAGGGAGGGCGTTCCAAAGACCGCGGGAGGCGTGGCCCAGGGGTCGACGGCGGGATAGGCGAGACCGAGGGACGGTGAGGAGGTGGGCAGCAGAGGAGCTCTTCAGTGCTCTTCACACAGTAAGCCCTCAATAAATGTCATTTGTTGATTGAGTGTATACAATCTCCATACACTTCTGTGCCTCCCGTTAGGCATTGAGCTGTTTCAATGATTGGTGTTGTCCAGAGGTTGTTGTTTTTTATTTTTGGAAACTTCAAGGTGAGAATTTTTCAAAGATTGGATATTGAGTTTCCTGAGAAGACACTGATTCTTGGGAAGATGTTGGATGTACTTTTTAACTGTTCTTCATCTGTAGTTGCTTCTTAAGAAATGCAGCTAGCTCCGTATGGGTGGGGGCCTTGTCTGCCAACTTCATTATATTGTATTCAGCATGGCTTAGTGGAAAGAGCCCGGGCTTGGGAGTCAGAGGTCGTGGGTTCTCATCCTGGCTCCACCACTTGTCTGCTGTGTGACCTTGGGTAAGTCACTTAACTTCTCCGTATCTCAGTTACCTCATCTGTAAAAATGGGGATTCAAAAATGTGAGCCCCACGTGAGACAACCTGATTACCCTGTATCAACCCCAGCGCTTAGAACAGTGCTCAGCACATAGTAAGCACTTAACAAATACCATAATCGTTTTATTATTATTATTGCTCACCCAAGCACTTAGTACAGTGCTCTCCCAAGCACTTAGTACAGTGCTTTGCACAAAGTAAGCACTCAAATATGCTTGATTCATTGAAATAAACAAATGATGTTCCATTTTCATGGGAGGTTCCTTTTCTTAGAGAAAAGTGGCAATATTTCTTTTTAAGCCACGTTTAAATGGAGTAACCTGACGGGGGATATTCCAAACAGTATCATGTTCTCTGAGCAGGGTCTTTCTCCTTCATATTGTAATTAGCACCATTGTGACCGTTTTAAAGTGGCCTTCCATTATTTCCCTTTTATGAAGCCAGGATGAACCCAGAGGAATGTCTGTTTCCTCAAAAAAAAAGAAAAGAAAAAAGGAGCTATTGATAAGAATTTTCCAACAGAAATTTTCAGTTCAGAAAAAACAAGTTATGCCAGATAAGGGTGATAAATTAGCAGGCTAGTACTGACAAGTTGAAGGTGACCAATCCCTATTTATCGTAAATTTTGAAGAAATTATTAGGACATATGTCCAGAACACGGGATTATCACCAAACAGGATTTCTGGGAATCTTTTTTTTTTTAATAGCATTAAGCACTTATTATGTGTCAAACACTGTTCTAAGCCCTGGGGTAGATGTAAACTACTTAGATTGGATGCAATCCCTGTCCCTCAAGGGGCTCGCAGTCTAAGTAGGAGGGAGACAAAGAAGTGACTTTCCTAAAGTCATAAAGCAAGCAATTGGCAGAGACAGGATTAGAACCAGGTCCTCTGACTCCCAAGCCCGTGTTCCTTTCAGTAGGCCATGCTGCTTTTCGAGAACATTATATCTTGAGGACTTTTCCAAATTATCCCACATTAGGACTGTTTCAACAAAAAGTCAGTTCCCCTTATCTCTGATTAACCCCAGAAACTTCAGAGTTTTAGAAATGCTTTCGCATACCCACCCGATGCCACCTGAGTAATTGTTTACAGTACTGTTTCCGTGTCATCTCTTTACATATGCTCTCATTATGTTAAGGAGATAATGCTGACAATTGCATTCATATCAGAAAGGAAAATCCTATTGTGCTTTTCATGAAAATAGACAGTTGGGTAATTTTAACTAACTCCCTTAATTTAAAAACAAAATATGTAACTGAAACTCGTAAGTGGTCTCTTCTTGACTATTCTTTAAACTTTTTATCCAGGCTACTGTGTACTGTAGTTTCAGTACCTGTATAGCCTTCCTTGCTCCAGTGAACAAAATGTGGCAAAGGCAACATTCTTGAAAGCCATGTCTTGTCTATTTGAATATTTCTTACTATTTAAAGTGTCTGAAGTGGACTTGCTATCACAGATCTTAACAAGAAAATAGGTATTTTTTCCAAAAATAGTCTATGTTTTCAGTATTTCAGTAGCATGTTAATGATGACAGTATTTCTCACCCACATCTTGCTTAGTAATGTACAAGGAGTTTGGTGTGCATTTTCAAAAACAGGCTAGGTTTCTGTGGATTTTCATTCTAAGAGAACAGAGAGTACAAGTGTAAACCAAACATAGATATTACCAAAAAAGAAAAATGCTGTGATTGTGTTTCTTACTTGAGAATGCTAGTCCAGAAAGTTTCCTCGAAGACAGACATGCACCATCTGAACATAATAATTTAATCATGCTATTTATGAAGCACCTTCTGTGTGCTAAACACTGTAGTAAGCACTGGGATAGATACAAGATAATCAGGTCCCACCTAAGTAATGAGGAAAAACAGGTACTGAAATCCCCATTTTGCAGATGAGGGAACTGAGGCACAGAGAAGTTGAGTGACTTGCCCAAGGTCACACCGCAAACAAGTGGTGGAACCCGGACTTGGACACAGATCCTTTGACTCCCAGGCCCATGTTATTTCCACTAGGGCACACTGATTCTGTACATACAGAAAGCTTATGCAAAACTTCAGAACAGTTGATAAGGAGAACCATTCAGTGGATCACTGGAAGAGAAACGTGAAACAGCACGGGCTTGGGAATCACAGGTCGTGGGTTCTAATCCCGGCTCCACCACTTGTCAGCTGTGTAACTTTGGGCAAATCACTTAACTTCTCGGTGCCTCAGTTACCTCATCTGAAAAATGGAGATTAAGACTGTGAGCCCCAAGTGGGACAACCTGATAACCTTGAGCTACCCCAGTCCTTAGAAGAATGCTTGACACATACTAAGCGCTTAACAAATGCAATTATTGTTATTATTATTTGTCCCAATATTGAAGACACTATACACATTTTATTCCATTCTAAAATATTTTTATTCTGTTTTCAGGTTAGCATGGCATTATTAAAAGAACTCGATGAAAGGCTGTTTGAAAATTACATTGGGCTGAAAGCAGATCCTATTGTTGGCTTGTTGGAACCAGGAATATATGCAGGATATTTTGACTGGAAAAATTGCCTTACTCCAACAGGTAACTTTTTTTATATTTTCATTCATTCAAAGTGAATCCAGGAGCAGTCGATATAGGACAAGTTTTTATGAAATGCTTTTAAAAGAAAAGGTAAATTCAAGAGAGTATTTGAACCGTGTAATAACTCATATTTACCACATTAATATCTTCATGCTGAACACTGAAATGCCATTGTTTCAATTAGCTGTTTTTAATTAATCTTTTTTAAAGAATGTTTACAGTTTTTGCTTGTTTTTAGCAAGTCCTATTCTCCCAATTCCTAGAGGTTATCCCCCTTACTAAGTTAAGCATTTTGGGAGGATAATTATTTTAGATCTCTTAGGTATTGTTTAGAATAGTTCTTTGTCTTTTGCACACTGACTGGTCTAGTGCATTAAATAGACCACTTGTAGTCTGAAAGAGTTTATGCTTCTCCCAGAGTATCTAGTTTACCACCAGAAAGTAAGTTGGCCTGAGTGAATTGGGTTCATTGTGTACCACATAATGTCATATTAAAATCAGCAACCAGTGTATTGTTACTTATAAGCCATAGAAAATGGGACACAGCATGGTCTAGTGGATAGATCTTTGGCCTGGGAGTCAGAAGGACCTGGGTTCTAATTCCAGCTCTTCCGTCTGTCTGCTGTATGACCTTGGGCAAGTCATTTCACTTCCTCTGTGCCTCTATTACCTCATCTGTAAAATGAGGTTAAGACTGTGAGCCCCATGTGGGACAGGGACTGTGTCTAATCCAATCACCTTGTATCTACCCCAGAAGTTAGTACAGTGCCTGTCACCTAGTAAGTGCTGAACAAATTACAATTCATTACTATTATTACTATTATCTTTGCAAGGTCTTCCCGTTCATACCCCACCTATGGGAAAGACCTTTTCCAAATCCAGTAAAAAGCCATCATTTCAGAAGTCTTTCAGGGGAGGAAATTCCACTCTATCCCCGTAAATGGATTCCATTTTTCTAGTATTCCTAGAGTCAAGATAAAGTAGTTCATTAATAGGTTTATCACTTGTATTTAATTTTTGATAACCATTCTACTGTATAATTTAGTTAATGAATGTCACTGTGTATCATAAAGGGTTAGATCACTTTGGTAGGGCATGCTCTTAGGTTACATAGAATTTCACACATTGGTTTGTAGCCTTCAAGGTATTTGTAGTTGGTTTTGTGAATATTTTTCACAATGTATTTCCAACTTAAATTGTTGATTTTACAGGAATGTCGTATCCAGAACCATGCCATTTCCCTTTATTTGTAGAAATATGTTTAATCATTCAATTTATGCTCTAGAGACATTTTTTCAGGCCTCAATATTTACCATTATTGGGTTACTTTGCATTTGGATTGAATTGTGCCATAAGAATGTCAGTTGAGTAATATAAAACTTTTCTGATGTATCTTCAGTTACAGTGGATTGTACTGCATAGCTTCAATTTTCAGAAATTAGCACACTTTTCAGGGATGGTCACTGAATATTTTGATTCATGCTGTTTTGTAATAATAATAATAACAATAATGTTGGTATTTGTTAAACGTATACTATGTGCAGAGCACTCTTCTAAGCGCTGGGGTAGATATAGGGTAATCAGGTTGTCCCATGTGACGCTCACAGTTAATCCCCGTTTTATAGATGATGTAACTGAGGCACAGAGAAGTTAAGTGACTTGCCCACAGTCACACAGCTGACAAGTGGCAGAGCTGGGATTTGAACCCATGACCTCTGACTTCCAAGCCCAGGCTCTTTCCACTGAGCCACACTGCTTCTCTATTGCTCAGCACATCACATTAATATATTGAGCTTTCAGTATTCATTCATTCATTCATTCATTCAGTAGTGTTTCTTGAATGCTTACTGTGTGCAGAGCACTGTAATAAGCACTTGGAAAATACAATCAAGCAACAAATAGAGACAATCCCTGCCCAACAACGGGCTCACAGTCTAGAAGAGGGGAAGCAGACATCAAAACAAGTAAACAGGCATCAACAGCAAATGGTAAGGCATAGCTTATTAGAGAATTCTCTTTACCTCTCCTCTCCCATCGCTTCTTTCTCATTTCACCCTTTCCTATCTTCCCGCCTACCACGTTTAGACCTGCCAGTCGACCGTTTCATGACCTCTTTTTAGTGGAAGAAGAAAGCACTGGGAAATGTTTTTGTTTGTTTTATATCTTTCTGAAATCACAGTAGTGATTTAATGAGATTGGGGAACGTTGTAGTGACCACTAGAGGTCACTGGATTCAGAAGTCATTTCAGTGGGCAGCTGTCAGGCATTCCACTCGTGGATGGTGTCGGGACCCATTAAATGTATTATTTAATATAATTTTAAAACTTAGCCTGTATTTAGGCTTTATAACCTCAGGGATATCAAAATCACCCAAGGTGTTAAGTGGCCACTGGTGCTGTAGATTGCACTGCACATCACCCCCAACCCCTGCCTAAATACACCAAAACCCCTGTCCATATTACGTTAATGCTGACCTCTCGAGTGAGTTTTCCTCATTTGACAAGGGAAAGTGAAGTGCTTGATTGTTTGTAATATTTTTCCAGTCATTGAAAGATAGACAAGAAGCAGCCCAAGGCAGGTACCCTCCAGCCAGCCTTGATCAATCGATCAATCACATTAATTGAGCACTTACTGAAGGCAGAGCACTATACAGACTGCTAGGGAGATTGGTAAGCACGTTCCCTGCCCACAGTGACTTTACTGTGGCAGAGGGGGATACAGACACTGACGTAAATAAAAATGTACCTAAGTGCTGTGAGGCTGAGGAAGGTAGCCCGAGGTCCCTAAATCTGGCCTTATCACTCTTTTGATGGTCCCTCACTTTGTCAATTTGATGATTGGTTTAGACTTGCGCCTGCTTTTAAGACTTCTTCTGCAGTCTTGACTTTCACTCCGACAGGTAAAGTGAGAAAGGAAGATGATACTCTCTCCTTCTCCCCACCACCCCAATCTCTCCTGCTGCCACCCCAAATAGAAGCTAGCATAAACAGAAGAGCAGTGGTTCTCCAAATGGAGAGAAGGGATCAGCCCTGAAGGGCATGTGGCATATCCCAGAGTGTTTTAAAGTCTTCTCATTTTTAGCTTTCTTTTTTATTAGCAGTATTTGTTACGCACTCACTATGCATCAAATTCTGTTCTAGAAGCTGTGTCAGGTTCGACACAGTTCCTGTTTAAATGGGACTCAGTGTAAGATGGAGGGAGGAGGGTGCAATCCTCCTTTTCCAGATGAGGTAAGGGAGGCACAGAGAAGTTAAGTGACTTGCCCAAGGTTGTACATCAGACAGATGGTGGAGCTGGAATTAGACTCATAGGGCTGGGCTCTTTCCACTAGGCCATGCTCCTTCACTCTTCTTTCAGTGGTCGTTCATTCATCATCACATATTGAACCTTAAAACATCTTAGACATTCATAGAGTGATTTTCTTTTTAATATTTTTCAGTCTTAATTTGAGACAGAAAGGTGAAGGAGAGATTCACAATTCTGGCAATATTGCCTTCAAAAATGCTTCCAGTCACCAATTTTGGTTTCATCTACAGATGCTGAATTTTTATAAGAAGAATTTTGCACATAATCTAGGTAGCCAAAACAGCGGTTGGCAGTGAACGTAGTTTGCAGTCTTGTTTATACTGATTCATAAAAAATCCTGTTGATTAATTTCATGATTCACGAGAATGAATCCGTTAAAGCCAGAGATGTACTTTTTTAACTTGACAGTTGATGTTTAAATGCATGTCAGCTCTATATTTGTATTTGTATCAGTAAAGATTACTCTGGCTAGATTTGAGTCATTTAACTGACTGTTCTTGCTTTAGATTTTAACTGTTTTATTACCCAAGATTACTGAAAATGGTGTACCATTTAAGAGATTTAGATATTAGTAGTTTCCAAATTGTCCCCTTCAGTAGAATTAACAATTTCTGTCCCTTGGAGAAAATATCCATATGTCCATTTTTGAAAGGTTTTGACTAACAGAATATGTAGAATATTGACATTATATCCACATTTATCATTGTGATTATATTCATGCAGGACCATTTGTTGATTAAGCAATAATAATCATAATAACGTGATTTTATACATTATTGTCACAGCAATTTTCTCATTCTGACTTCACAGCATCACTGTGGGGTTGATAGAATCACTTATCCCCATTTTACCAATGAGCACAGGAAAAGGAAGATTATGACTTTCCCAAGGTCACAAAGCAGGTCACTCTGATAGAGTTGGAGTTAGAACCCAGGTCTCCTGAATTCCAGCCATACCTGCTTTCTGTTGGAGCTCCCTGTGGGCAGGCAAAATGTCTACCACCTCTATTACGTGGTACTCTCCCCAAGTCCTTAGTACAGTGTTCATCTCACAGTAAGTGCTCAATAAATAGGTCACACAGGCTTCATTATTCACATTTTAAAAAGTTTATGAGTACTAAAATACTCCTAGTTATTCATATAAATCCTGTTTAGATTACCAGTCCCCCAAGGGATTAAGACTGTCAGATCTGATTACCTTGTATCTTCCCAGTGCTTAGCACATAGTAAGCTAATAAACCCTTAATGAATGCTATTATTGTTATATATTTAATTTCATATTCCTGAAAACTACAATAAATAAAATTCAAATTGCCTGGTTCTTTATTTTAATTTAAACTTTGGTGCTCGTTGGAAACACTTCTTTCTTTCACATTTATTAAGTGTTTACAATAGGCAAAGGATTTTACCAAGTGCTGGGAAGACTATGTGTCCATGGTCCTTGGCCCACAAGGAGCTTACACTGTAAGATCAGAAGAAAGATGTCGAGTTAACAGCTCACTCTGGCTTTGAATACAGAATTTGGTTTTTAGCCTTCGTACAATAGTATTTGAAAATCAGGTGATACCAGAAGGGTATTGTCATTCTCCAGTGGCTTACATAGAGCATAAAGCAATGATCATCACCAGCTAACTTTTGAATGCCAACAGAGTCCTCAGTACTCAATATTCGCATCTTCCTTAATAAATTTTTAGTCACGATTGTCCTAAGCAGAGCCCAGCTATCAGAATTACAGGACCGTGATCTGTGGAGCAGAAAAGTTGTTGTTTTCTACTTCATGAAGTTCTATTTTGCAAATTAGCAGAGTTCCACCTTCTGATTTATGCAGTATTTGCAGAGGTTTGTTTTTTTTAGGATGCTCATGAAATCAGAAGCTCTACGTTTACGTTAGTCAGATGCATGTAGGCTCACTGTGAGCAGGGAATGTGGCTGGTTATTGTTATATTGTACTCTCCCAAGGGCTTAGTACAGCACTTTACATACGGTGAGCACTCAGTAAATATCAATGAATGAATGCAGATCTTCAAAAAACAAAAAAAGCCCACTCAATAAATTTAACATACATCATTTTGGCCAAGCAATCGAAAGAGCAACTTCTTTGATAATACATGCTGAAGTGATAATGTATCATTATAGGACAAAGATTATTCAAACATATCAACTTATCTATTTTGTCATTCTTATTTTAGGAAATTCACCTAGCACCTTTCTTCCAGAAAATACAATTTGAAGTTTAACTCAAAATTAGGAATATTTATAATTAAATGAAAGTGCTTTTCCAACCTAAGAATCAATTTTTGAAAGCATATTGCATAAAAATTGAATGAAAATGGAAAGAGAGCATGAATTATTTCAAGGAATTCACTCTTCCTAGATAATTATCCTTCAATTAAATATACAACAGAAACTGGCCAAATAATAAAGCTCTTTAGGAAAATTGTTTTCCTTACTGGATTTTTACATTATAAAAAGTTAGAGAAAGTTAGCCTTCTTTTAGGAAAAGAAACCTAAAGAAAACAATGGATTCTAAAGAGATGTACTGTCTTATCCACAAGATGACACCCCGTCATAAAACGAGGCACAGAACTGAGTTGGAAAGTTGTCACTGATGCTTAACCTACCTGATGAGCATCACAACACATACTTTGAGAATCGTTTCTGTCCACTGAGCATGTATAGCTTCCACTTCCCTACCAATAAAAAAAATTAAACTTGTGTACTAAAATAACTCCTCCCCTTTTACCCAGTTAACTTTAACCTCAAATTCTCTTTCCTTTAACTTTACTTTCATGTTTACTTACTATGTCAGAAGCATTGTTTTGGTGCATTTCTCATATTTCCAGTCCTAATTATGTTTCCCAGAAATAATTATTACAATTGAACTGCTATTAATGTGTTACATGGAAAATGTTCAACAGAAGTATTTTTACATTCTCTGTGGCACATTTTTGAAAAGGAATTTGCAAAGTTACAACTTAATATCTTACCTTACCTGTAAATTCTTGAGAAGTCTCATTATCTTCAAGTGACTGGATGTTGTTTCTTTGAAAAAATCCAGAAGTTCAAGTAAAGGCAGGATGATGATAGACATGCACTACCTAATGACCAGCATATTTTGGAAAGAGCTGTTAAAAACACTGATCTCTTGGAAAAGCTCTAGTACAACTATATATGAAGCCTAGGGTAATGTCCCATTCCAGTTTTCTCTGTAGAGGAATGTTTCATTTTTTGTTGGCTACACTTGGCAGGAAAGATTTAGCAGTGAATAGTAAGAGTAGAAAGGTGACGCACTTCAGAAACAGCAGGTCTCTTGTAAATTGCTTTATGATCATAAATCCAATTTTCTTATCACCATATTGAGATGGAACTTATAAGGTGTTTTTCTGAAATCTTAGTCTTGTGAGTCATGTAAAAAAAGTACATTTAATAATTCTAGTATATTTTGAAGAAGAGTTGGGTATTCCCCATTTTACTCTCACACATCAGTTTCCTATTATTCCCTGAACTCTGAAGTCTGTAATAGTTTATATGATAGTTTATAGTTTACTAAACTATAGTTTACTAAAATAGTTTACTGTATTTTGCCTTTTCTTTGGGCTTGATTAGATCATTCTGCATGGCATGCATAGGAAAAACAGGTTTTCCTTACCATGCTATAAACAATATCTGTTTTGCCTAACCGTTGATTTTTCAGCATTTTTTCGTATCTCATTGGGTGATTTTTAAGTTTAATCCCTGAAACTTCAATTTTCATTCATAAAACTAAATTGATACCATTTATCACATGGGCTTTTGGAGAATGGATAAAGAGTTTGTAAAGTATTTTAACGTCTTGAGAAGAAATAAGAATTCTGTGGAAATATGTGTTGCCAAATAGGCATGGATCCTCATAGCAGTAATTATATTTTTTTCATATTCGTTAAGCTCTTACTGTGTGCCAGGCAGTGTACTAAGCACTGGGGTGTATACAAACTAATGAGTTTGGGTACAGTCCCTTTCCCACATAGGGCTCACAGTTTTAATCCCCATTTTACACATGAGGAAACTGAGGCACAGAGAAGTGTTATGACTTGCTCCAGGTCACACAGCCGACAAGTGGCAGAGCTGGGACTAGAACCCAGGTCCTTCTATTAGTTATGAATACGCAGCCTCTCTAGTGGCAAGGAAATCCCACATGGGTCTGTGTTTAGTCTCTTTCTGACTCATTTTCCTCTGCAAAGCAAATTTTAATTTCTTGTAACTATTGAAATGCCCTTTAAACATCTTAAAAGAGTGTCCTATTGTGTTTTCCTACGCTGCATGAAAGTAATTATTGCAAGGGGACCACATTAGTCCAATGTGAAGTATTCAGCAGTTTCTCACTTTGTCAGCTTCCTTTGAATTTATAGTACTTATCCAGTGGGTTTACCCAGGAATAATAATTTTTTTAATCTAAACATCATCTATATAAGTTAATAAAGGCTATTAGAATGATCAATTCTGATGCTGTGCAGGAATAATTCACTTTTAACTATTTTACTCAATTGGTTTCCTTTTATTTACTGTTTTTGTAGCATTCTGGAACCAGTGCTATTGTAGCATGGATGTGATGTTTCAGACTTTTGTTTATAACATTTATACCCAGCTCCTCGAATGCCAATTTACTCACTGTGCCTCGGTCCATCTATCTTACCGCCAGTGCCTTGCCCACATCCTGCCTCTGCCCTGGAACTTCTTCCCACTTCATATCCAACAGACCACCACTCTCTCCACCTTCAAAACCCTACTAAGATAACATTTCCTCCAAGAGGCTTTCTCTGACTAAGCCCTCATTTCCCCTACTAGTCCTCTGCACTTGAATCTGAACCCCTTAACCACTGCATGTTCACCCCCCTTCTCAGCCCTACAGCTGTACATATTCTAAACTCTTCCATTTCACTTACCTGTAATTTATTTTAATGTCTGTCTCCCCCTCTACTCTATAAGCTTCTTGTTGACTGGGATTGTGTCTAGTACTTGTACTGTACTACAGTCAACTAAGCACTTAGTAGAGTACTCTGCACACAGTAAGCAGTCAGTACACATAATAATTATTGTATTTGTTAAGCGCTTACTATGTGCTAAATTCTGTTCTAAGCTCTGGGGTAGATATAAGGTAATCAGGTTGTCCCACGTGGGGCTCACAGTCTTAATCCCCATTTTACAGATGAGGTCACTGAGGCACAGAGAAGTTAAGTGGCTTGCCCAAAGTCACACAGCAGACAAGTGCCAGAGCTGGGATTAGAACCCACATCCTCTGAGTCTCAAGCCCGTGTCCTTTCCACTGAGCCACACTGCTTCTCAGGTTAGTGCATTTGAGAAAGATATTTTTTGTTTCAGAAAGATGACATTTTGGCTGTAATCTTCTCCAAGGTGATGTTTATTCATTGTAAAATAGCCTGGGTTTATTGAGTTCATCACCTGTGAAGTCTGTGAGGTTATTTGGATTGTGGTTTATTACTTTGCTTTAATTGTTTTGCAAGTCGGTGGTAAGAAAAAGTGGTTACTTTTTCTGTGGTCACGAAACAGTATAGCTCTGAGTCTTTATTTGCGGTGGGCAATACCGTGTCCTCGCTCATTTATTAACTATGATTCCTAATGAGGGTTGGGGGTATTTTCCAAAGACCTATTCCCCGACACAGACAGCTGGAGGTCAGACAGCAAATTAAGCCTTCTCAAGATGAGGGAACCGTGGTCCGAGCATATGGGACTTCATTTATTAAAACCCCTTAAATTAAAAAAAGAGTATCTGTGCCAATATCGTAGCAAAAAGCTAATGTGGTATAATTGAATTACACACTTTTGCACTGACCAGCAACTACTTTCTGAATTCTAGAGAGAGCATTCGAGTAATCCAATCGAGAAGTTAGATAAAAAATATCATTTCAGGGTAAGACCAAGGATGCATCCAACACAATATTCTTCACCCACCTTGTTGGCAACAGGTTTCCTGGAGAACAGTACAATACAGAAGATGTTATTTGATTCACTAAGATGAAGCTTTATTTGGGAGAAAAAAGAATGGTTGCATTTTCCATTCTAAGAGCAGATAAAAAAACACATTCTAGTTAACAGTTGATCCCTGAACTTCTCAAAGCATCTGAGGAGAACCTAAACTGTTATAAGGCTCACTAGCTCAGGACAAGCACCTTCCCTTTTTTAAGAAGACAAAGATGGTCATTAACCACATTCTTTTGACATTTCCCCACTTGAGCTAGCATCGTTACTTTTCTTAGCCAAATTGACCTTTAATCAATGTGTTCTCATATTAGTCTTTAATCCACCTGGCACTGGGTTCATTGGGAAATGATGATGATGGTATTTGTTAAGCATTTACTATATCCTAAGCACTGTTCTCACACTAGTGGGGTGAGAAGAAAGCAAAGTTAACTTGCATCATTAGCAAATTGATATGGTCCTGCAGTCTATATTCAACCCCATTTGAGACAGGGACTGTGGATCTGATTTTCTTGAATCTACCCCAGTTTTTTGCACTTTGGCTTAATACATATATAGCTAACTGTTTATTGAGCACTCTGTCTCCACCTCCAAATGCAGTTGTGTATCTGTTCACTGAGCAGAAATTTAGGAAAAAGAAAGATTATGTAGATTACATATATAAATGTATACATATATACAGTTTTCTTTCCTATTATTATTTTGTCTTTGTCTAAAATGCTGTTGTCTATGGGAGGAACCCCCCTTCCCCAAGGGCATTGTGTAGATCTCATTACCTCATTTACCGTAGCTAAATACACAAGATATTAATGGTTTTGTTTACCAAGTGTTACAAGTATTAACAGAGTAAATACCGCAAGTGTATCTAGGACAAGTGATTCAGAAATACTGGAGTTCTATCCCTGTTTCTGCCTAGAATTTACACTATCACTGTTGACAGTTTACCTACCTTCCAATTTCTCGATTCTTGTAAAAAGAGCATAATACCTATTTCAGAAGTTGTTATGAGAAAATAGTAAGTGCCACAAATATCATACATTATGTTGAATGGCTTACATTAGTTAACAGGTAGACGAAGCTGTATTGGCAAATCTAATTTGCTCTCGGTCAGAAAAAAAAAATTACAGGGTGTCTACAGAAACAAAGTGTTTTGTGTGATTTGAGGTTTTTGGCACATTTGCTAGGTTGGAAAGCTAAATTCGGAAATTGTCAGGATTGGCAATAAGATTGGGACTGTCATGCCAAAAATGACTTCCCAATGTACATGACCAAAATAAACCACTATGAAACTCAATCATTAGAAAGGAAGTTAAGAATTCCTAATGTTGACGTAGTCTAAGCCTCATTTCTATTTTTTTTTATTTTTAAATTATTTAATTAATGGCCATTGTATTAAATCTTGAAATAACGACCTACCTACTCTGGAACTTTAAAACTATACTCACTAGGGAATATCATGTTAGTGTTAGAACCTTTTCTAGTTTAGATTTAGTGACTTGAACTTAAAATATCTACCAAATAGCACATTGCAATTTTTTCATTTCATCTTAGTTCTCAAAATTTATGGTTGTGTAAAAAGGAGACCGAGGCTTAACTTCCCAAGACTAAGAGGGGAAAATATTCTGACAAAGTGCCCATAGTTTTTTTAAAAAAATCAAGTTGCTAGCTCCACATGGCAATTAGTTTTTCTATTTTGAATGTGAACTCTGGCCAGCCTCCACCCACACCCCTGCTTTGGTATTTGAGATTGTGTTTTCCAGGGATTTCCATTTATAAATTGGACAAGGGTTGGTTTGACTCTGGGGTAGGTCAACAGTACCGTTGGAGTACCCACCATTCCTTTCACCTAGTTCCTCGCCTTTTTGCTGGAAATACCCCAGAGAGCACTGCCCACTGAAAAGCACATCTGGAAAGTCAACATATATTTGAGCCCCAAATGTGCCAGCCTCTAAACCTTCCCTTGATAAATGTTGCATCCTGTAGATGAATGAAAATAAGCCCACCGTTGGAGTGTTTAACTTCTTAAGAGCAACAAACCAGGAAGTCAGTTACAATCGGGGAAAAAATTAATTGGAATTCCTCACATCTGTGTGGCTGCCTATAGTGCTTTTGTAATGCAAGCGTCCTCTCTCCGTATTTTGGGAGGTTGAGAATATTTGTACAAAAGAAAATTTAAATGTGGACTGAGCCTTTTCAAGCCAGATTTAGCCAGTTTGCTACTACCACCGAGCTGTAAAGCCCCTTAAAAGTGAGTTTTAAGTAAGAAGTTCTGATTCTCTTCATATTAACAGATAAGCTGACCTCATATAATAACAAAAACTCCAGATTAATTTAAGATCTTCTACACTGTGCAGAGCAAGTGAAAGTTAATGAAACACTTCAAAACTTTATTAGTTTAGATGAGTTTAGAGGATTTGACTTGCTCAATAATATTGAGTGTTCCCAATTATTAAAACGCTTCACTTTAAGCAAGAAAACTGAAGACCATTCCCCTTTCCGAGCCACTTGGGCCACTTACCACTGCCACTCACCATTTGCAGAAAGCTGAAGTTCAGATCACTTCCAAGTATTAACTTGAGGCTTTCTAACAATTTTCAAGTCTTGGTCACAAGTACTGTGAAACTCCAAGCACTTGCTTATTATTATGCTAACAAAAGATGTAAGAGTAGGGATGCTGAAACTCATAATTGGCCAGTTTAAAAAAAAGAGGAACTCAATCACTTTCAAGAAAGAGAAGAGCAGCCAAGTATCACTCCATAATGTTCATCTGGGGCACTTAGAAACCATATTAAGCATAAAATACTTCTAGTTTAAAGGAAAAACAACTGTTTTTGCTGATTAATAGTAGTTCATCTGCCACCCATAGTTGCCAGATGTGGCAGTGGGACCCATGTGGATCTTTAGCATAGTTAATATTGCTCTCTAAGCACCTCTCTACCCCACCACATCATTCAGTTTTTGGTGAGATTGAAGAAAAGAAAACATGAGAGTAGGAGAAAAAGGAAGAGGGGCATCACATCTTTAAAGTGTCTTCTCCCCAGCCTAACGTTTGTGACTTAATACCAATATCACTTATAAATCACTCCTAAGTCCATATAATAGGCGTGTGTGTCACTGAGGTCCAAAAGAATAGCCTTGAGTATCAAAATTATTTTTAAGTTTGTGGAATGATAAACCTGTCCTTGAGCCTTTAAAGATTTTTTTTCCAAAGCTGATGGTGACAAAAAGTCTATATCAAGGAGATTATCAAGAATGCTTTTCTGGAGATGAATGTAGATTCCATGCTATGTCAGTTCTATCTGAGCAATCAGAAGATATTTGGGAAATCAAAATGACAAGAATTTATCAAACTCCTGTAGAATAATGTAGTGGATATCTTTCGTTGTCAGTGATGAAGAAGATCTTTGAGTCGTGTCTGTCAACTCTGTTGTATTCTACTCTCCCAGGCGCTTAGTACAATATTCTGCACACAGAAGCACTGAGAAGTAGCGTGGCTCAGTGGAAAGAGCATGGGCTTGGGAGCCAGAGGTCATGGGTTCGAATCCCAGCTTTGCCACTTATCAGCTGTATGGCTGTGGGCAAGTCACTTAACTTCTCTGTGCCTCAGTTACCTCATCTGTAAAATGGGGATGAAGATTGTGAGCCTCATGTGGGACAACCTGATTACCTTGTATACCCCAGCGCTTAGAACAGTGCTGTACACATAGTAAGTGCTTAACAAATACCAACATTATTATTATTATTATTACTGATGTACTGTTAACTTTTGTCAGTGCCATGCATCGTGCTTTCCTCATTGTTGATATTCTTATCCTGACATTGGAAGCCATTTTATCATTCCATGAGGTCCCTTTACCTTCTCTCCCCTGTCTTCTCCATTGCTTTTCTCTCCTTTATTTTTACCACCTATCCCTACTCCATGTGCCTACCACACTGCACTGTCCCTTCTCTTTCTCTCTGTGATGTGAGTTGACATTCAATCAATGAGTGTTATTTATTGAGGGTTTATTGTGTGCAGAGCACTGTACGAAAAGTTTAGGAAAGAACTGTGCCACAGAGGAGGTAGACACGATTCTTCCTGCAAGGAACTTGCAGACTAAAAGGGGAGACAGGCATTAAAACAAGAGAAATGGCAGTATCTACATAAGTCCTCCAAAGCTTGGGATGGAATGAATATCAAGAGCGTAGGTAACTCATAAAGGAGGAGAAATAGGGGAAATGAGGCCTATTGAAAGCCTCTTCTTTTTGATGGAAGGATTTAGTTCACTGCTTATCATATCTACAAAGGTATTTGCATAAGTATTTACAATAATGAAGAGGGCTTCCTTACCCTCTTTCATTGCATATCAAGTTTTCTTCCTTTGTCACCCTGCTACATGTTTTAGGAATGATGTATATTGAGAGAAAAGACCCAAATTGTAAAAAGAAAACAACATGAAAGGTTTTATTTATTGGAAAAGAAAGTGAGGTGGGAGGGTAGGTGGGTTTAAGTTATAATTTTATGCCCTACATAGATGGACAAAGCCATTCAATTTTGAATGCAACATTTGATTGAGAAAAGTGTAGACAAAACTGTTGGGACAGCATTGTTTACATGAAAATTGGAGGTATTTGGAAGAGGAGTAGAAAAGAGTGTCTGTAGCTTTATTTCTCTTTTTTATACATGTGATCAAAAGTCGCTTAAGAGTGGTCAGAGCAGACTAACGTAATTTCTGTTGTCATTTATATTTTTTATCCTTCAGTAACATTCACAAATAAGCTTTTGTCTACTTATGTGCGTGATGCTCATTTGCAAATTGGGTATTTGGAAGTTAACACATTACATGTAGCAGACCTACATGTATCAAGGATGACCGTAGCAAATTGTTAGGTTTTTCAGATAAAAATTTGATTTAAATTTCAAAAATTCTGATTTTATTTTCCCATTATTTCTAATCAAGGCATCTGTGGGGCACATGTTCTTTAAGCCCATGCTCCCCCTTTTCTTTGTAATTTTGAATCAAGTCTCCTACCAGCCTTCATCTTTCTAGCCTGAATTATCTATCTTAATGTTCCATCCCCATTGGAAGTTGCACTATCCTCCCTAAGTATAAATCAAGAAGTGAATTATAGCATCCTTTCCTAATCATTCAATCAAATGTGTTTATTGAATACTTACTGTGTGCAAAGCTCTGTACAAAGCACTTGGGAAAGTACAATATTTACAGTATAACAAACAGATACATTCCCTGCTAACAGTGTACTCACCTAGCTTGGGCAGGCCATGGATAAGTAACTTGCCCACAGTGTATTAAATAAAAACTTGATTGCTTTTAAAGAGTTATTTTCCACCCCAAAAATGAACACACAAATTTTGGGGCTAAAGCTGCAATGCCTGCATGTCTCCAAAGTAGTAGTTTTTAAAAGGTAAAGTATAGAATTGAAATTCACCCAGTGCTGATGCTTCCCCAACCTCTAAACAATGCATATAACCCAGAAATAAAGATGTTCAAACCGGCTAGAATTTACTAGTATATGAGAGTTTTGAAATCTGGCATTGAAAAAGTTCTTTACATCTTCAGAAGCAAATGAAAGACAAACAAAATGTTAATAAAAATATCATCATATTGTAGAAGGCATTTTCTAGGGAAGTGGATGCCTTTTTGGATCAATTGACTTCAATTTTCTGATAATCTGTTCTAGTACTAATCATAATGTTTGAATGGCAACCAGAGTAAATTCATAAATATGATATATCTGGAAACCCATTCTTCATTTGTGAAATTGCTGTCATTTCTCTTGCAAACTTTTTGACAGTCTATTATTACAGTAACAAGAACTTGTGGAATTATATGTAGAATTCATATCACTTTTAACAAGTTTGTGTATTGAAGGGTTTTAATAATAGGTTTTATGAAATCATGAAAGGCACCTTCAGGGTGCTTTAAAAGTGATGGATAAGAAAGAAATATTTGTGTAGTCTCTGGTGGGTTTGTATTAATGAAAAGGAAAATTGGTGTAGATTCTTGACGTGTAATTTGAATTTGGACTGTCTCGTTATATTTTCTGTTAAAAAGAGAGTAGCTTCAGAGTTGACTTTACACAAAGGGAATACAACTTTTTTGGGGTAGGGGTAGTGCGTCTTCCAGAAACTGCAAGCAGAGAAGCAGAGGATGTGCAGAAACTGACATTGCCTGAGAATGTTTTTTGTGGGGGAGCCAGTTTTTTTTTTTTTCATTGGACTGACAGCTTTCCTTTCTGGAACAATTCTCTTTTGCGGTAGGGGAAATTTATGGCCTTGCTTAATAAAAGAGCAGAAGTACAATGAATGTAGTTTCAATATTAGAAATTGCTCATTTGCATATTCTTCAGCAGGCTCACAAACAGGATTGGCAAGGTCCAGGAGAGAGATGGAAGTAGGTGTGCTGAGGGATTCAAACTAAAGGGAGAGTTAAGGGAAAATCCAGTTTGCCGCCTGGGTCCCCAATTTCCTGTTGTGTAAGCGCTTGCTTTTGTCAGCCTCAGCCCAAGTTTTGGTAGATAATTTATCTTCTATGACAACTGTAATAATTGAATGCTGGGCTTGGAGCTCCCTTTTTCTTTCCTGCATCTTTAAGAGGAAGAGATAGAACAGATCTGAGAACAGATCTGATAGTAACAGAACTGAGACTTTCTCAGACCGAACGATTACAACTGAGACCTGACTTTTCTGGCTATAGAACTATAATCAGGGAAAATATTAAAGATGTAACTTTACAACAATAAAAAAATTAAGATCTGATCATTTTTATGGTTTGAGACAGTATAGCAACAAAAACAAAAAAGTCTAATAATCCATTTTGTTTTCTGTTCAAAATAAAATACTGACTCTTCATATTGAAATATTTCATTCGTGTTCATTGCCAAAACACCACAAGATGGGTTGCGTATGGTGTGTCCATACAAAGGTTGTAAAATTATCATAGAGTAGAGCACAGTAATTCACTGTGAATATTATTTAATTATTCCAATGCTTTTCTGCAATTGATCATTTAGGGAAGGGATTTGGATTTAGTAGGTGAGGATTTTATTTTCATTGAGCTAGTTAACTCAAAATAATTTGAGGAATTTCTTTTTGCACTAAAATGTATGTTTGATTTACACATTATCCTTTCTGTGTTTAGTTTTATTGTTGGATTTTCATTCTTTAGGAAATCTAGCAGTGGTGTTTGATCTGTAGCTTGAGAATCCATTAGAATCTTGGACTTCTTGAAATTATCCACTTTTAGAATTTACTAACTTGCCTCTCAATCACTTAATAATAGTAATAATATTAATTGTGTCATTTGTTAAGCTCTTGCTATGTGCCAGTCACAGTTTTAAGCGCTGGGTTGGACACATTCCCTGTCCCCCATGGGGCCTCAAAGTCTTCATCCCCATTTTACAGGTGAGGTAACTGAGGCACAGAGAAGTGAAATGATTTGCCCAAGGTCACACACCATACAAGTAGCAGAGCTGGGATTAGAACCCAAATCCTTCTGACTCCCTGGCTCTGTCCAGTAGGCCATGCTGCTTAAGAAATTCTTCTGGTGTATATGTACACACAAGCATGCACATGTATACACACACATGTCTCACCATCCTTGGTAATTAAAAACAGTACTAGGTAAGTGAAATCCTAACCAGACATGCACTTATGGCTGAAAAGGCCATGTACAACAACAGTCCTCCCAACACTCTGTTGGTGTGAGGATAGTATTTTGTCTTGCTCTTGTGCTTGGTACTCACAGTCCTTGTCCCTAGCTCCTTGTCTGCAGGGATCATGTCTACAATCCCCATTGTATTGCGCTCTTCCAAGAGGGCTCTGCACACAGTAAGTGCTCAATAAATACCATAGATTGATTGAGTGATTGATTCAAATCCACCTCGAGACATCCCAATCTTCCCAAAGAATCCATACAAGGAGAACAGTCCTTATCCTTGTTTTCCACACATCAGTCTAGACTGTCTCCTGCAGTTGTCTGTCTGCAGGACTGGTTTATTTTGGGACTGGTTTACTAAATCAGTTGAGCTAAGTTCGAGATGCTTGCCCAACACTTTCCCTGAAACTATTAGAATAAGCAGGTTATGTAGAAGGAATAGTACTGTTTAAACAAATCTTTGCTGTTGTGCTTGAGAGTGCCAGGAGACTCTGGAAGCTGAGCAAGACTCCTTACTCACCAGTTTTTGTGCATCACTGAAATTCCTCCAATAGCTATTCAAGAACTACTGTATGCAGATGACTATGCTCTGGGGATATATTCAATAGAAGACATTCAAGTAGATAAGATCCACTTTGCAGGGAAAGTAGAGTCCTGACAATTAGCTTTAAGAAGATTGATGTTGTGAGTAGCCCACATACAACTAATTTCACTGGCAATATGGAACTTTTAAATGACAGTGCAATGACAGACTAAGTGAAACATAACATAAAGAGGGCCAGCATGTCTCTAGGGAGAATGACCAAATTTGGTGACATCACAGCATCATGTTTATTACTTCACAGCTGAGATGTCCAGCCTTCTAAATGGCAGTGAAATACCTCCAAAGGCACTTGTGGTTTCGGACTGTGAGCCCTTTGTGGGCAGGGATTGTCTCTATTTGTGGCTGAATTATACTTCCCAAGAGCTTAGTACAGTGTTCTGCACACAGTAAGCACTCAATAAATACGATTGAATGAATGAGTGGTTTCATCAGGATCTCCTGCAAGCCAAGATCAAGATTAAATGGCAAAGTAGAATCACAAGGCATAGGGGTGCACAATTTGCTTCGTTTCCCATTCTAATCACACATATTTTCAAACATATTTGTATGTGAGCACCTTTTCTATAAATATAAAGCATTCTTTATTTTTTTAGTGTATAAGGACATCTATAGCCCCAGGTCAGAATTAAAGTTATTATATGTTGCATCCATTCAACTCGTTCCATGCCCTTATCTCTACAAGGTAACTTTTCAGATCTGAATCTTACTTTCACTTAACACACAAGCCTCCCAGAGCGGTTGATGGAGTATTTTTACGAACACCAAATTCAGATGAATGTACATTTTCAGTTGAGTATATTTCTCTAAAGATGGAAAAATAAAAGGTGAAATAATTTTCACTGTAGTTTTCACTAACTGTTGATGTTTCTGCCACCAAGTCATGTTTTCTTCATCCATTGATATCACCCCATTCTAGGAGCTGAATGACCATTTTTACCGAAACAAAAAGGAAGCAATGGGAAAGAGCATAAGTGACGAAATGCCCATTCTTAGCCTATAGTTCTCTGAGGTATCTTATTGAATCGGTTTCTAATCTGTAGTTGTATTTCCAAATCTCTATTCTAGTTTCCAGTTAGCCAATATATATTGTTTGAAAATGAAAACTGAAAGTCAGATTTATCCCTCTAACAAATATTGGTGTCATTTACCTGCACTGATTGTCCGTTGCCAAGCCTAGACCAAAAACAAGTGGCATCTGCAGATGACAGGATGAGGAACACAGGCAAGGAAATGTAAGATGGGAAGCCAAGGATACCAAAGTGAGACAACCCTTTGGATGGTTGTGATTTCAGGCAATTCTTTTCCATTGCTGTCAATATGCAGGTATCTGAAATCACTAACAGCAGCTTTTTCTAACCTTTTTTAATCACAGGGAGCAGAATCTCCTTGCTGCTTTAATAACCCCCAATTCAAGTACCAGTGAAATTAAAAAATATTTCAATAGATCTTTAAAATTCTGTTTCATTTTGACCCAAAAAAAGAACATTGTGAGGTATTTTTAGCACCTTTTGTATCTATTTTTATCAGTAGCCTAGGACTGATACCTGATTTAGGGCAAAGGGGTTAAAAACAGGAAATGTGGTTTAAAAAGTGAGTAGTCTCTCCAGTGAGTTTCCAGAGTTTATGCATTCACTTAGTATTGTCTGAAGAATTACTGGGTTTCAAAACAACATTAGGTGCAGTACCTTGAAATCATTCTCAGTGTAAAGGAGGAATTTTTCCAATAATGGCAGGAAATTTTCGCTAATGGAAAAGTTTTGCTTTCTTGATTTAAGATGAAATGATACACCAGAATTTTTGAGTTGTTTTCTTTAATCAAACTGGAATGTTTCTCCCCGGTTTATTTGTTTCAGGTATCTTTTCATGCAGACAGATCAACTGCAAGTTCTGAATTTTTAAATAGATTTCCTTTTGGATTCTGTAAATCCTTTAAGTTTTTCTCCAAAATGATATTTTGCAGTTCTTTAAAAAGAATAACATGTTGACTTTAATAGTTCAGGGTGCACTGATTCAAAGAGAAGGATTCTTTTAGGGATTATGATGTACAAATAATACAGGAAGATGTAATCTTTTTTTTTTCAAAAATTATCAGTCGATATGTTGTCTCACAGAAAGTCATAGTTTTGTGATCTGCCCATTTTTCAGGTGATAGAAAAGCACCAGCATTCTTGTATGTGTCCTTGCTTTCTCTTGCAGTGAAAGGAAGTTCTCTAAATGGGCAATACAGAACTCCTGTCAGTCACAAAAGCTCATTTCCTCTTTAACTATCTGAATTGCTTTGCATTAACTGAGCAACAGAAGCTAATATTCATTTAAACTCTGAGCTATTTTCTAAGGCAGTAACACAGCGTTTCCCATTGTAGACAGGATGTTCACAAATTTTTCAATCAATCAATCAATCAACCAGTTTGCCTAGCCAGATAAGCATCCTTGCATTGTCAGCAGCATCATTTTCCTTCAAGTCAGGCATGTCTCTTTCATCACATCTCAACCTGGACATGAGTTTATAGAATAGGAAGGAGGAGAAGCAAAACAGAAATACTTAGTCCAGTGCACAGCACCAATTGGGTGCTCAATAAATGCTATTATTACTACAGAAATTGTACGGACCAAACATTTCCTTTTGTAGTGTGAAAAAGAACATCAGTGGTGGTGAGGCTATTTATTGTTTTAGCCTGATTTACAGGCAGTGCACCTTATTGTGCAGAGATGAACTTTATTGTGTCCATGGGGGATTTCCAAGTTAGGGTTGTATCTTTCACACTGAGCTACTTGATTAATGACTAGATGAAGTACTAGATTCTGTGTGGGTGGGGACACTTTTTCATGACATCTTCAATTCAGACAGAATAGAGACATGTCTAGAAATGCTTAGAACTCTTTCTCAGGTAGACATGATGAAATCACATGAAAGGTTATGAGACTTAACTAGGGAGAAACTGAGTTTTAAAACAAATGTTGAATGGTTAGCCCTATCTTTAGAACCAGATAATTTTATTCAAAATAAACCTTTTATTTGGAGGTATAACTTTTGTGTCATGGTTTCCACTCAAATATTGTTGTAGACTCTATTTTTACAAATAGCTCAAGCCTGTCATAAGTAGTTAAATTAAAACCTACTAAAAATGTATGTGCAATGAACTAGATAGATTTTTAGTGGGTTTTAATTTTTTTGCAGATTCTGCTCCTTTTTGTATCCAGTAAAATGGCACTACAGTTTCGAATTTCATTATTTGTTAAAGCATCAGCACTCAGCTTAAGCCTCAGGTGTGAAATAATTCATTTGTCTAGCACCTATGCCCTATAATGCACTATCAACTCAGTTTGTCTTTATGAGTGACTGTGGAAAAGTTGCCTTACAATTTGATAACTTTGTTTCTAAGTTATATTAATGATGGTTGTGCTTTTTAAGTGCTCACTATGTGCCAAGAACTGGACTAAGTGCTGGGGTAGATACAGGTTAATCCGGTCAGATATACATCCTGTCCCACATGGTGCTCACAATCTAAGGGACAGAGAGGAACTGAGACACTTAGAGAGACATTACACAGCAGACAAGAGGCAGAGCTGGGATTAGAACCCAGGTCTCCTGACTCCCAGTTCCATGCTTTTTTCAGTGGATCATACGGCTTCAAGCGTTTAAGCATGCTGCTTCTACGCATCAGTAGAGTGCTAACTTTAAGAAGATGAAAGCTACAACTACCCAGTGATAATATGTCTGGCAAAAACAAAATGGCAACTTCCCAGCCACTGGAAAATTGTGCTGCCTCACTGGGCTCCTTCACATCATCCCAAGGTTTCAATCCCACCCTGCCTTGCACCACCGCAGGAGGAACTGGCATTACATGGCATTACAAGGATTCATGAAATATAGAACCTTGGGAGCTCCTTAATTTCCCACCCAGACCCTGCCCTTGTCTTTCCCATCACTATAGACAGCACCACCATCCTCCCTGTCTCACAAGCACATAACCTTGGTGGAGAAGCAGCATGGCTCAGTGGAAAGAGCACGGGCTTTGGAGTCAGGGCTCATGAGTTCGAATCCCAGCTCTGCCACTTGTCGGCTGTGTGACTGTGGGCAAGTCACTTAACTTCTCTGTGCCTCAGTTCCCTCATCTGTAAAATGGGGATTAAGACTGTGAGCCCCACGTGGGACAACCTGATTCCCCTATGTCTACCCCAGCGCTTAGAACAGTGCTTGGCACATAGTAAGCGCTTAACAAATTCCAACATTATTTTTCTCAACTCATCTCTCATTCAATCCCCATATTTAATCTACATACAAATCCTGTCAATTCTACCTTTACAACCTCACTAAAATCCACCCTTCCCTCTCCTTCCAAACTGCTACTTTGCTGATCCAAGCACTTATCCTATCCCATCTGAACTACTGCATCATCATCCTTGCTGACCTCCCTGCCTCCTATGTCTCCCTACTCCAGATCCACAGAGAGACGATCCAGATCTGTCCAGACTGTATTTCTGAAAATTATTCTGTCATCGTTTCCTCACTCCTAAAGAACCTCCAGGGGTTGTCCATCCACCTTCGCATCAAACTGAAACTCTTTAACATTGGCTTTAAAGCACTCAATCACCTTGCTCGCCTCCTACCTTACCTCTCTGATTTCCTACTACAGCCCAGCCTGCACACTTAACTCCTCTAACTCCATGCTACTCACTGTACCTCAATCGCATCTACCTCACCACCGACCCCTTGCCCACGCACTCCCTCCGGCTTGGGCTCCCTCCCCCCTTCATTATGAGAGATCACCCTTCTCCCCACCTTCAAAGCCATATTAAAATCATATCTCCACCAAAAGGCCTTTCCTGACTCAGCTCTCATTTCTCCTATTTCCTCTCTCTTCTATGTCACCCTGGTACTTAAATTTGTACCCTTTAAGCACTTGATATTCACTCCACACTCAGCCCCAAAGCACTTATATATATATCCAAAATATATTTTTATGTCTGTCTCCCACTTTAGAGTGTACGCTCCCCATGGGCAGTGACTACACTGACAACTCTGTTGTACTCTCCCAAGTGCTTAGTACTGTGCTCTGCACAGAGTAAGAGCTCAATAAATACCAATGTTTGATATGAAAATTGTTAGGTGACAAACTCCTCAACTCTGCTTGTCAAAGCAGATCAGAATTGAATTGTCTTCTGTTACCTTCCCTTTCCTGTAGATCCCTTTGCTGGCATCCTCACAATTAGAGAAACCTTCACCAGCATAAAAAATGAGAGATTTTACATTCCTGCTATTTAAGGCAGCTTACGTAAACAACTGGGCTGGCAAATACAGTGCTTTCTTGCCCTTGAAGATTGTCTCTCTGTGGTTACCAATTACTTTAGCTATTTTACATATTAAATTATCAAAATTTCACAATAGGTTGAAAAACTTGATGGAACTGTCTGCATGAGTTTTTTATAATACTTTCATAATGTGTATAATTTTTGCATGAAAATAGAACTTCTCTAGTATGATTGAAATTTTCCTGAAGGTATCACTAATGGCATATGGCATTCCTTGTCCTTTTGAATGGAACAAAATGATTTCTGTGCCCATGGGAATAACACCGTTCAAGCATGGAATGCCAACAAAGCCTCCAGAGTGTGACTGGCCACAGTAGCCTAAACACAGGCCAAATGAAACTATACAGAGGCTGATATTTTAAACTATAAAGTGTTCAGTATCATTAGCCTTAGAATAGCTTAGAAAATGAATAAGCTATTCATTAACTCCTCTAACTCCATGCTACAGGATAATGAATTATCCTGTACAGGTGAATTAACAAAAAGAGCATAATGGAAATGGAATCTGAAATTCTGGGTATTTGATTCTCGATTTTATTTTGCTCAGATATATTGTAAACATCCTTTCTGTTATAATATGTAAGGGAGATGGGGAGATGTAACTGGGTAGCCTCATCTTGGAAAGTAAAAGATGGCTCTCTCTCGCTCTCTCTCTTTCTTTCCCCTCCTCTCCTCCCCGCTGTCTCTCAGTCTCAGTCCTGCCATAGTTGGTGTTTTCAGAATGTGTTTTGGCTAAAAAAAAACCTGTTAAGTACCTAGGAAGCATTTGGACACTTGATATTTGCCCGACCCTCAACCCCACAGTACTTATGTACATACCTTTTGATTGTATATCAAGAATTATTTGTATTAATGCCTGTCTCCCCCTCTCTAAAGTGTAATCCCATTGTGGGCAGGGAATATGTATGCCAACTCTTGTTTTGTACTTTCCAAAGTGCTTATTACTGTACATAGTAATTGCTCAGAAAATACCACTGATTGATGTATAGGAAACATCTATATGATAATGCAAGGTTGTTGGGATACAGTCTGCTACAGTGTCAGAATAAACATTTTGAGTGTGATTGTACAAGTTTTCCTTATGGTTTTATAAGTATACAATCCCTGAGTTATAGGAGAACTGCATGTGTGTATGTGTATTTCTCCTTCATTTTCAGAGCAGATGTGGCCCAAGACCTGTCTTGTCTCTTGGAGACTAGAAACATCAATCAGTGGTATTTATTGAAAATTTACAAGATATCTTAATTTAGCAAGGCCATTGGATGGAGTCCTTTTCAAGTCTACGCTAGTTCCTATTTGCCCTTATTCCCAGACATCCAACTTCCTGAGCTCCCAACCTTCATTCCCACCTTTCAACCCACCTCAGATTCCCGTCCTTTCACCCTGCCCTACCTTAGCTTTCTGTTTAAGAAAAGAACATAAAGTGAAACTACACCCAACTCTCCTATAATGCTGAGATTGAAGTCCAGCCAAACCTCACTTTAAGGAAAACTCATGTTATAGTACTCACATAGCCCAGTTTCTGACAGCACATCACATTATATCTCGAAGAACGTACATTTTTGCCGTCACAGTCTAGCCACACTAGACTCACACTTTGACAAAACCGAATTACCAAGTAAATATTTTGAAAGCTGTCAGCCAGACTCTTAGTTCATATTATCTATAGTGGTTCTGCCTGCACACTACTATTAGAGGCCACTTTCACTTAATGAAATTACAGCAAATTGAAATATGGTCATATCTCAGATTACAACTTCACTCTGAGATATATATATATATTCGTTCTTCATATTCAGATAGGAAACCAATGACAGTGAAATTCATCTATGGCTCTGTGTGTGTGTCTGGAAAGGTCAGTGCAGGATCCATATTGTACACACAAAAATTCTGTCGTTTGTTGTGTGATCATGTTTAATGCTTGCAGCACCCATGTGGTTTTCTCTTTTGCCATCTTGCCTCTTATTCCTTATGAAACTTTTGCTCAAAAAGAGGAGTGTGTCTTGCCGTTCTCCCCTTGGCAATTGACTCCCACGGTTTAGCTAAGATACAGCATTACCTGAGGATATATTTTACCATGTCCTTAAAATGTTTCATCTGACCTTGCTGGAACAGATTTCTAATGTGTGACATGTAAATCTATGGGAAATCGTACCCCATAGTATGATTCACAATTCACAGTATCACTAACATTTTCAAGAAGCACCACCCCATTGTATTATGGCATATGTCTGTACTCTTTTCAATAGCTAAATGTGTTCTAAAGAGCCCCCTTCACAGAAGTTGTTTGGAGTACACCCACTTTTGTATTTTCAGTACATGAACTGTGTGTCTAGAGGAAGACTCTGTGAGTTTTAGCTGCTTAGACAGATAGAGGAATAAGGGATGCTCCATTTTTATGCATTTTATTTTTTAACTTATTTTGTGCTTCCTAATGAGAGAGCAGGCGAATGGAAACAAAACTGTGGCTCAATTGTTAATTCTAATTGGTGTGGCTGGAGTAAATGATTGTTGTGGACAATCTTTGAATATTTCTATTTCAGAACACAGCATTTTTGTTTTTCAAATGTGGTAATTAATGTTATCTCTTTGAACCTTCCCTGAACTATTATGTGGGTTGACTAGGATCTCTATTTTTGTCAATTCTCGGCACCACAAATATTTCCCTTCTCTTTTTCCAAGGTGTATGTTCGCCATACACTGTCATGATATACACTGATACTTTGGGAAAGTGCTAATTTCAGGGAGTAGGCTAGCTACCTTTGTATTTTTACCTTTGTATTTTTATTATTTGTAAAATGCCAGCAAGAAATGAAAATGAGATTTTTTTTCAAAATGAAGATCAATGATCCTTTCTGACAGTATCCTTATGAAACTATAGTGGTTGCCTTAAAACAGGAAGCTTGTCTTTTTTTTCAAGTTTCAATCAGCTGAAATATGGTTGTTTTGGTTGAAAGTCCTATATTTCTGTTCTTATTCTCTACAGCCAACTTTCTGTGCATGTCCTCAAATGTATCTTTTGGTAGGTATTTTTACGATTAATGCTTAGTGATGGGTTCCCGTTGAGAAATGTCTGTTTCATTTCATGATCAAAGTGGGAATTGAGTAATTGGCATACAAATAGTGAGCAGCACCAGTGAGTTGCTCTATTTTCATTTTTTTCTGCCTTCTAGTTAACCGTATGAAATTCTTCCTTTACCCTTTAATTGTTTTAAAATTTAAGAAGGCTATTATGTTTCCAGAATCATTTCAATCATTAGAACCGAAGATTCAATTATTATATTATTCCTCTTTTCTCAGAAAGGCTGGCAGAAGGGTCCCCAGCAATTACAAATGGTTACTTTTGTTTCCCAGACCTACAAATTACTACAAAACTGGAATTTCCTAATGAGATGTGATGGCACCCCCCTTTTTTTTTCGGTTTGGTCTCCAATCTTCTGGTCATGACTGTCCAAACTTGCAGGGGGCGGAGGGGTAGCGGGTTTTGGGAGGGGGGAAAAGACAGAGAGAAAGTAGTAATGTAAAATATTTTAAGTGAGATGTAGTTAACATTTGGGAAGCAGCATGGCGTAATGGCTAGAGCATGGGCTTGAGAATCAAAAGGTCATGGGTTCTAATTCTGGCTCTGCCACTTGTTTTCTGTGTGACCTTGGGCAAGTTACTCCACTTTTCTGTGCCTCAGTTACCTTATATGTAAAATGGAGATTAAGACTGTGAGCCATATGCCAGACAGGGACTGTGTCCAACCCAATTTGCTGATATCCATCCCACCACTTACTATAGTGCCTGGCACATAGTAAGCACTTAACATATACCATAATTATTATTATTATTTGGATTTGGTTTCAGTTGGTGTTTTGATGGTAAATCTAGACCAGCCTTTCAATAATTTAGTCCTTCATTTATTTATTATTATCATCATCATCATCAGTAATAATAGTAATTATGGTACTGTATTAAGTGCTGGTTAATCAGATCAGCCATCATCCCTGTTTCACATGAGGTTCACAGCCCAAGGGAGAAAGAACAGGTTATTCCACATTTTACCAATGAGAAAACTGAGGCATGCAGAAATTAAATGACTTGTCCAAGATCACACAGCAGACAAGGATTAGATTACAGGTCCTCTGACTCCTATCCCTATACCCTCCTTTCTAGGCCACATTGCTAAAGGGAAGCATTTTTACTGCTTATTAGTCTAATTCATTAGTATCCCTCTATGAGTCTTATGAGCTATTCCTTCCAGAAAAGAAAGGTGAATATCTCAATTTCATTCATTGCTGTTTGACTCTCTGTATCTCAGTTACTGGGGGTAAGAGTGTTCCCTTCTCAGAGAAACATTATGAACAAAATGAGAAATTCCCAGGGGAGATTTTAGTTCCTCAAAAGGAAAGTGGTAGAAGCCCTAAACGTCATTCTAATATTCACATTCAGCAAATGTCAATTCTATTGTTTCCTGCCAGTTCACTGATTTTGTGGGTATCTTCCCAAATATTTATCGGGCTATGGTTGAGGCAGTTATTTAAGTTTCTCCGAAGAATATTATTACTTTTTTTTTGTAATGGTATTATTAGGTGCTTACTATGAGCCACACACTTCACTAAAACTGGGGTAGATACAAGCTAGTCATGTTGGACACAGTCCATGTCCCACATAGGGTTTATAGTCTTAGTCCCCATTTTACAGATGAGGTAACTGAGACACAGAAAACATAAGTGACTTGCCCAAGGTCACACAGACAAGTGGAGATTAGAACCCAGGTACTTCTGACTCCCAGGCCCATGCTGTAACCACTAGGCCGAGCTGTTAGCAAGTGATAGGTCTTATATGGTTATTTATAACAGAGGAAGCCAGAAATAAGGGTTCAGTGAATGTCTAGAGCAAGAATTTCCCAGAAAATTTGCAAGAGTCACATGGAGGCACTCAGATTCAGCAGCTTTAAGAAGCACCAGTAATGAAGCGAAAGATTCAGCAACCAGATCTTTCTGCCTAATGGCTACAAACAAGGAACACATGTACTCAGCTTAGACAGGACTGTAGATTTATTTAGCCATATTCAGAGGAAGGTTATCAACATTAGCTTCTCTGATTAAAAAAAAGGCATTGAGATACCTCTCTCCTCTAAAGCCCAAACCAATCTGAAACAGTCAATCAGTGGCATTTATTGAGCCTTACTGTGTGCAGAGCACTGTACTAAGTACTTGGGAGAGTGCACTACAGAAGGTCAACAGGATCCCTAATCACAAGGAGTTAGTCTAATGGACTCAGGAATAAGTCTTTTTCTAGTCGCCCCATCTGCTTCCTACCATTCCTCTCCAAACACCTTGAGCGAGTTGTCTCCTCATGCTGCCTTCACTTCCTCTCCTCCAGTTCTCTCCCTGACCCCCTCCAGTCTGGCTTCTGCCCTTTCACTCTGCTGAAACTGCCCTTTCAGAGGTCACCAGTGATCTTCTTCTCACCACATCCAGCAGCCTCAACTCCATCCTAATCCTCTTCGACCTCTCGGCTGCCTTCGACACTGTGCACCACCCCCTGCTCCTGGAAACATTATCCAACCTTGGCTTCACTGACATTGTCCTCTCTTGGTTATCTTTCTATCCCTCTGGCCACTCATTCTCAGTCTCTTTCATAGGCTCCTCTTCTACCTCCCACCCCCTAACTGTGGGAGTCCTTCAAGACTCAATTCTGGTTTCCCTTCTTGCCTACATTTACACCCCTTCCCTTGGAGAACCAATTTGCTCCCATGGCTTCAACTTCTACCTCTATGCAGATGATTCCCAAATCTACATCTCCAGCTCTGATCTTTCTCTTCTGCAGTCTCGTATTTCATCCTTCCTTCTGGACATATCTTCTTGGGTGCCCTGCCTACACATCAAACTAAACATGTCCAAAACAGAACTCCTCATCTTCCCACCCAAACCCTACCCTTCCCTTGACTTTTCCATCACTGATGACAGCACAATTCATTCATTCATCTATTCAGTAATATTTATTGAGCACTTACTGTGTGCAGATCACTGTATTAAGCACTTGAGAGAGTACAATATTAACAGACACATTCCCTGTTCACAATGAGCTTACAGTCTAGAGGAGGGGAGACAGACATCAATACAAATAAAATGAATTACTGATATATACATAAGTGCTGTGGAGCTGGGAGCAGGGAAAACCAAAGGGAGTAAGTCAGGGCAATGCAGAAAGAAGTGGGAGAAGAGGAAAGGAGAAACTTAATCTGGAAGGCCTCTTGGAGGAGATGTGCCATCACGAAGGCTTTGAAAGGGAATAGAATAATTGTCTGTTGGACTTGAGGAGGGAGGGCATTCCAGGCCAGAGGTAGGAGGTGGGTCGGGGATGGCGACGAGATAGGCGAGACCGAGGCACAGTGAGAAGGTTAGCACTACAGGAGTGAAGTGTGCAGGCTTGGTTGTAGAAAGAGAGTAGCAAGGTTAGGTAGGAGGGGACAAGGTGGTGGAATGGTTAAAAGACAATTGTGAGGAGTTTGTGTTTGATGCGGAGGTGGATAGGCAACCACTGGAGATCCTTGAGGAGCAGGGTGACATGTCCTGATGTTTTTCTAGAAAAATGATCCAGGCAGCAGAGTGAAGTAAGGACTGGAGTAGGGAGAGGCAGGAGGCTGGAGGTCAGCAAGGAAGCTGATTCAGTAATCCAGGTGGGATAGGATAAGAGAATGTATTAACATTCTTCCTGTCTCCTCGACTCATCCCTCTCATTCAATCCACATGTTCAGTCTGTCACCAAATCCTGTTAGTTTCAAGCTTCACAACATCGCTAAAATCCATCCTTTCCTCTCCATCCAAACTGCTTCCATGTTGGTCCAAGCATATACTATCCTACCTTGACTACTGCAACAGCCTCCTTGCTGACCTCCTTCCCTCCTGTCTGTCCCCACCTCAGTCCATTACACAGACCGCATCATTTTTTTTTTTGTACAAGACCATTTGGTCTGTTTCCCAACTCAGGAACTTCCAGCCCGTCCGTCTCCACATCAAACAGAAATTCCATACCGTTAGCATGAAAGCATTCAATCATCTTGCCCCATCCTTCCTTGCCTACTACAGCTTGGATTGCACACTTTGCTTCTCTAATGCCAGCCTCCTCAACTGTACCACGATCTCGTGTATCCCGCCACTGACTTCTCGTCCGTTCCTGCCTGTGACTCCCTCCCTCTTCACATCTGACAAATGTTCACTCTCCCCACCATCAAGGCCTTATTAAAAGCACATTTCCTCACGGAGGCCTTCCCCAATGAAGCCTTCATTTTCTCCTCTCCCACTCCCTTCTGTGTCACACTTGTACTTGGCTTTGCACCCTTATATGTATTCATAATTTATTAACATTCATGTATGTCCCCCCCAGACTATAAGCCCGTTGACTGAAAGGGATTATGTCTGTTAACTCTGCTACATTGTACTCTCCCAAGAGCTTAATAAAGTGCTCTGCATAGAGTTAAGCGCTCAATAAATACGAGTGATTGACTGATTCCAAGTTAAGATGGGGATTGTTGAACAATTTTAATTCATGAACTCAAGAACTAATAATCTTTCTCTCCCAAGCATGTCTTTTCAAAATAAATTTGATCCTTGTGTTTCTAATACAATATTCTGAACAGTGCAGTCATGTCAGTACATGATCTAAATGCTTTAATTAACCTTTTGACTGTTACTTTAGAGTCAGATCAAATTAATTCTATTTATTGCTATTGTTCTTGTCTGTCCATCTCCCCCAATTAGACTGTAAGCCCGTCAAAGGGCAGGGACTGTCTCTATCTATTACCGATTTGTACATTCCAAGCGCTTAGTACAGTGCTCTGCACATAGTAAGTGCTCAATAAATACTTGAATCTGAATGAATTGAATGAATGAATGAATCTGTCCTGGGATCACAAAGTCGAGAGGAAAGGTTGTGTTGGACTATTGCCTGTTTCCAAAGACTTTAGAAGTCAGAATGGAATTTCCTCCATTCTGATGGGGACAGTATTGGTTATCAAAATCTCAGAGTGTGCTGCTAAGAGTAGGAACCAGATTTAGGTATTTGTTTTGGAGTTACCTTTGACTGAAATTAAAAAGGTTCCCCAGAGGCTTTCTTAGAATAAACCTACAGTGGAGAAAATGAAAGCATAGTAGGGCTTGAGAGCCCACCAGTGTGAGGGTTGTGGTTACACAATGCTTCTGGTGAACTGGCGCTTATATATGAGAGTTTTCCTTTTTAAAATAAAATGGTGAAAGTTGATCCCACACAACGAGGTTGAAATCCCTGTATTTGGTGTGATCTTGTACCAGTTTCTCAGGAGCAAATGTAGATAGAGTTTGCTTTTCGTGTGTTAGAAAATCCGTAGAAATTCCACCTGTGTAGTTCCATTTAAACATTTTAAAACAGCACTATGAATTAAAATTCCTGAATGGAAATTGCTGTTTCTTGCCTTATAATCTATATTATTCTATCATATGGGGCTCTTAGCATGGTTCTAGTCTTTTGTACTACCTTTATACCTTACCTCATTCAAGTTGAAATGAAGGCCTTTCTTCCTCCTCCATCTCCCCCTTACCCTCATCCTTAAATGTCAATTTTGAAGTAAGCTGACCAGAAAGGCTAGGCCTAGGGAAACACAAAGAAGAAAAACACTGAAACAGGAACTACTGGCTTATTTAACCTTTTTTATATAAGGAAACGCTCCTTTCACCATTTGGTTATTAAAAAGGAAATAGATTGTGGTGGTGTGACTTTCTCTTTCTCTTTACATAACTGTATACTTTTTAATTTAAGTATCAAAGGATTCAGTTGCACCACACAATTGGAAATGGTCAGGGGATTTGTAATGCGCTTTTGCAATTATACAAAAGTGATTTTTTTCTCTCTCTCACTCTGTTTTCCCCCATGTTGATTTCAGGTGTCAGGAACTACTTAAAAGAAGCTTTGGTGAATATAATCGCTGTGCATGCCGAGGTGAGATACACGTTAATAATTTCTCCTACAGTAGGCATTGCAAAACATTGAGCTAGAAAGCCAAACTCATTAGTTTTTGCCAACCTCTTTTACCTCCTTAATCTGTCTTGCAGTTTTTAGGATTAGTTTGCAGTTAGGTGCATGTAAGTAAGTATACATCCCAATTCTTCCATTTCCATGTTTTCTTTATGAGATTTTCATTCAGTTTTACCCATTCTATGGAAGAATAAGCCCGTTTATACTTGTAGAAAAAAAGCAGAGACAGAATAGTTAAAAAGTTTTTCCTTCAACCAAGTGACATATTTTGGAAAATTGGTAAACCACTTTTTAGCCAGTATGCAAATTAGAGCTGTTCATGAACACACTATGCCCTCTGACTCTTAACAGTTTGAATCCCAAAGGGTCACGACTAGCTAGAGAAGCAAGAGACTGGGAAGAAACACACCTCTGTACAAGAAACTAGGCTGAAATATTGAAGCGGCCCCATAACCTTCCACATTGTGTCCATAAAAGGATAACATGCTAAGTCACTCTAAGTGTTGTTCTTTTTCCATTAGTAATTGCCAGTGGTCGTAGCTTATGTTTCACAAAGTGGTCAAGAGGTCGGTATAAATAAGATATACAGATTTCACCTCCCAGCACATTCCACATCCATGTCCATTCTAGCCTGACAGCTGTTCAGAAATCAGGGCTGCCGCTGATCCCAAGTCAGTTTGTATGAAGCCCACCCGAGGATGGATTCCATGGCCCTAGCCCTGAAATTTGCCCAGTTGGTAAATCAAAAAGCAGGATGGTCTACTGCGTAGAGCACAGGCCTGGGAGTTCAGCAGGACCTGGGTTGTAATCCTGGCTCCTCCACTTGTCTGCTGTGTGACCTTGGACAAGTCATTTCACTTCTCTGTGCCTCAGTTACCTCATATGTAAAATGGGAATTAAGACTATATGGTAAAGTTACTGTTGATTACTGTACTGTGCTCTCCCAAGCACTTAGAACAGTGTTTTGCACACAGTAAACTTTCAATAAATGTGATTGAATGAAAGAATGACTGTGAGCCCCATGTGGAACGTGGACTGTGTCCAACCTACCCCAACATATAGAATAGTGTTTGACACATAGTAAGCGCAATCTGGGGTATATATAAGTTAACCAGGTTGGATACAGTTTATGACCCACACAGGGCTCACAGTTTTTTAATCCCTGTTTTACAAATGAGGTACCTGAGGCACAGAGAAGTTAAGTGACTTGCCCTAGGTCACAGAGCAGACAAGTTGTGGAGCTGGGATTAAAACGGAGGTCCTCTGACTCCCAGGCCGAGCTCTAGGCTGTGGTGTTTAACAAATACCATAAAAAAATTGCTAATCGCAGCCAGTCCCAATAATCCCAATAACTATTTGCCAGCAGTCCATGAAATGGTAAAGTTCCAGGGTCCATCAGGTCTGACTGACTGGTACAGCAGATGTGAGGGGTATTGGCAGTTCCACAACCAAAATTGGTCAGCTTGGCATGTGCCTTGCTAGATCATTGTAAAACATTTTACTCCTCCAAACTTACTTCATAAAGTAGGCTCACAGCCAGCTGAAGACACATCATCTTCTGAATTTCCTTCTAAGTAGCAACAAAAGGTCAGGAGAAAATGCCCCAGGGGAGCAAACCCTATAAATCACCTTAGGCATTCCACAAGGTAGACCAACTCAGCAGTAATCCTGAAAAATGGCTGGCTAATAATAATAATGGTACCTATTATGTGCTTACTATGTGCCAAGCACTGTTCTAAACACTAGAATAGATACAGGTTAATCGGGTTAGACACAGTTCCTGTCTCACATGGGGCTCACAGTCTCAATCCTCATTTTATAGACGAGGTAACTGAAGCCCAGACAAATGAAGTGACTTGCCTGAGGTCACACAGCAGACTTGTGATAGAGCCAGGATTAAAACTCAGGTCTATCTGACTCCCAGGCCTGTCCTCTCTCCACTAAGCCACACAGCTTCTCGGGGGCAGCAGTGACTACCAGTGAATCTGCCTTCGGAGTCATTGCTCTACAGAATAGCATTTGGCACTGTATCGGGGTCACTTTGGCTGTAATAGACCCTGCAAGTAAAAATCTTTGCATGCCCTCACCATATGCTGCATCCCTGCCTGCTTACTGGCCTGCTGCATCTATTACTCCAGCAGAAATATGGCTGGCAGGGATGAGAAAGGGTGAGTGGCCGTGGCAAACCACCAGCGCTATAATCACTTCCTTTGTGAAGGTTCCCAGTCCTTGAGGCCTCAGGCCCAACGCTTATCTGTCCTTCTTGGCAGGGTACTAGGTTCATCATATTACATGATGATTATGCTGCCCCGAACACTGCAGTTTTCTAAATCAGTAAAGAAAAAATATCGTTGGTGGGTGCAATCTTGTGATTGGAATTTGTGAATAAATGGTGCTTTTCCAGGGCTTTTTTGGTATGCACCTGTAATCTGAGAAATTTAGCATAATGCTCTGCACACATTAAGCACTCTAATACCATTGAATGATGCGTTATAATCTTGCCTACAGTGAAGATAGTATTTTGCTACAAGCCCTTGGATTTCCTAGAGAAGCAGCGTGGTCTAGTGGGAAGAGCATGGAGTCAGAGCACCTGGGTTCTTATAATAATAATAATAATAATGTTGGTATTTGTTAAGCAAGCGCCTACTCTGTGCAGAGCACTGTTCTAAGCGCTGGGGTAGAAACGGGAATGAGGTTGCCCCACATGAGGCTCACAGTCTTCAACCCATTTTACAGATGAGGGAACTGAGGCACAGAGAAGTGAAGTGACTTGCCCACAGTCACACAGCTGACAAGGAGCAGGGTCGGGATTTGAACCCATGACCTCTGACTCCCCAGGCCAGGCTCTTTCCACTGAGCCACGCAGCTTCCTGTTCCACCACGTGTCTAATGTGTGACCCACCTTGGACAAGTCACTAAACTTCTCCTATGCCTCAGTTCCCTCAGTGACTGTGAGCCCCATATGGTACAGGGACTGCATCTAAGATGATTATCTTGTATCTACCTGAATACTTAGTACAGTGTCTGGTACATAATAAGCACTTAACCAACATATACCATATGCAAAAATGCCTTTGAAAACAAAATATATGCCCTGCATGTTAAGCAAATTTAATACCAGAAGATATGTGATTTCTCTATGTAATTTATCTCCCTTTTATAATAATAAAGTGACCTCCCAGCAGTATTTGAATTTCAGGCCCACATACTTTTTTCAAAAGTCACATGCCAACATACTTTTCATTCATTCAATAGTATTTATTGAACGCTTACTATGGGCAGAGCACTGTACTAAGTGCTTGGAATGAACAAGTCAGCAACAGATAGAGACAGTCCCTTCCGTTTGACGGGCTTACAGTCTAATCGGGGGAGACAGACAGACAGAACAATGGCAATAAGTAGAGTCAAGGGGAAGAACATCTCGTAAAAACAGTGGCAACTAAATAGAATCAAGGCAATGTACAATTCATTAACAAAATAAATAGGGTAATGGAAATATATACAGTTGAGCGGATGAATACAGTGCGGAGGGGATGGGAAGAGAGAGGTGGAGGAGCAGAGGGAAAAGGGGAAAAAGGGTTTAGCTGCGGAGAGGTAAAGGGGGGGTGGCAGAGGGAGTAGAGGGAGAAGAGGAGCTCAGTCTGGGAAGGCCTCTTGGAGGAGGTGAGTTTTAAGTAGGGTTTGGAAGAGGGGAAGAGAATCAGTTTGGCGGAGGTGAGGAGGGAGGGCGTTCCAGGACCGCGGGAGGACGTGACCCAGGGGTCGACTGCAGGATAGGCGAGACCAAGGGACGGTGAGGAGGTGGGCGGCAGAGGAGCGGAGCGTGCGGGGTGGATGGTAGAAAGAGAGAAGGGAGGAGAGGTAGGAAGGGGCAAGGTGATGGAGAGCCTTGAAGCCTAGAGTGAGGAGTTTTTGAAGCAGCGTGGCTCAGTGGAAAGAGCATGGGCTTTGGAGTCAGAGGTCATGAGTTCGAATCCCAGCTCTGCCACTTGTCAGCTGTGTGACTGTGGGCAAGTCACTTAACTTCTCTGGGCCTCAGTTACCTCATCTGTAAAATGGGGATTAAGACTGTGAGCCCCATGTGGGACAACCTGATTCCCCCGTGTCTCCCCCAGCGCTTAGAACAGTGCTCTGCACATAGTAAGCGCTTAACAAATACCAACATTATTATTATTATTATTGTTTGGAGCGGAGGTTGATAGGCAACCACTGGAGTTGTTTAAGAAGGGGAGTGACATGCCCAGATCGTTTCTGCAGGAAGATGAGCCGGGTAGCGGAGTGAAGAATAGACTGGAGCGGGGCAAGAGAGGAGGAAGGGAGGTCAGAGAGAAGGCTGACACAGTAGTCTAGCCGGGATATAACGAGAGTCCTTAGCAGTAAGGTAGCCGTTTGGGTGGAGAGGAAAGGGCGGATCTTGGCGATATTGTAGAGGTGAAACCAGAAGGTCTTGGTAACGGACAGGATGTGTGGGGTGAACGAGAGAGACGAGTCAAGGATGACACCGAGAATGCAGGCCTGAGAGACAGGAAGGATGGTCGTGCCATCGACGGTGATAGAGAAGTCTGGGAGCGGACCGGGTTTGGGAGGGAAGATGAGGAGCTCAGTCTTGCTCATGTTGAGTTTTAGGTGGCGGGCCAACATCCAGGTGGAGACGTCCTGGAGGCAGGAGGAGATGCGAGCCTGAAGGGAGGGGGAGAGGACAGGGGCGGGGATGTAGATCTGCGTGTCATCTGCGTAGAGATGGTAGTCAAAGCTGTGAGAGCGAATGAGTTCACCAAGGGAGTAGTGTAAATGGAGAACAGAAGAGGGCCAAGAACTGACCCTTGAGGAACTCCAACAGTTAAAGGATGGGAGGGGGAGGAGGTGCCAGCGAAGGAGACCGAGAATGACCGGCCAGAGAGGTAAGAGGAGAACCAGGAGAGGACGGAGTCCGTGAAGCCAAGGTGAGATAAGGTATGGAGGAGGAGGGGATGGTGGACAGTGTCAAAGGCAGCAGAGAGGTCAAGGAGGATTAGAATGGAGTAGGCGCCATTGGATTTGGCAAGGAGGAGGTCATGGGTGACCTTAGAGCAGTCTCGGTAGAGTGGAGGGGACGGAAGCCAGATTGGAGGGGATCTAGGAGAGAATGGGAGTTAAGGAATTCTAGGCATCGATTGTAGACGACTCGTTCTAGGATTTTGGAAAGGAAGGGTAGTAGGGAGATAGGACGATAACTGGAGGGGGAAGAGGGGTCAAGAGCGGGTTTTTTTAGGATGGGGGAGACGTGGGCATGTTGGAAGGCAGAGGGGAAGGAGCCCTTGGAGATTGAGTGGTTAAAAATAGAAGTTAAGGAAGGGAGGAGGGCAGGGGCGATGGTTTTAATAAGGTGAGAGGGAATGGGGTCCGAGGCACAGGTGGAGGGGGTGGCACTTGCGAGGAGGGAGGAAATCTCCTCTAAGGATACTGCAGGGAAGGATGGGAAAGTAGGGGAGTGGGTTGGTCGGGGGGAGGAGAGAGGCAGAGGGGTGACTTTGGGGAGCTCAGACCTGATTGTGTTGATTTTCATGAGGAAATAGGTGGCCAGATCATTGGGGATGAGAGATGGGGGAGGGGGAGGAACAGGGGGCCTAAGGAGATGGTTAAAGGTCCGGAACAATCGGCGGGGGTGACGGGCATGGGTGTCGATGAGGGAGGAGAAGAAGTTTTGCCTGGCGGAGGAGAGGGCAGAGTTAAGGCAGGAAAGGATAAATTTGAAGTGTGTGAGGTCGGCTTGGTGCTTGGACTTTCACCAGCAGCGCTCGGCAGCTCGAGCATAGGAGCGTAGGAGGAGGACAGAGGAGGTGATCCAGGGCTGTGGGTTAGTGGAGCAAGAGCGGCGGAGGGAAAGGGGGGTGAGAGAGTTGAGATGAGTAGAGAGGGTGGAGTTGAGAGCGGAGACCTGATCATCGAGAGTGGGAAGTGAGGACAGGGCGGCAAGGTGAGGAGAGATGCTTTTGGAAAGACGGATGGAATCGAGAGAGCGGAGGTCTCTGTGGGGCAGTAGCGAAGATTTGCAGGGGGAGGGAGTGTGAGAGAGCAGGTGAGAAGGTTATGGTTAGAGAGAGGGATTTCAGAGATGGTGAGGGAGGAGATAGTGCAGCGGTAGGAGATGACGAGATCGAGGGTGTGACCGAGTCGGTGAGTGGGCCCGCGGTATGGTGGAGGAGGTCGACAGAGTCGAGGAGGGATAGGCGGGCGGCAGAGGAGTCGTTGGTTGCATCCATTTGGATGTTGAAGTCTCCAAGGATCAGAGTGGGCAGAGAGAAGGAGAGAAGGAAGGTGAGAAAGGGGTCAAGGTGGTTGAAGAAGTCGGAGGTGGGACCGGGAGGGCGGTAGATAACAGCGACAAGTATCTGGAGGGGGTGGTAGAGGCGAATGATATGGGCTTCGAAGGAGGGGAAGGAGAGGGAGAGGGGAGGAGGGATATTGCGGAAGCGGCAACGGGGTGAGAGGAGGAAGCCGACGCCTCCTCCCTTACGGTGAGTCTGGGGGAGTGGGAGAAGGAGAGGCCTCCGCTGGAGAGAACGGCGGCGGAGACCGTGTCTTCGGGAGAGAGCCACGTTTCCGAAAGGGCGAGGAGGAGGAGAGGGCGGGAGAGGAAAAGGTCATGGAGGAAAAAGGTAGCTTACCTGTAATAGAGCGGAGGTTCCAGAGCCCACACTTGAAAGTAGCTGTGGGTGCAAGGGGGGAAGGGGGAAGGGCGGGGGGAGGGGAGGGTTTGGATTTATAAAAGTCACTTTTTCTTTTTTAGAAACCACAGTATTTTTCTCTTCCTTTTGGATATATTATACCACTATTTTACATCTAGTTTTGATCTAACTTCTTTTTGTAACCGAGTAAGGAGGGCTGTATATTTTTGAGGGTGTTTGGGAATTTGTAGAGGTGGGTTTTTGCTTTTGTTTAATATGTTGGGAGGTTTTGAAGAAATCCAGACTAGCAAGGGGTGGCACAGTGACACAGTGAATATAGTGTTCTTGTTTCACTTTCCCAAGTGCTTAGTACAGTGCTCTGCACACATTAAGTACTCAATAAATAGCATTGATTGGTTGATTGTTTGAAATCCTCAGGTATTCACCATTTCTAAGGAGTTAGTCCCTCGGGTGCTATCCAAGATCGTGGAAGCTGTCTTTGAAGAACTAAGTCGACTGATGCAGTGTGTTTCATCTTTCAGCAAAAATGGAGCTTTGCAGGTACCTCACTTCTCAGCTTTCACATTCTGATGTGCAAAATGAGGAACATAGATCTTTTGCCAGTTAAGGAGGAGAATTGAATCCCGGAAAATTAAAAGTATTAATGAGCCCTGTTCCGCCAGCAGCAGGCTGACAGGGCAAAATAACCCTGTCTGTTGCAAGCCCAGCCAGAGGCCTGAGCCTAGAATGACACTTAAGCCCTAGTCTGAACTGGCCGGGCACCTGGGATCTCAGCTCTGCAAAGTTCATAGTGCCAGAGGCAAATCAGATTGTGACTTAGCAGAGTTGGGATTTAGAGGGTCCTGTTTCTGTGGCCTGTATTCCAGCATGGCCCAGTGGAAATAGCATGGGCCTCGGAGTCAAGGACCTGGGTTCTGAATCCCAGCTTGGCCACTTCTGCTGTATGTCCTCGGGCAAGCCCCTAATTTATCTGTACCTCCGTTACTCATCTGCAAAATGAGGATTAAATCCTCTTCCCTCCTACCAACATTGGGAGCCTCTTGTGGAACAGAGACTGTCTCCCCGGATTATCTTGTATCTACCCCAATGCTTAGTTCAGTGCCTGGCACATAATAAGTGCTTAACCAATAATATACTAAAAAAAAAATCCCGCCCCAGGCTCCTGTGGCCTTTTATACCAGGAATGCCAACCACCATCTACAGACTGAAAGAAAACTGAGTTTCTCCCCTGTGTATCTTTCAAATGCATTGTCCACCAAAACACTTGCTCCTGTTGCCCCCAGACAATAATTAACCCAGGGTCTTGCCAGGGTTATACCCAGGGTCTTAGTATCCGAATGTCCTCCACACTTTAGAACAACATCCTTTCTCCTTACATTGCCAATGGGGCCAGGTCAAGGCCAGGAGCAGCATCTAAGTTGTGCCAATCAGGACATCTTCTCTTAGAGTCTTCAGGGATGAGGTATAACGAGGCTTCCCAGCCCTGGGGCATGAACAGAGCAGCTCTGCCTCCTCTCTCCAAGCTGCAACTCTTGCTGTGATTCTGTGGGAGTAGGACTGGGGCCAGCAAGGCTTCTCTCCACATAGAAACTGGGCCCCTTTTACCTAAACTGAGGGGGTTTTGCTGCCATTGGAAGGAAGAAGGGAGGCCGAGAGTGGGCCCTTTCTAACTCGATTGGGGTTTGTTTGGCTCAGCAAAATGGGCACCTAGATAAGCCGATTCCCAGCCAAGGAAATGGCAAGAGAATTTTCGTCCGTAGATTTTCACACCACACTTTGAGATGAACAGAAAACACCACTCTCCAATTTTACCCTGAAGTATATTCAAGTTTTACATTGTTTTTCTAGTTGTCACTTTATGAGAAATCTCTTTGGAAATTCATTTTTGCATACATTACAAATAATAAAAATGGGATTGTGCACAAATAAAATACCTTAAAAAAAATCTATCTGTTCTTTCAGAATTCAAAGATGTTGAAAATCAAACCTTAACAATTGCATATCAAAAAATAACTTCCATTGAAAACAGAGTGAACAGATTTAGGAATCTTGTAGAGTCAATTCTCAGAATGTTTGACTTTTCAGTTAATCACTAGTATTTGAGTGCTAACTGTATTCTGAGTACTTGGGAGAGTACAATTCAACAGAGTTGAAAGGCACATTCCCATCAGGAACTTAGTTTAGATGGGTAGGTAGAGTATAAAACAAATTGCGGACATATGTGTAATTGCTGTGGGACCGGGGATAGGAGTGAATATCAGGTGTGTAAAAGGTACAGATCCAAGTGCATAGGCACTGTAGAAGGGATAGGGAATAGTTTTAGTTTAACACAAGCTTAACAGAATTAAACAATTAGTTCTTTATTCAATCTATTTCCTATTGTTAGTTTTAAATGTTGCGGTGAACTTTAAAAAATGATTTGTTCAGTAAGTTGTACATTAAAAATGTAGACTCTATCAATCAATTAATCAATGGTATTTATGTAGAGCTTACTTTTTGCAGAACACTATTCTAAGCTCTTGGGAGAGCTGGTAGACAGCTTCCCTACCCATAGTGAGCCTCCAATGAAGTATATTCCCTGAATCTAATCACCAAATAAATCAAATGAAGCTGGTATGGGAGGGAAAAGCCGACTAGTTCATCCCAAGCGCTTAGTACAGTGCTCTGCACATAGTAAGCGCTCAATAAATACTATTGAATGAATGAATGAATGAATGATCTGGACATAAATGTGATTACCCTCTGGCTTCACCTTTTTTAATGTTATTTGTTAAGTGCATACTATATGCCAAATGCTCTACTAAGGCAGATATAGTGGAAGCAAGATCAGATACAGTCCCTTTTCCACATAAAGCTCACAGTCTTAGGGGTTCAAAATATGCTTACTTAGAAGTTTAGACTGCAGGATATCATTTGAAGTAGAAACTCTAATTTTATATAACAGATGAAACTATAGGTGTGAGGAAGTAGAGAAAAGTGATCTTGTTTCCTCTGATCTGAAGGACAGAGCTTCAAAGTGACTTGCCTCTTATGCCCAGCAGTGGATTCAGTCTGCTGAAAAGTGCCCAATTTCATAAAATCCTAAAGCTAGGAACTTCAACAAGTCTCCTAGCCCAGTCCCATACATGCATGAGAAGCAGCGTGGCTCAGTGGAAAGAGCACGGGCTTTGGAGTCAGACGTAATGAGTTCGAATCCCAGCTCCGCCACTTGTCAGCTGTGTGACTGTGGGCAAGTCACTTAACTTCTCTGTGCCTCAGTTATCTCATCTGTAAAATGGGGATTAAGACTGTGAGCCACACGTGGGACAACCGAATTCCCTTGTGTCTACCCCAGCGCTTAGAACAGTGCTCGGCACATAGTAAGCACTTAACAAATACCAACATCATTATTATTATTATTATTAAATTCCGTACACCTTGCAGTGCCAAGAAAAATCTGCCCCAATCGATTCACTGTTGTTCAGAAATCCTAACCATGTGTAGATTGCCACATTGGTGAATATGTAGAGAAAGACGCTTGGCCTAAAGGAAAGGGCACCGGCCTGGAAGTCAGAGGACCTGGACTCTGCCACTTTCTGCCGTGTGACCTTGGACAAGTTACTTAACCTCTCTGTGCTTCAGTTTCTTCATCTGCAAAAATGGGGGTTCATTACCTGTTCTTCCTCCTATTTGGACTGTGAGCCCCATGTGGGACCTGATTATCTTGTATCTACCCCAGTACAGTGCTTGACCCATAGTTAGCACTTAACAAATACCACAATTATTGTCATCATTATTATCTACGTAGTGCTGTGAAAATCCCAAATTTTCTGTGGACTATTTTCATGATTGGACACACAGAATGCTTGTTTAAAGTGATAGCAGCATGCCTTGGTGGATAGAACCTGGGCCCAAGAGTCAGAAGGACTGGGGTTCAAATCCCGGCTCTGCCGCTTGTCTATTGTGTGACCTTGGGCAAGTCACTTAACTCTTTTGTACCTCAGTTACCTCATCTGTAAAATAGAGATTAAGACTGAGAGCACCGTGTGGGACAAATATTGTGTCCAACTTGCTAAACTTGTATATACCTCAGTGCTTAGTACAGTCCCTGGCACATAGTAAGCACTTAACAAATACCATTAAAAAGTAAAAATAAAAAAAAACAACCCTAGAGCTCTGTCTTCAACTGTACCTTGTTTATTACTATTCATTACTACTATTATTGTTGTTATGATGGTGTTGTCATTGTAGTAGGTATTGTTGTTATGGTATTTGTTTAGCGCTTGTGTGTTAAGCAGTGTTCTAAGCTCTGAAATAGATACAAGTTATTCATTCTTGCACCTCACTCCAACATGTCCTGAAAACTCAGTCTGCTAGACCAGAGTCTTTAACAAAGGACCGTTCATTCAGACCAAAAGTTACTGCATTAATTTCAGGTTCAGCTCGATCATCTAGAATGTCTGAGTGTCCAGACTAGACCCAGTCTCATGCACTCTAAGCAGTGGAGGTTTTTACTATGGGTTTTAAATATGTCGAATTGTTTTCGCTTCCTATTCGCAGGCAAAGCTTGAAATCTGTGCTCTGAGAGATGCCATGGCAGTGTACCTAACACCGGAAAGCAGGTGAGATGTCAGACTGCCTGGGTGGGAATGTTTAAACATTATTCAAATATATTATTCTATTAATAATGGACCGGTTTAAAGCAGGTGGTTTTTTTTTTCAGGATAATGGGTCACTCATTGAGCTTTGACATAGGTCATTAGTCTGCTTCTCTCATTTTTATGTTAGCTCATCACTCATTGTTTTCATTCAGCAAATCAGCTGTTGAGGCTTTTTCTTTAATAAGGAAATATAAGGATAAGGATTTAATGCTGTATTTCATTGTTATAGGTGATCACCAGTATCAAAATAAAGTGACAGAATGGATTCCATTTTTTAATTGTTATTCATTTATATCTTATGTAAACACACGCCACATGCAAAGCACTGTACTCCATGCACTGGGAAAAGATCCCAGTAGAATAATTCAGACATGCTTCCTGACGTTGTGAGCAGAGAACACGTCTACCATCTCTGTTATATTCATTCAGTAGTATTTTCATTCAATAGTATTTATTGAGCGCTTATTATGTGCAGAGCACTGTACCAAGCGCTTGGAATGTACAAATCAGCAACAGATAGAGACCCCACGCTCTTAGTTCAGTGGTCTGCACATAGTAAGTGCTCAGTCACTATGATCCATTCATGGGGAAATGGAAAAATTAGGATATGCAAATAAGTCTTATGGAACTGTGAGTGGCATGAGTGTCAATGTTCTTTAAATGTACAGACCCAAATGCTCACAGTCTAAAAAGAGTGGAGAGAATTAGAAGAGTACATTCTGAGAAAGAAATTCCAGAACTACTTCTTTAGAGCTCTTTTGAAAATGAGAAAATGGATAATAGAAGTAAAACCTCTTCCATTTATTTAACCTCTTCTCTTATATTTACCTTATCTATTGCAGGCGAAACAGGTAGCCATCATCTGCTCATAAGCAGACATCTTGTGGTTTGTTTATATAAAATCTGTATAGTGGAAAAGTGATGTTGAGTTTTCACCTTTGTGAATGCAAGTCAGGATTTCCTACTACATCTGTCAGCAGATAAACAGAAACCCTGGGATTATTTATAAAGTTTTCCCCCTTCCATGCTTAAAAATGTTACCTCATTTGGCATTGTTTGATGTGAAATAGTGATTTATTCAGTAAAAGGGGCCTCCTGTGCCAATCTGTGTGTGACTTGTCCCTCTTCTCAGACACTTCTCTTGGGTTTATAGTGGAAGATTGTTTTTCCTTTCATGAGGCATCTCATTTCCTGCTTTACTGACCTTACCCTTAGTAAGCCTTCTTTGTTTCTTTGCACAAAACTCCAGCCACATGCTTCCACTTCTGATTTGTATCCCAGCTCCTTCACTGAGACATCCCAGACCTTAATACAGGAGCTTTCTCCACATTGTAGCTGTTTCTACCAACAAACATAGAAATGCCTTGTATTGAATATAGCTCATTTTGATATTTATGCCGTAGATCGAGTTTCAAGCAAGCTTTGGAAGCCCTGCCTCAACTCTCAAGTGTAACCGATAAAACGTGAGTTTTACTATGTTGGAACTTAGCTTTCTTGGGAGTCATGCTGTTTTGAGAATTGCTCTAAGTTTTGTAACCAAAAAGACTATTTTACTAAATTTATATATTTAAGAGAATCACATGACCGCCATAGCCATCATAATGAATGAGTGATGCTTCCATAGTAATTTCAAAAGAGTCGTACTGGTTTCACAAGCATAGAATATGTGTGCGTCTTAAGAGACCCTGAAAAGAGATAGCAATCATCCACCCCTATGACTAGTTTTTCGTGCATTCCTCTTCTCTTTTCTCCTGTGTTCATTCTGTGCCAGCAAAAAAAAAAAGCCTATCTCTCCATTAAATTCATTAGCATGGTGTCGTGGATAGAGCATGGGCCTGGGAGTCAGAAGGTCATGGGCTCTAGTCCCGGCTCCTTCACTTGTCTGTTTTGTGACCATGGCCAACTTTCTTCACTTCTCTGTGCCTCAGTTAGCCCATCTGTAAAATGGGGATTGAAACTGTGAGCCCCAGTGGGACAGGGACTATATCCAACCCTATATTCTCGTATCTATCCCAGCGCTTAGTATGGTGCTTGGCACATAGTGTACACTTAACATGTACCATTATTATTATTATTTGACCTCCATGTGGGACAGGGACTGTGCCCAACCCGATCAGCTTGTATCCATCCCAGAGTGAAATAATAATTCTGGTATTTGCTCAGCACTTATTGTGTGCCAGGTATTGTACTCGAGACTAAACAGTTCTGTCACAGAATAAGCAACTTAACAAATGCCGCAATTATTATTCTTACAGTAAAACAGAGTTGGTAGGTGTCCATCTTAGAGTAGTTTCACCAAAGCCATCTATGAAGGACACCTAACATCAAATAGCACAACAAGATTACGCATCATGGGGTTCTGGAACACAGTCCGTTGATCAACATTTGAACAATGCAACACATCCCCAGTGGAGAACAGAGGACAGCAGGGTATCTAAGCAGCTGTTCTGTGTTGAACTGAAAAGAGGACTATCCAAGCCAGGAGGGTAAAATAAAGACAAAGAAAACTACAGCTTCCAACACTGTGTAGGAAAGGGACTGTTGAGTGTCGACTGCTCTGTACAGTTCAGTCTGGCAGGCAGAATTCAGGAGAGCTTTGCAATCCCAGAGTAGAGACTTCGCAGAGTTTGGCGTGCCGAGAGCCAGGCTCGGAAACAGAAGACAAATGTGTTAACCCAGTAAGGACCTCTCTTTGAGTGCACACAATACAGCCGGGTGTGTTTGTTTCATATCAGTCTTCTCAGCCAAGCGTAACTAGGATCTTAGCGTTATTAGTGTCATCCTCAAAAATTAAAGACATCTACAGTCACGTTCCGGTGTAGGGGTTTAGAGCTTTTAGAGTTCAAAAATACTTCATTTCAATTTTTAGATAGTGATTTTGGGTGTCAGATGTCCAGCTAAATGCATAAGTATGCACAAGCCCTGGTGGCATTTATGTACATATCTCTTTACACTCTGATTTCTTCCCCTTATCTATACTTTATTTAAATGCCTGTCTCCCCAGATAGTTGGTTAGCTCTTTGAGGTTAGGAATCATGTTTACTAAGTCTGTCATATTCTCCCAAATCCTTATTAGACTACTCTGCACAGAGCAGTCAATTAATAAATGCTTTTGATTGATGTGAAGAGATGTTTGTGGTAGGTGGAAAGTTGGCTAGGCTACTTCAAGTCTTGATTTAAATAAGATGAATAAAAACATAAGAAGCCATTTTTGACTAATGCAGGACAATACCATTATATCCTTTGGTTAAATTTCCAGAAGTAAAGTACATTTGGAGGAGAAACAAAATGAGACGCCTTGAAATCCAGATCTGGGATCACATTCTCTTCCTCTGAAGACAAATTATCATTTTCTAATAACTTTTATTCAGACCAGCAGATGTAATGAATGCCAGTATCGTAGCACAGCATAGAGATATCAGAGAAGTCCACTCTAGACTGTAAACTCATTGTGGGCAGTGTACATGTCTACCAACTCCATGGCGCAGTGGAAAGAGCATGGGCTTTGGAGTCAGGGCTCATGAGTTCGAATCCCAGCTCTGCCACTTGTCAGCTGTGTGACTGTGGGCAAGTCACTTCACTTCTCTGTGCCTCAGTTCCCTCATCTGTAAAATGGGGTTAAGACTGTGAGCCCCACGTGGGACAACCTGATTCCCCTGTGTTTACCCCAGCGCTTAGAACAGTGCTCTGCACATAGTAAGCGCTTAACAAATACCAAATACCAACATTATTAACTCTACTATATTGTACTCTCCCAGGTGCTTAACCCAGTAAGTGTTCAATAAGCACCACTGATTGAAGTAGAGAAAACCCCAGAGTCTCTAGACTGATTTTATCAATCTTCTGAAAGCATTTAATATCATCACGTAGCCGGGCTGTAGCATTACTAAGCAAATTTGGCCACTGAGATCATTGGCTTTTCTCTGCCACTTGGTTGGCTAAGTCAGAGTTTAAATTGGCTGTCATCTTACCTATCACTATTGGAACATATGTAGTAGGTTCCAGTACTGTTTAGCTTGTACTGATTGACCCTAGACATTTCAGAATAGGCTGATCAGAATGAAAGGTGATAAAGAGAAATCTGAAGGAGGTGTTTGCATGATCTGAGTAATGTGTTAATTATCTTGGCTTATAATTTCCCTGTTCGTGTGTTTTTAATGACTTTTCATATTATTTGGCGTAAAGCAGGGAGGTTTTAGAATATCTCATTCATTCAATCATTCAATCATATTCATCAAGTGCTTACCGTGTGCAGAGCACTATACTAAGTGCTTGGGAAACTACAATACAACACTATAGAGTGACAATCCCTGCCCACAATGAGCTCACAGTCTAGAGTCTACCACCCAGCTTTCCAAAAGCTGAACAAGCCACAAATAATGCTAAATTGTTTCCCTGAGATGTTTTCTTGGGTTGCTAGGCATCATCCTTCTGCTAAACTGTGAATTATGTTCTTCTTCCTTGCAGGTTACTGGAAGAACTCCTGAACAAGTTTAAGAGTAGTATGCACTTGCAGCTTACCTGTTTCCAAGCTTCTCCTTCAACCATGGTGAAAACATAAGGAAAAAGAAACCTCCCCAAAGCCTGAGCATCCCCAGAGCACAAGTAACAGACCATTCTTAGTGCATTTTCATAAAGATGTTTAATAATAAGACAGTGAAGTAGTTGGATTTTGCTCATTGGAAACTCAGATTTGCATCTGTGTGTTTTACCTCTGTAACCAAAAGGAGGTGTTTAAAATGCCCTCTGAGAGATTCCTTAGTCTCCATTGGATTGGATCCTCTCGGAAATGTTAAGCTTCTTTTCTCCGTTCAGCAGAGAATTCTGAATTGGATGCTGCAGAATGGTGCATATTTTTGAGACGGTCTCTTTCAGATAGCCTATACTGAATACTAAGGCATTTCTCAATATCTAATTTACAGGCTTATTAGAATCAGCCGCTTCCAGGACCCATAGAGATATTAATGAAAAGAGATTGGGATTGCTACATTTAGACATCTTCCATGGCTGCATCTGCCGAAGCTGCCCAGCTGGACCTGCAAACTTTATTTCACACAGATGGCTCAGTAGCCCATAATTCAACTGCACGATTGAAGAAACTGGTGGCTGCATTTTTTTTAATGTAATGTTTTGGCTGTATTTTCTTCATTGTCTTGAGGCCAATGCTCATGAATGTACTTTGCATTTTGTTGTCTAATTTTTTTTAATAGTAATTAGAAACCCAGGGTGTATTTCACTTTTATGCTCTCACTTGACTGGTAAACTGAATTATGTCACTTGATTCTGTGCTTGCCTAGTCTCTAAGGATGCTCATTAATGGCACTTGAAGCAGAATGCCGATGCCTCATATATGTAATTAGTTTACGAACTTCACTGTGATCTCTTCTCCGTTGATGCTAAGGGCTACTCTCATGCAAAAAGATAACATAAAGCTCCTTTAAGGTGCAAAATGCCAGTTCTCTGCCCTTCCATTTTCTCATTTTCTCTGGTGAACTTCTCTCCAGCGTTTCCCTCTTCCTTTGCTACATCTTTCCTTCTTTGTAGCCACCGCTCCCAGAGTCAGCAAATGCTACCCTGGCACATCTTGGGTTTTGGCAGCCTCAAAGTCAGTTTTCTAGGCCCCTGTATAAAGTTATAGTCTGTGGACAAAGCGTCTTACCAGATGTCCTACATTCTCTGCTGACTTGCAAATTACTGGAAAGAAGGTCACAGGGAAATTCATGAGTGACATAAACTTATTTTTAGTATTCTATTACCTTTTCTTCATAAAACCATAGTTTCCAACACCCTTGATAAATGCCCAGAAACGTATCTGTGTACCAAAATATCAAATTTTTACAAATCTAAATTGAAATTAAAGAAAAGGCTTTTAATGTCAAATATCTTATTAAATAGTACAAGTAGATTTAACAGTACAGGATATGCTTCTGAAGTATTCAGTCAAATGAAACATGGCATTGTGTTTGTTCATTTACTGTGTATGGGTAAACAATTATAATAGCTAGAAGTTTTGATTGTCTAGAAATGTGGCTTATAAGGCATATTAGGCAATTATAGAGAACACTGCTGTTTTCTTTAAGTATGTTAACCATTGTAACTGAAGATGAGTGTATGAATTAAATGACAAAAATGTAATCCTGGATTTTTGTGTTATTTTCAGTGATCGGTGTAATTTATCCAACCTTTGAAAAAGCACTTCAATATAAGATGACATTATTTTTTTTCCTGAGCCCATTATTTTCTAGATGTTTTTTATGAACCCCCATATATTCATTATACCTAACTATTCTACCAGGTTAGAATTGTTCCAGTCCAGTTGACTTTATATTTGCCTCTAACTGCACACTATGTTTGTGTCATATTTTTAAGCCATATTCTTAGTTTATGAAGATTGTCAAGGAATTTGGCATTGTACTGATTCTTATCTATTAGGAAAATCGGCCTCTTCACATTTGAGAGCCTCTATTTCTATTCTAAGGCAGTTTTCTCTTAGACTTTCTACATCAGTATTCTGTGAAAATGGCATGTTCTGGAAATGATTTGGGCACTGCGAAACAAGCAATAATCGTTGCTATAGGCTAAATTGGTTGAATCAGAATCCTATCTATGTGATCATCACGTGTATATCGTCTTTCCTAAAAGAATTAGGGAGAAAAGTTCGAACTCTTGGTTTTGATGTCAAGCAGTGCTTTTATATGTCTGCTTCTGGCAAGTACCAGCAGAGATTTTTAAATCTTGGCTTTCTTAGGTGGAAATAAGTATCTGTCAACTACTGAATGGTTATATGTCAGAAGTGAGTACTGTATCTTGATAATTTTATCAGTCTAGCATACTTCAACAGAAAGACTTACAAGAGAAATCTGAGCAGTGAGGACCTTCAAAGATCAAGTGAGGTCAGTCGTTCTGTAGGTTTATCTAATTATCTGCTGAGTGGTGTTATTGCTTATGTGTTGATGTTTACAGAACAATAGAACATTTGTCATGTCTAAGCTTTATATTGAGTGTTCCGAATCCAAAGGACAGGTTTAGCATGATTTTGCTCAGTTATATTAAAGAAAGCTGCAGTTCAAGGGATTTTAGCATTTTCTATATCAATCATATATTTGAAAGCTTCAGCATCCTCCACACCACATGTGAAATACCAATTCTTGAAAGCAATTTAAACAGCTTCCCTGCCCACCAGGCATTACAGCGTAAAGTGGGCAAACAGGTACCCCATATGGATAAACAAAAAACTGTGTAACTCTTGAGCAAATAATAGTATTTGTTAAGCGCTTATAATGTGCCAGGCACTTGACTAAGGTACAAGCTAATCAGGTTGGACAGAGTTCCTGTTCCACTGGGGCTCACAGTCTTAATCCCCATTTTACAGATGAGGTAACTGAGGCACAGAGAAGAGAAGTCACCTGCCCATGGCCACCCATCAGACAACTGTTGGAGCAGGGATTAGAACCCAGGTCCTTCTGACTCCCAGGCCCATGCTCTGTGGTGCCCAGAGATTTACTCCTCCCATCTGCAAACTGCACCCATATCCTGAAAAAATTATCTTGCAAGGTGTGTTGCTGGCTATGGGGCACTGAGCACAACCATCACTCCTCAAGAAACAAAATCCCTGTCCCTCATTGAGCTCACAGTCTAAGAGGAACAGTTTTGTAACCCCATTTTATAGATAAGGAAAGTGAAGTACAGAGATGTTAATTTACAAGCCCAAGGTCACACAGCAGACAAGAAATAGAGCGGAGAATGGAACCCAGATCCTCTGACTCCCAGGTCTGTGCTCTTTCCGTTAGGCCATACTGTGCCTGCTTCTGTTTCCAATGGATGATACATTGGTTTCTTTCAGTGATAAATTAAGAGCTTTCAACAGAAACCAAAATCAGTGGTGGTGGAAGAGAATTGGAAAAGTGAGGCACTTATTTGGTTCTCGGTGAGCTCTGGGTCAGTGTTTTGCAAATGAAACATTGACTAGGGCTGATCAATTTAAAAAAAAATCCAAAATCATGAAGCTTCTTCAGCTTTATTGGGCCACAGGAAGCCTATATAATGTCATATGCACACACATCATGTCCCAATTGTGCCACATTTGAGATTTTGCTTCATTATATCTTTAAAATATTCCCCCTACCTTACTAAATGCTATCACTTCCACTAAATGGAATGACTCTTAATAATTGTGGTATTTATTAAGCACTTACTATGTGCCAAGCTCTGTACTAAGTACTGGATTAGGTACAAGATAATCAGATCAGACACAGTCCCAGTTCCACACAGGGCTCGTGTATTTGTCAACTGAGCCAAATTGAAATAGTACATTTCTGAAGGAAGAAACCCTGTGAAAACCATGACATTTTTGCATAGCAAAGAAGAGATTTCCCCTTGAAGTTTAAGCACTTTAAACTGTAAGAATGTCAAAAGGATGATTATATCCAAGAGAAGAGTGATAATTGATTAGATTAGCAGAGTTGTCTAAATGTCACCATACAGAATAGAGTATAAAACTCAAAGAAACTGTGGTGTTTTTTGAGAAGAAAATTCACCTCAAGTTCTTAAATTTTACAAAGTAGAATATCTTAGATTTCTCTTTAATCTATATAAGAAAGATACTTATCATCATTCCTTATAATAATTATGGCACTCAAGTTCTTCCTATGTGCTAAGATAGCTACAAGATAACAAAGTCAAATATAGTCTTTGCCCCCCTCGGGCCTCAAGAGGGAGGTAGAGCAAGGTATCTTATCTCCACTTCCTTAAATTATCTAGCTTCAGTTTTGCCAATGCAGTATTAATCTGGTTCTCCTCCTACCTCTCTGACTTATCCTCCTCTGTCTCATTTCCTGGTTCCTCTTCCTCTCATATCCCCTAATTGGTAGGTAAGCTCATTGTACGCCGGGAATGTGCCTGCTATATCATTATATTGTAATCTCCCACACTCTAAGCGCTCAATAAATATGACTGACTGACTGCAGTGCTCTGTTCTGGCTTCCCTACATTTCTCCCTCTCCATCCCTCTCTCAGGGGGCTCAATCACTCATCTGGCTTCAGCCATCACCTGACTCCCGTATCTATCCCTCCAGCCCTAACCTCTCATCTTTCTTACAATCCTCTTTCCTCCAGGATACCTCCACTCGGATGTATCGCTGGCACCTCAAACTTAGCATTTCCACAACTGAATTCCCTTAACCTCCTCCTCCGGCTTTCTCATCTCTGTTGATGACTTCACTGCCCGTCTGGTCTCAGAAGTTCACAACCTGCTGGCATCCCTGACTCCTCATTGGCTTTCAACTCTGATATTCAAGGGACTGCTAAATGCTGTCAATTCTCCCATCATTTCCCACATCCGCCCAATTTCTCTCCTGAGACTGCTACCACCCAGGTCCAAGTGCTTGTCAGAGCACAGCTAGACTATTGTCTCTGCCCCCTTGCTGATCTCTCTGCCTCCTTCCTCTCATCCCTCTGATCTGTACTAAACACTCCTGCAGCGGTCATTTTCTTTGGGTGTTGATCATCTTAACATCTACCCTCTTCTCAAATGTCTCCAGTGACTTCCCATTTCCCTCTGCATCAAAACTCATTATCACTTTAAAGAATTCCTAGCAACTGTTAGCGTCTTTAATATCAGCCAGCTTCTCTCAATGGCCCCCTGCTCACTTTCCATTCCTCCAAAGCCAACCTTCTCATTGTACCTCACTCTCAAATCCCATTCCCATCCACCACTTTGCTGGACCAGCCTGGAACTCTCTCTCCCACCTAATCTGTCCAGCCACGGCTCTCTCCATTTTCCAGGCCCTCTTAAAATCCCTCCATTCCAATAAACCATCCTCGATTAACTCCCAATGTTAATAGCCTTGGGATGATGGGACTTAATCAACCACCTCTAGCACTTATATCTCTATTCATAGTCTACCTCGGCACTTAAGGATGTGTGTATGATGGATTGTTCAGTCAGTGTATCTAATCACTTTATTGGTAAATTTTTTGAAGTATGTTTTCCCCCTTTTAGAGCGAAAACTCCTTGTGGACAGGAAATGAGCCTGATTTTTCTGTGATACTTTCCCATGTGCTTTGGGACAATGCATTGCAACCAATGGTTGTTTCATTGTTTAATTTACTACTATAACTACTTATGCTGTGAGGGAACTGAAGCTCAAAGAGGTTAAATATCTTTCCCAACATCACCCAGTAGGCAAATAACAGCACTGAAACTATAACCCAGGTCTCCTACCTCTCAGCCCCACACTCTTTAATAATGTTGGTATCTGTTAAGCGCTTACTAGGTGCCGACCACTGTTCTAAGCTCTGGGGGAGATAGAGGGTAATCAGGTTGTCCCACGTGGGGTTCACACACTTTTAATCCCTATTTTACAGATGAGGGAACTGAGGCACAGAGAAGTTAAGTGACTTGCCCGCAGTCACACAGCTGACAAGCGGCAGAGCCGGGAGTCGAACTCATGACCTCTGACTCCGAAGCCCAGGCTCTTTCCACTGAGCCACGCTGCTTCTCCACTCTGCTGCACTCTTTCTTCTAAGCCACACTACCTGCATGCTCCCTTTTAGATACAAAGCAGAATTAGGAGCCCCAGGTTTAAATCAATCACTGCTCAGTTGTGTTGGTCAAAATTACTATAAGACTAGAAGTCAGATATCTACAGTGATGTTTCCACTGTGGATGCAGGATAACTGCATCCGCTTTCTTCAACCAAGAAGACTGGAGCATCATTCGTTGGTAAATAATTTTCAGAGACAGGGGTTTCGTCTGTCGAATCATTCCCTACTGAGGCCCTGCTACATAATGCTTTCTTCAAATTGGACCTCAGTGGAACAGTGGCACGTCTCCCAGAAGTTTACTTTAAACTCTGGGCATCATTGGAAAGAATCCTAATTTTGCTATTATAAAAATCAATTTTAGGAGGGGCTGAATAGATCTGGAGAAGGGCAATCAAGGCATTCAAGGAGGTTGAACAAGTTTTCATAGCAGGAGAGACCAATTGTTTAGGATTCCAGTCTGAGGGAAATCAAAGTGTGCAAAGGAAGAAGATTGGCTCTTCTTAGACATGAAGGGTCAAGTCAGAACTGTCACAGAATTGGAACAAATCCCTCGACCTGAGGGAATCAAGAAGCCTAAGGGTGGCAGGTTTGAAACCAAATGCGGTGTTTGTTGCCAGAAATTATGGAGGCCTAAGCTACTATCCGGTTAGGATCAGTGTGAAATAAGTTCATGGGCAAAGTCTTAATGGACTATTGGAGCAAAAGTTAGAGAAGTAGAGAGAAAAGTTAGGATGTTTGATGGTCTGTTTCAAACCTTTAGAATCAATGTCTAGCAGGGCAACCATTGTATGATTCGTTGAAGCATCCTGCATGTCCTTTCTTCAGAGCCTTTCTGTAATATAATAATAATGTTGGTAATTGTTAAGTGCTTACAATGTGCCGCGCACTGTTCTAAGCGCTGGGGTGGATACAGGGTAATCAGGTTGTCCCACGTGAGGCTCACAGTCTTAATCCCCATTTTACAGATGAGGGAACTGAGGCACAGAGAAATTAAGTGGCTTGCCCAAGGTCACAGCAGACAAGTCACAGAGCCGGGATTAAAACCCATGTCCTCTGGCTCCCAAGCCCGTGCTCTTTCCACTAAGCCTGATGGACTGCAAACTCTTTGAGGCCAGAGTTCGTGTCTCCTAATTCTATGGTACTCTCCCAAGCACTTTGTACAATATAATAATAACAGTAACACCACTAATGGTATTTATTAAGCACTATGGCCAAACACTGTACTAAGGGCTGGATGGAGTAGATGCAATGCAGTGGAAAAGTCAAAATAACTACCTCTTAAAAAGCAGGGACTCCTATCTGTTAGGAAAGGCTTCATGTACCATCCTGTGGAAGCCATTGCTTCATTCCAAGCGCTTAGTACAGTGCTCTGCACATAGTAAGCGCTCAATAAATACTATTGAATGAAAGTTAAGGAAGGGAAGAGGGCAGGGGCGATGGTTTTAATAAGGTGAGAGGGAATGGGGTCCTAGGCGCAGGTGGAGGGCATGGCACTTGCGAGGAGGGAGGAGATCTCTTCTGAGGATACTGCTGGGAAAGTAGGGGAGAGGGTTGGTGGGGGGGTGGAGAGAGGTAGAGGGGTGACTTTGGGGAGCTCAGACCTGACTGTGTTGATTTTCATGAGGAAATAGGTGGCCAGATCATTGGGGGTGAGAGATGGGGGAGGGGGAGGAGCAGGGGGCCTAAGGAGACATTTAAAGGTCCGGAACAATTGGCGGGGGTGACGGGCATGGGTGTCGATGAGGGAGGAGAAGAAGCTTTGCCTGGCGGAGGAGAGGGCAGAGTTAAGGCAGGAAAGGATAAATGTGAAGTGTGAGGTCAGCTTGGTGCTTGGACTTTCGCCAGCAGCGCTCAACAGCTGGAGCATAGGAGCGTAGGAGGAGGACAGAGGAGGTGATCCAGGGCTGTGGGTTAGTGGAGCGAGAGCGGCGGAGGGAAAGCGGGGCGAGAGAGTCGAGATGAGTAGAGAGGGTGGAATTGAGAGCGGAGACCTGATCATCGAGAGTGGCAAGTGAGAACAGGGCGGCAAGGTAAAGAGAGATGCTTTTGGAAAGACGGATGGGATTGAGAGAGCGGAGGTCTCTGTGGGGCAGTAGCGAAGATTTGCAGGGGGAGGGAGTGTGTGAGATGAGGCAGGTGAGAAGGTTATGGTCAGAGAGCGGGATTTCAGAGTTGGTGAGGGAGGAGATAGTGCAGTGGTAAGAGATGACGAGATCAAGGATGTGACCGAGTCGGTGAGTGGGCGCGGTATGGTGGAGGAGGAGGTTGGCAGAGTCGAGGAGGGATAGCAGGCGGGCAGCAGAGGAGTCGCTGGGTACATCCATATGGATGTTGAAGTCTCCGGAGGATCGGAGTGGGCAGAGAGAAGGAGAGAAGGAAGGTGAGAAAGGGGTCAAGGTGGTTGAAGAAGTCAGAGGTGGGACCAGGAGGGTGGTAGATGACAGCGACAAGTTATCTGGAGGGGGTGGTACAGGCAAATGATGTGGGCTTCGAAGGAGGGGAAGGAGAGGGAGGGGGGAGGAGGGATAGTGCGGAAGCGGCAACGGGGTGAGAGGAGGAAGCCAACGCCTCCTCCCTTACCGGTGAGTCTGGGGGAGTGGGAGAAGGAGAGGCCTCTGCTGGAGAGAGCGGCGGCGGAGACCATGTCTTCGGGAGAGAGCCACGATTCCGAAAGGGCGAGGAGGAGGAGAGAGCGGGAGAGGAAAAGGTCATGGACGAAAGGTAGCTTACCTGTAATAGAGTGGGAGTTGCAGAGGCCACACTTGAAAGTAGCTGTGGGTGCAATTAAGCACATAACAAATGTCATTATTATTATTATTATTATTATTTGCTGAAAGTCACACAGCAGATAAAGTGGCGGAGCTGTGATTGGAACCCAGTTCCTCTGACTCCCAGACCCATGCTCTTTCCACCTAGGCCACACTTCTTCTTATAGGTCACACTTTCTGAAAAATACCATCAGATTTAAGGATAGAAATGTAACTTTCCCACCTCAATTATTGGCACTTAAATGATTACATTCACAATAATTCCAGTAGCGTCTTGTGCAATTGATTCTTACATTCCGCCTTTAAAAACTAAAGTCCAGTTATCCAATCTTTCTTCATTGCTTTTGAGGGAAGAAAAGAGTTGAAGGGAAAACAGACACCAATTCACCCATTTCTTTACATCTCTTAGAATTTTCAAAATCTTTCTCCAGGAAATTGATTGATTGATTGATTTTATCTGTAATTTATTCATATCAATGTATATCTTCCTCTCTAGATTCTAGACTGTAAGCTCACTGTGGACCGAGAATGTGTCTGTAATATTATTATATTGTACTCTCCCAAGTGCTTAGTACAGTACTCTGCACACAATAAACGCTCAATAAATGTGATGGATTGACTGATCTGGAAAGAGTTGTAGAACGGTCTGTGCTCCACGTCTTTTTTTTTTAAATGGTATTTTTTAAGTACTTACTTTGTGCTGGGCTCTGTATTAAGTGCTGGGATTGATACAAACTAATCAGGTTGGACCCAGTCCATGTCCCACATGGGGCTCCCTGTCTTAATCCCCATTTTGCAGATGAAGTAACTGAGGCACAGAAGAATTAAATGACTTGCCCAAGGTCACCCAGAAGACAAATGGCGTAGTTGGAATTAAGAACCAGGTCCTTCTGATTCCCACTAGACATCGCTGCTTCCTGAGAAATTAATTTGACTCTCTGGGAAGAGTAAGGGCAAAACCTGCTCTGTCTGCTCTTCCTGAAAAGAGCAAGATTAATGTTTCAAACAATGATATTTATTTAACTGTTGGAGTTCCTCAAGGGTCAGTTCTTGGCCCTCTTCTGTTCTCCATTTACACTCACTCCCTCGGTGAACTCATCCGCTCTCACGGCTTTGACTACCATCTCTACGCAGATGACACGCAGATCTACATCTCCGCTCCTGTCCTCTCCCCCTCCCTTCAGGCTCGCATCTCCTCCTGCCTCCGGGACATCTCCACCTGGATGTTGGCCCGCCACCTAAAACTCAACATGAGCAAGACTGAGCTCCTCATCTTCCCTCCCAAACCCGGTCCTCTCCCAGACTTCTCTATCACCGTGGATGGCACGACCATCCTTCCCGTCCCGCAGGCCCGCAATCTCGGTGTCATCCTTGACTCGTCCCTCTCGTTCACCGCACACATCCTATCCGTTACCAAGACCTGCCGGTTTCACCTCTACAATATCGCCAAGATCCGCCCTTTCCTCTCCACCCAAAAGGCTACCTTACTATTACGGGCTCTCGTTATATCCCAGCTAGACTACTGTGTCAGCCTTCTCTCTGACCTCCCTTCCTCCTCTCTCGCCCCGCTCCGGTCTATTCTTCACTCTGCTGCCCGGCTCATCTTCCTGCAGAAACGATCTGGGCATGTCACTCCCCTTCTTAAACAACTCCAGTGGTTGCCTATCGACCTCCGCTCCAAACAAAAACTCCTCACTCTAGGCTTCAAGGCTCTCCATCACCTTGCCCCTTTCTACCTCTCCTCCCTTCTCTCTTTCTACCGCCCACCCCACACGCTCCGCTCCTCTGCCGCCCACCTCCTCACCGTCCCTCGGTCTCGCCTATCCCGCCGTCGACCCCTGGGTCACGTCCTCCCGCGGTCCTGGAACGCCCTCCCTCCTCACCTCCGCCAAACTGATTCTCTTTCCCTCTTCAAAACCTTACTTAAAAATCACCTCCTCCAAGAGACGTTCCCAGACTGAGCTCCTCTTCCCCCTCTACTCCCTCTGCCATCCCCCCTTTACCTCTCCGCAGCTAAAGCCTCATTTTCCCCTATTCCCTCTGCTCCTCCACCTCTCCCTTCCCATCCCCACAGCACTGTACTCGTCCACTCAACTGTATATATTTTCGTTACCCTATTTATTTTGTTAATGAATTGTACATCGCCTTGATTCTATTTAGTTGCCATTGTTTTTACGAGATGTTCTTCCCCTTGACGCTGTTTAGTGCCATTGTTCTTGTCTGTCCGTCTCCCCCGATTAGACTGTAAGCCCGTCAAACGGCAGGGACTGTCTCTATCTGTTGCCGACTTGTTCATCCCAAGCGCTTAGTACAGTGCTCTGCACATAGTAAGCGCTCAATAATAAATACTATTGAATTTACTGTGTGCAGAGCACTGTACTAAGCAATTGGGAGAGTACAATATAAGAGTCAGTAGACGCTTTCCTTGTGTATATGGAGCTTACAATCTAGACATTGCAGACATTAAAATAATGTTTCCTTGATAGCAGCATGGCCTAATGGAAAGAGCACAGGATGGAGATAGAAGACCTGATTTCTAATTCCAGCTCTACCACTTTCCTGCTGTGTGACTTTCAGCAAGTCACTGTATCTTCTCTGTGCCTCAGTTCCCTCGTCTGTAAAATGGGTATTCAATACCTGTCCTCACTCTTACTTAGACTGTGAGCCATAGGTGAGCCCTGATTATTGTGTTCCTGCCACAGTGCTTGGCATATAGAAAGTGCTTAACAAATACCACAATTACTATTATCATCATTGTTACTATATGAGGCATTTGGGAACATTCAACGGAAGTAAGACCCAAGTTCATGTCCCACATGGGGTTCACAGTCTATATCCCCATTTTACAGATGAGGCAACGGAGGCAAGAGAAATTAAGTGACTTGCCCAAGGTCACTCAGCAGACATGCGGCAGAGTGCAGATTAGAACCCAGATCCTCTGACTCCAGAAGGCCACGCTGCTTTTTGCGGGGGGAAGATGAATACCCTGAGACGTAAAATTACTCTCTTAAGTTCCTGCAGCAGTTTATGAGAGGCATCATGTATTTTCCCGGGATTTCACCCACTGCTTCGACCTCCAAACTCTATAGCCAGGCCCTCCACTACATGTACTACAAATGAGTTTTGCCATTTGTGCCTTTCCTTCAAGCATTTTGCTTCCTTAGTTTTCTATATTCACCATCTGTCAGCCAGTCAGTCAATTGTATCTTTGGAGTACTTACGGTGTGCAGAGCACTATACTAAGCACTTGGGAGAGTACAATATAATGACAAACCAACACATTCCCTACCCACAACAAATTTACAATCCAGAGAGGGAGGCAGACAGTATAAATAAATTGCAGATATGTACATAACTGCTGTGGGAGTTGGATGGGAGATGAATAAAGGAAGCAAGTCAGGGCAGTGCAGAAGGGAGTGGGAGAATAGGAAAGAGTGGCTTAGTCAGGGAAGACTACTTGGAAGAAATGTGCTTTCCAAAAGACTTTGAAGGCCAGGAGAGTAATTGTCCGATTTGAGGAGGGAGGGCGTTCCAGGCCAGAGGGAGGATGTGGACCAGGGGTCGGCGGCGAGATAGAGGAGATCGAGATAGGGTGAGAAGGTTAGCATTAGAGGAATAAATTGTTTGGGCTGGGTTGGAGGTAGGAGAGTACCAAGGTGAAGTAGGAGGGGGCAAGGTGATTGAATATTTTAAAGTCAGTGGTGAGGATTTTCTACTTGATATGGACAGTTTCTGCCCACAGGCAAGATGTGATGATGAGAACATCTCTTTCTTTCCGCAGCTCCTGTGTCTTATTAGTGGATTATGTTGAAGCTATTGCCACAGAACAGAGGCTCTTTATACAAAATCAGTCTTCCTTCTCCACAAAATAAGGGAATCTGGCTGAAACAGTAGGAAAGGCAGTAGGGCATATGTTACCTTATTTATCAGCCTTAGCTCCTAGCCGATGCCACACATGTTTGCCTTTTGATTTTATTTTTCTAACCAGGAAGCAGCTGCATAATAGACTTGGCTCTCTCTAAATGCAGAATCAATAAAATCTTAACATGCATTTTTTTTAATGCAATTACATATGGATGCTTGCCACCCATTTAGGGAAAGAAATGACTCTTGCAACTAAATTAAGAGTGTCTTGTTGCTTAGAGGATCTTTAGCTATTGTTCCTTTTCCTCGTGTTGTTTTTTAACTTTTCTTGCAAATTCTTCCTAGAGAGATAACTGTTGCTAACATCTACTTTTAAATAGACTCAGTGTGTGCATGCAAGCACATGCACACACACACACACACTCAACATTTTTGATAGATGCTCTAGATAGCAGAGAAGAGAGACATATTCTAAGTTCTGCATTTAAATTTCCCTGAAAGCATGACTCTGCTCTACTGCCTTTCCTCTACTCTCCAGGAACAGTGCACAAGGACTTTCTGTGTGCATGTCAGTCTCCTCTCCTTGGCTTTGAATCTCATTGGTTGGATTTCCTCATGCAAGGTGTCCCAGGAGATCCTTACCGCCTAGTCTGGCATTTGCAACCTGTCAATTTGGGTTGACTATGGGAACCCTATCCATCAGTCAATCAATCGTGTTTTTGTGCACTTACTCTGTGCAGAGCACTGTTCCAAGTGCTTGGGAGAGTACAGTAGAAAAGAGTTGGTAGACTCATTCCCTGCCCATAGAAGTTTACATCATACCTTATGACGACTCCATTCCTGCTCCTTTTTCTGGGTCACTGTGACTCCTCTCCCTGCCCAAAGGCCACTCAGTGCTACTCATGAAGCCCTTGGTGGACCCTCGAAGGCTAGCGAGCTCGTTCACACTTGGAGACGTATTAATAATGGTGGTATTTGTATTTGTTAAGTGCTTACTATGTGCAGAGCACTGTTCTAAGCGCTGGGATAGATATAGGGTAATCAGGTTGTCCCACGTGAGGCTCACAGTCTTCAACCCCATTTTACAGATGATGTATTAATAGTGTTGGTATTTGTTAAGCGCTTACTAGTTGCCACGCTCTGTTCTAAGCACTGGAGTAGATACAAGGTAATCAGGTTGTCCCACATAGGGCTCACAGTCTTCATCCCCATTTTACACTTGAGGTAACTGAGGCACAGAGAAGTTAAGTGACTTGCCCAAGGTCACACAGCTGACATGCGGCAGGGCCGAGATTAGAACCCATGACATCTGCCTCCCAAGTCCAGGCTCTTTCCACTGAGCCTCGCTGCTTCCCATAGGAGGTCTCCATCTTTTCTAACCGTACCCACGTCTTCCTCTGCCAGGTGTGTCCATACCACTGGGAACAGCAGGATTAGAAAGACGCCTTTACTTCCTGGGCTCCTGCAAAAAAGTGACTTTCCAAAGACATAACAACCCTAAGACCATTCTGCTCTCTGCTGCTGCTGCTGCTTCTGTTGCTGTTGCTACAGACGGACAATGCACAGAACATGGTGAGAATATCAGCGCGTCTTAAATAAGGTACCACACCCCCTATGTTTTTCTAAAATGAGTGGGATTGGCGGGGAGACAGGTGAGGGTGGGACTGGATTAGAAATCTGGAGGGGGAGGAAATCAGGTTAACTCAGGACAGAGAGGGAATTGAACGGTGTGAGGGGAAGACAGGGCTGGAAGGGAATTAATTTTCCATCACTAGTTGGCTGTACTTTGAAGCTGGGCTATGTCATCTATCAGGGCCTAATATATGATCATCAGTAGTATTTAGTGAGCACTTATGGAATGCAGAGCACTGAACTGAGGACTCAGATGTCCTGATTGAGATATTATAGTCGACGTGGCCTAGTGGAGAGAGGATGGGCCTGGGAGTTGGAGGACATGAGGTCTAATCCCAGCTCCCCCGTTTGTCTGCTGGATGACCTTGGACAAGTCACTTCACTTGCCTCAGTTACCTCATCTATAAAATGGGGATTAAGATTGTGAGCCACATGTTAGTTGCCATTGTTTTTATGAGATGTTCTTCCCCTTGACTCTATTTATTGCCATTGTTCTTGTCTGTCCGTCTCCCCAATTAGACTGTAAGCCCGTCAAACGGCAGGGACTGTCTATCTGTTGCCGACTTGTTCATTCCAAGCGCTTAGTACAGTGCTCTGCACATAGTAAGCGCTCAATAAATACTATTGAATGAATGAATGACTGGGACTGTGTCCAACCTGATTACCTTGCATCTACTCCAGCGTTTGGAACATTGGCTCATAGTAAATGCATAGCAAATACCACAATTATTAATATTATTGTTCAGAACTGGAGGCAGAGGTGCACCTTTCTGCTATTATATTCTGAAGGAACACCACCTCGAGAAAATCTGCTCAGAACATTTCCATTCACAATAATAATAATTATGGTACTCGTTAAGCACTTACTATGTGCCAAGCACTGTTCTAAATGAGGGGGTAGATACAAGTTAATCAGGTTGGACACAGTCCCTTTCCCACGTGGGGCTCACAATCTTATCCCCATTTTACAGATGAGGTAACTGAGGCACAGAGAAGTTAAATAACTTGCTCAAGGTCACACAGCAGATGTGTAGCGGGGCCAGGACTAGAACACAGGTCCTTCTGACTCCCGGGGCCATGCTCTATCCACTAAGCCACGCTCCTTCACGTCACCAATTGGATGGGAAGGGAGTTGGGCTTGAGAGTCTCAGCCCGCCACAACTTCTTGGACGGCGTTCCATTGGGCAAGTGGTGACACGAAGGGCTCTTTTAGGGAAAGGGCTCGGTGCAGCACTACTCCTCTAAATGCAGACTCAAACCCATCATGTGGTTCCCCTAGTGGCTGGTGGCCTTTCAGAGGCGACCACCCACGAGCACTGAAGTTCACACACCGTTAGGCCTTGCAATGATCACAGCCCTCTGACTCATCTGGCTCACACTGGACTCCTTGCTGAATCGGGGACAGTCACAACGTTTACCCACTTTAGGTTGCCTCCGGCATTTCCCGTCCGTTGAAGCCACCCTCGGGTGGGTTTCCCAGTGGCAGGATGTGTCAGCCTGAAGAGCTTCCTCCCCTTCTGTTACCTCGATTTGTTCAAGTCGGCCTGGAGCTGACAGCTTCCACTTTTTAAGAAGTGGTTGTGTTTTTCTTTTTTCTTGTGGCTGGTGGCTTTACTTCATAGGGAAACATACTCCTGTGCTCTCGGGGGGAAAGGAGATTGTTTTGAAATGGTGAAAGGAGATTGCTCAGAAGTAAAATATGCAGTCCTGGAAAAAATGTCTCGTCAGAAGTCGGCTATTTTAGGAAATGTTATGTTTGTAATTCTTCTTACCTTAAACTTGAAGTGTTTACAGAGAGCAAAGTGGGCACTCAGCTTTCCCCCTCCTACCTGTCCTCGCTAAGCTCCCACTAATACCTAGCCCACACACTTCCCTCTTCTAATGCCAACAGACTCTCTATGCTTCAGTCTCATCTTTCTCACAGCCAAGCCCTCACCCACGTTCTCCCTCTGTCCTGGGACCTCCTTCCCTTTTATATCTGACAGACCACCACCTCCCCCATCTTCAAAACCAGTTAAAATCATATCTCTTCTAAAGAGTCTTCCCTGATTAACCCCTCATTTCCCCACATTATTTGTCCCCTGTTCTGCATCACCTATGTTCTCGAGTCTTGACTCTGGCGGGACAGAGAAAAGCAGCCTCAGCTGGGCACCACTTCTTCTAAACCTCAGAATGAGCGGGCGGCTGCTGCTGGAGCACCCACTGTACTCACGGTTGTGACTTTGAGCTGTGAGGAGCCTGAGATTCTGCTCCTCCTGCCACAGGACCCTACTGACCATTGCTTTTATCTCCATATTGTCCCAGTGTTTGATTCATCTCTCCTTATATACCGGAGAAGCAGCATGGCCAAGTGGATAGAGCGCGGGTGCGGGAGTCAGAAGGTCATGGGTTCTAATCCCCACCATGTCACTTGTCTGTGTGACCTTGGGCAAGTCACCTCATTGTGCCTCAATTACAGGCAAACGGGGATAGAGATTGTAAAATGGGGATTGAGATTGTGACCCCCACGTGGGACAGAGACTGTGTCCAACCCACTTTGTTTGTATCTACCCCTGCGCTCTGTATGGTGCCTGGCATACAGTAAGCCCTTAACAAATGCCATTATTATTATTATTATTATCTATTGACAGTCCTTTCTCCATCTTTTTAACTTTAAATTGTGAGCCCCCAAAGGGACAGGTACTGTGTCTAATTCTCACTTGTGTAGTCTTTCCCAGATATAGTTTTCTGCACCCTGACATTTAATAAATACTATTACTACTATAAGGAGGTCATCCCAAAGATGAATCATCCTGCAATTGATACAGTCTCTAGACTGCAAGCTTACTGTGGGCAGGGAACCTGTCTGCCAATTCTATTGTATCATACTCTCTCAAGAACTTAATACTATGTGTTCTGCACATAGTAAGTACTTGATAAATACCAATGATGAGGATGATAATGATGATGAGGATGCAGAATCAAGTTGAAGGGAAATTTCCTCCCCAAACAAGGAAGCATAACTCTACTTTAAATGTGTTGGTCTGGCAGAGAAAAAACAGATTAGGACACAGCAGGGCAAAGTCCATGCTGGGTGGAAAAGAGGACAAAGTGATGTCCCAGAAAACATCACTACAGTTGGGCTCAATTTTTCCATTCATTCATTCATTCAATAGTATTTATTGAGTGCTTACTATGGGCAGAGCATTGTACTAAGCGCTTGGAATGTACAAATTGGCAACAGATAGAGACAGTCTCTGCCCATTGACGGGCTTACAGTCTAATTGGGGGAGACAGACAAAAACAGTAGCAATAAATAGAATCAAGGGGATGTACATCTCATTAAAACAATAGCAATAAATAGAATCAAGGGGATGTACATCTCATTAACAAAATAAATAGGGTAATAAAAATATATATAAATGAGGCCACTGTTTTTTGACCTCCAAGTGGCCAAAGTGGGGTTAATCTATTTTCCCATATTATAGCCCCTAAACAGGGCAGGCCACCCTTTGGCCAAAGTTGGAGGAGATTTCAAAGGTTTGGACTTTTTTTTAAAAAAGAGGATCATCAGACAAATAATATATGTTCTAATGAAGCGGTCTCAAATTCGTCTTTACTCTATCAGGGTTATTTTCTTGAACAAGAAGCTGCTTCCAACCTTCAAGGTGAGAAAGGGATTCCAGGCTCCTCATCGAATGAGTACCATAGCTTCTGGAACCCTGGGTTAATCTCGGCGTATAACACAGATACTTCTCTGTAGCTTCCAGAACCAAAACCGGTGATGCTTCATTTCAGGAAACCTCACTCTTTCGTTTTTAAGAGCCCTTAAATGCTGCCTTTCATTCAGAAAAAAAGTTTAACAAGGTAATTTGTTCTCCATTTGATAACAGACCCCCACAAATGAAACTCACTAGGTTTAAGGTTTTGAAAACCTAAATATATTTATTTAAAGAACAACAACAACAAGAAAAAAAAAAGAAATTAGACCTGAAAGTGGTTAGACATAAAGACTTCCTATGAAAGTTCAGCATTTTAAGAACTCCCAAGAGCAGAGTATCTGAATAAGTTTATAAACAGTGCTTGGGCGAGCTTTGCAAACCCTCATCATCTGGCCGTTCCAGCCTCCAAGCTGAGCTTAGTGGGTGTCACTGACTTTTGAGGAGTGTCTCTCACTCCAACTGACTTTTGGGGAGTCTCTCACTCCATGGGGCTGTGTTTTGTAGAGTCCTAGACCAAGGTTGTCGGTATTTTTATGCTCCTCCTTTGAATTCATTAATGAGAAGATGCTACAATATTTTTATGGTACTTGTTATGCGCTTACTATGTTCCTGGCACTGTATTAAGTTTTGAAGGTAGTTACAAGCACATCGCGTTGGACGTAATCCATGTCTGTCCTGCTTACAGATGAGGTGAGGCGCAGAAAAGTTGAGCGACTTGCCCAAGGTCACACAGCTAAGTGGCAGAGCCAGGAGCAGAACCCAGGTCCTTCTGACTCCCGAACCCATACTCTATCCAGTAGGCAAAAATAATAAAAACAATAAACCGCTCGATCCAAGCACTTATCATATCCCACTTTGACAACTGCATCAGCCTCCTCGTTGACCTTCCTGCATTCAGTCTCTCCCCTCTCCAGTTCTTACTTCATTCTGCTATCCATCTGAAAAACTTTCAATCTATGTCTCCCCTTTCCTCAAGAACCTCCAGTGGTTGCCCATCCACCTCCTCATCAAAAACTCCTTACCATCAGCTTTGAAACACCCAGTCAATTCTCACCCGCCTACCTTACCATGCTGACTTCCTACTACAGCTCATCCTGCACACTTCACCACTCTAATGCCAACCAACTCACCATACCTTGATCTCATCTATCTCACCACTGACCTCTTGCCCACAGCCTTCCTGTTACCTGGAACTCTCCCCTTCTTAGTAAGAGAGAAGCAGTGTGGCTCAGTGGAAAGAGCATGGGCTTTGGAGTCAGAGGTCATGAGTTCGAATCCTGGCTCTGCCACTTGTCAGCTGTGTGACTGTGGGCAAGTCACTTAACTTCTCTGTGCTTCAGTTACCTCATCTGTAAAATGGGGATTAAGACTGTGAGCCCCAGGTGGGACAACCTGATTCCCCTGTGTCTACCCCAGCACTTAGAACAGTGCTCTGCACATAGTAAGCACTTAACAAATACAAACATTATTATTATTTGTACCCAACAAATCACCACTCTCCCTACCTCCAAAGCCCTCCTACAATCATATCCCCCTCAAAAGAGGCCTTCTCTGGCTTAGCCCTTGTTTCTCCTAGTCCCTCTCCAATCCATGTCACCTCTGCACTTGGATTCCTTCAACCACACATTCATTCGCGCATATTTATTGAGCACTTACTGTTTGCAAAGCACTGTACTAAGTGCTTGGGAAAGTTTAATATAACAATAGCTCACAATGAGCTCACAGTCTGAAGAGGGAGACAGATATTGATATAAATGAATACGTTATAGCTATGTACATAACTATCTTGGGTCTGGGAGTGGGGGATGAATAAAAAGAGCAAGTCAGATTGACACAGAAGGGAGTGAGAGAAGAGGAAAGGGGAAGGCTTCTTGGAAGAGATGTGCCTTCAATAAGGCTTTGAAGCAGGGGTCAGTAATTGTCTGTTGGATTTGAGAAGGAGGAGCATTTCAGGCCAGAGGTAGGACATGGGCGAGATAAGGAACCTAAGCACGCTAGGCTGTAGAGGAGAGTCGTAAGGTGAGATAGGAGAGGGCAAGGAGAATGACTGCTTTGAAGTACTTGATATTCACCCTACACTCAGCACCACAGCACTTATGACTATTCTCCCAGTGCTTAGTATAGCATTGTGCTTACAGTAAGCACTTAATAAACACCATTAATTGATTAATTAATACAGTGCTTTACATGTAGTAAAAGTTCAATAAATACCATTAAAAACAAAATTGCAATAACAATAATAATAGTATACATTAATTGCTTACTATACGCCAAGCACTGCTTAAGCACTGAGGAAGATACAAAGTAATTGGATCAGACCCGATCCTTGCACCACATGAGAGTCACCGTCTAAGTGGGAGGGAGAACAGGTATTTAATTCCTATTTTACAGATGAGGAAAGTGAGGCATGGAGATGTTAAGTGCTTTACCAAAGGTTACCCAGCAGGTAGAATGACAGAGCCAGAATTAGAACCAGGCCTCCTGACTTCCAGTTCGTAAAGGCATGTTGTCTCACTTTATCGCTCATAAAATGAATTAGCATATTATTTTATAGGTGTTTGTTTAAATATCATTCAAACCCAACACCATTACGTCCTGTTAAGGGGTAACAAAACAAAACAAAATATCAGTAACCCTAATTCTTCAGCTGGTGGAGCTCTGCCCATGCCATTATCTTCCACTGTACTGACCCAAGAATTCTGCTTTCTGTCCATTTGGACTAAGAGACAGCAGCAGGGAGGTGAGTCAAAGAGAGGAAAGAGGAAGTCAGTTCACTTCTTTGTGACTCAATTACCTCATCTTCCCACTCTGATCCTTGGAGACTTCAACCTCCATATGGATGTACCCAACGACTCCTCTGCTGCCCGCCTGCTATCCCTCCTCGACTCTGCCGACCTCCTCCTCCACCATACTGCGCCCACTCACCGACTCGGTCACACCCTCGATCTCGGCATCTCCTACCTCTGCACTATCTCCTCCCTCACCAACTCTGAAATCCCTCTCTCTGACCATAACCTTCTCACCTGCCTCATCTCTCACACTCCCTCCCCCTGTAAATCTTTGCTACTGCCCCACAGAGACCTCTGCTCTCGATCCCATCTGTCTTTCCTAAAGCATCACTCCTCACCTTGCCGCCCTGTCCTCACTTGCCACTCTCGATGATCAGGTCTCCGCTCTCAACTCCACCCTCTCTACTCATCTCGACTCTCTCGCCCCCCTTTCCCTCCGCCGCTCTCGCTCCGCTAACCCACAGTCCTGGATCACCTCCTCTGTCCTCCCCCTATGTTCCTATGCTCAAGCTGCTGAGCGCTGCTGGCGAAAGTCCAAGCACCAAGCTGACCTCACACACTTCAAATTTATCCTTTCCTGCCTTAACTCTGCCCTCTCCTCCGCCAGGCGAAACTTCTTCTCCTCCCTCATCGACACCCATGCCCGTCACCCCGCCGATTGTTCCGGACCATTAACTCTCTCCTTAGGCCCCCTGTTCCTCCCCCTCCCCCACCTCTCACCCCCAATGATCTGGCCACCTATTTCCTCACGAAAATCAACACAATCAGGTCTGAGCTCCCCAAAGTCACCCCTCTGCCTCTCCCCTCCACCCCACCAACCCTCTCCGCTACTTTCCCATCCTTTCCTGCAGTATCCTCAGAAGAGATCTCCTCCCTCCTCGCAAGTGCCATCCCCTCCACCTGCGCCTCGGACCCCATTCCCTCTCACCTTATTAAAACCATTGCCCTGCCCTCCTCCCTTCCTTAACTTCTATTTTTAACCACTCAATCTCCAATGGCTCCTTCCCTGCTGCCTTCAAACATGCCCATGTCTCCCCCATCCTAAAAAAACCCCGCTCTTGACCCCACTTCCCCCTCCAGTAATCGCCCTATCTCCCTACTACCCTTCCTTTCCAAAATCCTAGAACGAGTCGTCTACAATCGATACTTAGAATTCCTTAACTCCCATTCTCTGCTAGACCCCCTCCAATCTGGCTTCCGTCCCCTCCACTCTACCGAGACTGCTCTCTCTAAAATAACCCATGACTTCCTTCTTGCCAAATCCAATGGCTCCTACTCCATTCTGACCCTCCTTGACCTCTCTGCTGCCTTTGACACTGTCGACCATCCCCTCCTCCTCCATACCTTATCTCACCTTGGCTTCACGGACTCCGTCCTCTCCTGGTTCTCCTCTTACCTCTCTGGCCGGTCATTCTCGGTCTCCTTCGCTGGCGCCTCCTCCCCCTCCCATCCTTTAACTGTTGGAGTTCCTCAAGGGTCAGTTCTTGGCCCTCTTCTGTTCCCCATTTACACTCACTCCCTCGGTGAACTCATTCGCTCTCACGGCTTTGACTATCATCTCTACACAGATGACACGCAGATCTACATCTCCACCCCTGTCCTCTCCCCCTCCCTTCAGGCTCGCATCTCCTTCTGCCTCCAGGATGTCTCCACCTGGATGTTGGCCCGCCACCTAAAACTCAACATGAGCAAGACTGAGCTCCTCATCTTCCCTCCCAAACCCGGTCCTCTCCCAGACTTCCCTATCACTGTGGATGGCACGACCATCCTTCCCATCTCTCAGGCCCACAATCTCGGTGTCATCCTTGACTCGTCTCTCTCGTTCACCCCATACATCCTATCTGTTACCAAGACCTGCTGGTTTCACCTTTACAATATCGCCAAGATCCACCCTTTCCTCTCCACCCAAATGGCTACCTTACTGCTAAGGACTCTCGTTATATCCCAGCTAGACTACTGTGTCAGCCTTCTCTCTGATCTCCCTTCCTCCTCTCTTGCCCCGCTCCAGTCTATTCTTCACTCCGCTGCCTGGCTCATCTTCCTGCAGAAACGATCTGGGCATGTCAGTCCCCTTCTTAAACAACTCCAGTGGTTGCCTATCAACCTCCGCTCCAATCAAAAACTCCTCACTCTAGACTGCAAGGCTCTCCATCACCTTGCCCCTTTCTACCTCTCCTCCCTTCTCTCTTTCTACTGCCCACCCCGCGCGCTCCGCTCCTCTGCCGCCCACCTCCTCACCGTCCCTCGGTTTCGCCTATCCCGCTGTCAACCCCTGGGCCACGTCCTCCCGCGGTCCTGGAACGCCCTCCCTCCTCACCTCCGCCAAACTGATTCTCTTCCCCTCTTCAAAACCCTACTTAAAACTCACCTCCTCCAAGAGGTCTTCCCAGACTGAGCTCCTCTTCTCCCTCTACTCCCTCTACCACCCCCCCTACACCTCTTTGCAGCTTAGCCCTCTTTTCTCCTATTTCCCTCTGCTCCTCCTCCTCTCCCTTCCCATCCCCTCAACACTGTACTCGTCTGCTCAACTGTATATATTTATTACCCTATTTATTTTGTTAATGAAATGTACATCGCCTTGATTCTATTTAGTTGCCATTGTTTTTATGAGATGTTCTTCCCTTGACTCTATTTATTGCCATTGTTCTGTCTGTCCGTCTCCCTCGATTAGACTGTAAGCCCGTCAAACGGCAGGGACTGTCTCTATCTGTTGCCGACTTGTTCATTCCAAGCGCTTAGTACAGTGCTCTGCATATAGTAAGTGCTCAATAAATACTATTGAATGAATATAACAGGAATTAAGACCGTGAGCCGCATGTGGGACAGGAACTGTATCCAACCTAATTAGCTTGTATTCACCCCAGTGCTTAGTATAGTGCCTGGCATGTAGTAAGTGCTTAGCAAGACCATAAAAAGCAGAATAGATGAGTATCATAGCATCAGAATGAATTGGATTGTACCAGCCCTGGAGGACAGAGGAGTGGTTTGGGGGGGAACTTTTCTGGCTTTTTTTAAAAAATGCTATTCGTTAAGTGTTAGTGCCAAGCACTGTATTAAGCACTGGGGTGGATACAAGCAAATTGGGTTGGACATGGTCCCTGTCCCTCTTGAGGCTCGTAGTCTTAATCCCCATTTTACAGATGGGGAAACTGAGGCCCAGAGAAGTGAAGTGACATGCCCAAGGTCACACAGGAGATAAATGGATGAGCTCTACCCAGAACCACAGAGAAGTAGCAGCATGGCGTAGTGGATAGAGCACGGGCCTGGGAGTCAGAAGGTCATGAGTTCTAATCCCGGCTCTGCCACTTTTCTGCTGTGTGACCTTGGGCAAGTCACTTCCCTTCTCTAGGCCTCAGTTATCCCATCTGTAAAGCGGGGATTCAGATGGTCCCTGTCCCTCTTGAGGCTCACAGTGTCCAACCCAATTTGCTTACATCCCCCGCCCCCCCGCCCCAGTGCTTAGTACGGTGCTTGGCACATAGTAAGCACTTAATAAATGCCACATACTTGTCCTGCCATTCGTGGCCTCATTTGCAGCCCACACTAGACATCTCGATCTATTCCCATAGGTGGCCTGGCCCGCAATTTAGATCTGGGAGACAAGACAATGCATGATTGATCCCTGAGGCTCTTACGTAGAGCTGTGTGGCCCAGAGCCTTTCCTGAACTCTCCCTTCTCTTCTCCACATTCCTACCTAAACACAACTTATTCAACAGAATAATTGATAATCATCATCATCAGCACTGGTACTTTTCGAATGCTTAATATTCATTCAATTGTATTTATTAAGCGCTTACTGTGTTCAGAGCACTGTACTAAGAGCTTAGGAGAGTACAATACAACAGAGTATTCCCTGCACACAGTGAACTTATAGTCTAGAGGGTGAGACAGATGATAATACAAATGAATAATTTACAATATACAATTTACAGATATGTAATTCTGTGGGATTGAGGACAGGACAAATATCAAATGCCCAGAGGTCACAGATCCAACTGCATAGATGATGCAGAAAGGAGAGAGAGCTGGGGAAAAGAGGGCTTAATCAGGGAAGGCCTCTTGGAAGAGATGTAATGGATGCAGAGCACTGTACTAAGCATTGACTCTCGACTTCATTCATTCATTGGTATTTACTGAGTGCTTTCTGCGTGCAGAGCACTGGACTAAGCACTTGACTCTAGTGACCACTTAGAGGTGGTTCAGGTGGCAGCACTTGGAAGATGAGGTGGAGAAGTGGCAAGAGCTGAGATGCAATCTGCTAAATTGCCATGCTAACGTTAGGGTTCCTGGGCAGACTCAAAGACCACAGTAACGGAGGCTAGATCAGGTGAAGCTTGAGGCCTACTCATCCATCCTTTCAGTCCAAAGCACAGATCCTGCCAAGGAGAGAAGAGTGGTGAGGTGCAGTAGTGTTTTGTGTCTGAGGACCCTGGCCTGGGGGATTACCTGATGTGAAAGGGAATCTTCTCCAGAAGAGCTAACTCTTAATGTTGGTATTTGTTAAGCGCTTACTATGTGCAGAGCACTGTTCTAAGCGCTGGGATAGACACAGGGGAATCAGGTTGTCCCACGTGGGGCGCACAGTCTTAATCCCCATTTTACAGATGAGGTAACTGAGGCACCGAGAAGTGAAGTGACCTGCCCAAAGTCACCCAGCTGACAAGTGGCCGAGCCGGTATTCGAACCCATGACCTCTGACTCCAAAGCCCGTGCTCTTTCCACTGAGCCACGCTGTCTTCTCTAACACTTCTTACACTGGAGCAACTGTATCACCACTTTAGAGAGAAAAGCATTGGCGTTATCTGGAAGGAAGTGAGTGAGGCTCTCTGTCAAGGATGATGGTAGACTCCTCGAAATCCATCAATCGATGTGATTTATTGAGAGCATACTATGTGCGGAGCACTGTACTGAGTACCTGGGAGAGTGTAATCCACCAGTAGAAATGATCCTGGCCCTCAATCAATCAAACAGTGATATTTATTGAGCACTGTACTAAGCACTTGGGAGAGTTTAATACTTTAGTAGACATGATCCCTGCCCGCGATCGGACCATCAGTGGTATTTTTGAATGCTTGGGTGTGTAGAGCACTGTACTGAGCACTTAAGAGAGTACAGTACAATAGTAAACCTGATCCATGTCCTCAATTGAGCAATCAGGCTTATTTATTGAATGCCTAATGTGTGCAGAGCACTGTACTACACGCTTAGGAGAGTACAATACAATAGTAGACACGATCCGTACTCTCAGTGGAACAATCAGTGATACTTACTAAATGCTTACTTTGTGCAGAGCACTGTACTAAGTGCTTGGGAGAGTACAGTATAATAGAGTTCTACAGTCAAGAAGAAGCTTATGTTCTTTTTTTTTTCTCTTTAGCGGTTCAGCCCTTCCCCAAGCCCCCGTTACTAGAGTTTAGAGACCAGGGAGGGTGTTCAGTGGACAGATTAACTGATCCTAATCTCTCATGCAAAACCTCAGGCCCAAATGGTGCTAGGTAATCAATCTCAAAAACGAGGGAACACACCCAGCAAAAGGCCAGAAATGTGGGTTATGTTATGCTATCGTGAACCTTTCCTTCAGTGGTCTGATGTTCAACTCTTTTAACAGTGGAATTCCCCATATTTATTAATCCAATTGTTCTAGTTTGTAGAAGGGTTAACCCCTCTCCTCTCCTATTCAGTCAGCAATCCCCAAATGTAATGCTGAGTAGAAGTAAGAAGAACTGGGGGGCGAAACAGGGACACTCTGGTTCTGATTCTAACTGCCATTTGCTGGGGGCTGTTTGCTTAGCGAGGACCAGGGGATTGAGAAGCAGCTTCGTCTAGTGGAAAGAGCATAGGGTTGGGAGTCAGAGGATCTGGCATCTAATCCCAGCTCTGCCACTTGTCTGCTGGGTGACCTTAGGCAAATCATTTAACTTCTCTGTGCTTCAGTTACTTCATCTCTAGAATGGGGGTTAAGATTGTGAGCCCTATGTGGGACAGAGACTTGGTTTTCTCATATCTAGCTACCCTAGCGCTTAATACAGTGCCTGGCGCATTGTAAGTGCTTAACAAATACCATTAAAAGAAAAAAAATAACTATAGGTAGCACTAGGTAAGAGCACAACCATTGTGGACTACTTCGCAGAAAGGAAGATCAGCAAATTCTGCAGCAAGATTGGGCTATCTGATGTCTGTCCATCACCCTCTTGGTAATCAGCAGTGGTTTCCACCCCATCCAAATCCCGGATTATAAAGCCCCTCGACCCCACAGCTGCCTCCTTATCCGACTGGTTCCAACCTATGCTAAAGCCTGGCTTAGTTTCTTCCCAAACACACTTAATGTACGCCTGTCACACCTCTCCACCACTGGATAGCCCTCACTGCCTAGCAGAAGTCCCAAAGAGTTGTTGTGGTCATTGTTATTATTATTGTTGTCGTTATTATTCTATTCATTTGGTGCTTGCTATGTGTCAAGAACCATGCCAAGCCCCGGGGTAGATTCAAGATGATCAGTTTGGACTCAGAACCTACCCCTACATGGAGCTCACAGTCTAAGAGGAAGAACAAGTATTCTAACCTCATTTTGTAGATGTGAAAACTGAGGCCCAGACGAGTTTAGTGACTTGTCCGAGAATAGAACTTGGATCTCCTGACTTTTAGACCCGTACTCTTTCCATTAGACTATACCGCCTCCTCTTACCTGATGCAAATCTACCCCATTCCCAGCCTAGAGCTACCATGTACCTCCAGATCGATGATTCAGTCCACAATTCTGAGTCTTGATTACACCCAGAATCCTCTGTAGCAGCCTCAGATGTCCACAGACAATACCAAGTGGGAAGATACTCTGCTGCTGCACTGAGATGAATAGAAGACTGTTTCAGACCCTCCCTTTCCTTCTACTTGCTGCCATTTACCAAAGAATTTCCAGTAACCCATTGTTTAGGTTTGTGTGGGGATTTTTCCCTGCCACTGTTTTGACATTTGATCAAATCTGAGCAAGGCAAGCGGAACTTTGCCATTTGGCTGTAGGATGTGCGATTAGCATTTTTCACTGGGCGGCTGGTTTCCTCTGGGTTTTTTCAAATCAATGGTATTTTGTTTCATTCCTCTCTCCGACTCACTTTCTCTCTGCCAGACACCAAAAACACACCCTTTTGTAAGATGGCAACTGGGTAAAGTGCCTTAGATGTCCTAGGGGATTTGCTTGCTTTGATTGACGCTGGAGTTCTTGGGGCAGAGATGAGACTCTCAAGGTCAACTCCTGAATATCTCAGGAGGGGTCGATGTTAAGACTTCTTCCATTTGGCTCTTTGAGAAGCAGCGTGGCCTAGTAGAGCGAACCTGGGCCTGGGAGTCAGAGGACCTAGGTTCTAATCTCTGCTCTATCTCTTGCCTGCTGTGTGGCCCTGGGAAAGTCACTTAACTTCCCTGTGCCTCCTCTGGGGTTTCAATTCCTGTTCTCCTTCCTGCTTAGACTGTGAGCACCAGGTGGGACAGGGACTGCGTCCAATCCATATAACTTGTATCTACCCCAGCACTTAGAACAGTGCTTAACACAAAGTAAGCACTTTAACAAATAAAGTAAGCACTTTAACAAATACCATAAATTTAATTGCTACTGACTTCTGACTTGGCTTTATTTTGGCCAGAGATATTAGGGATTTATTTTGGTCACAGTGTTCATCTATCCATCAGTGTTTATCTGTGTGCAGAGCACTGTGCTGGCCCCTGGGGGTGGGATGTGATCCCAATCCCTCAAAAAAATTATTTTCAATTTCCCTGCAACCTGCTTCCAGGAATACAAAGTCTCAAAAAAATTATTCCGATAATGATGGAGGCATCTACACAAGCCATATAGCTTGTCTCATTTGATGTCCTTCACTTCTCTGTGCCTCCGTTTCCTTATCTGTAAAATGGGGATGAAATTCCTGTTCTCCCTCCCCCACCAGACTGTAAACTACATGCTATATAGGGACTGTGTCTGATCTGATTATCGTCTATCTACCCAGGACTCGGCACATAGACAGAGCTTAACGAATGCCGCAGTTATGGTTGGTGCCCTGGAAGGTAAGCTTCTCAAAGAAAGGGAGCCCTGTCTCTCCCAAGTGCAAAGCTCAGTGTCCTGCACATAATAGGCACTTAAGCAGCTCATCGTTGGTAGGGAATGTGTCTGTTTATTGTTGTAATGTACTCTCCCAAACCCTAGTACAGTGCTCTGCACACAGTAAGTGCTCAATAAATCCAATTGAATGAATGAATGAAGCCATTCCATTAATTGACAAAACCTTGTTAAAGAAAACACATGATCCTTCCCAGCCAGCCCCCAACCTGGAGCACTCTCGGTGGGCAGCGTCCTCAGTGACCCCCGTCACCCACGTCTCGGCATTGCATTTCTTTTAGTCACCCTCCCACAGTCTTGAATTGTGAGCCCCACGAGAGACAGAGACGGTGTCCAATTCCCATTTGTATATTCTCTCCTAGCACTTAGTACGCAGTAAGCACTTAATAAATCGATTAGCTCTACTACTCCCTCACCTCTTTCTCATGGAAATTTGGGGCGGCAGAAGAGCTGCTGTTTATCAGTCAACTTCCATCGCCCCATTTCAGGCACGTGAGCGTTGTTCCATTGGGGGCTTCATTGTTTTGTCTCCTTTTCTCGTAAAAGAGAAGATTCAAGTAACCTGTCGCTCTTGCATTCCTGCCTCGTTTCATAAACACAACAGGGAAATGCCAATGACACGCAAGCGATTCCTCAAGCCCCTTGTTTTTCACTCACTCTGTTGGGCTGCCAGTCACAATGGAAACACACCACTTCCTCCCACATCATTGAACGCTTCTGCTGCCGCTCTCCTTCCTTCATTCAGTTCACCAGCCTATCACTTTCTGCAAAGCAATTACTTAATACCAGTTGTAAATATGAACAGCCGTGACTAAACTATGCCATTTCATTATTTCCACTGAAACGTTTTCACCTGAGGTATTCATTTAGCTACTTGAAAAATCGTGTCTGGATCAACGATTCATTTAAAAAGGTAAAAAAAAAAGAAAAATAGCCATTTTGGGTAACCGGATTTCATTGAATTTTCCCTCCCGTTGTTGTTTTCCAAATGGGCAGAAGGCCAAGTCTTTATGGGAGAAAGGTGCCCGTGCAGGGGAATCCTGTCCCTTAAGGATTTGAAGTCAACAGTTAGCTATAATAATGATGATGATGACAATAATGATAATAATAATATTATGTTATTTACCAAGCACAGTACTAAGCACTGGGGTAGATATACATGATCAGGTCGGACACATTCCTTGTCCCATGGGGGCATTCACAGTCTAAGTGGGAGGGAGAAAAGGTATTGAACCCCCATTTTGCAGCTGAAGAAACCAAAACACAGAGAAGTTAAGTCACTTACTCAAGGCCACACAGCAGGTAAGCAGTAGATTTGGGATTAGAACCCAGGTCCTCTGACTTCCATTCCCGTGCTCTTTCCACTAGGCCACACTGTTTCTTCTATGGCTTTGGTTAAACCTCCAGCTCTGGGTTCCTACAGGCTGCTTTCTAATCTCCCACATTCTTTGGAAAAATAGAAAATGGAGTCCAACACCCATGTTATCAATCAATCATATTGTGCCGCTTACTGGGTGTAGAGCACTGTACTACGCACTTGGGAGAGGACACTATAACTGAGTTGGTAGACACATTCCTTGCCCAGAATCAGCTTCCTGAACATGGGGATCATTCATTCAGTTATTCAATTGTATTAACTGAGCGCATATTGTGTGCAAAGCACCCTACTAAGTGCTTGGGAGAGTACAATATAACAATAAATAGACACATTCCCTGCCCACAATGAGCTTACAGTCAAAAGATCAGAATAACTCGCCATACCAACCTCAATGACCCACTGCCCACATCTACACTAGTGAATAACCCAGGTATTTCAGATCACCAGTGCCGAAACCTGCCAGAAGTGAATAGATATTACCTACACCATCCAATAGTCAAGATTAACACTGAAGCTATCATCTCACTGACTCCTGTCTTTACTATTTGAATTTCCCTTCTGATATTTGTAAAATGCTCCTTATTATTCCATTTTCCAAATATGCCTCCTTTCACCCTAAACCAATGCTAACAGTCATTTCATCTTGCCTTCTAAAGCTTTCTTATATTACAAATTTAAAAAAAAAATTCAGAGTCCTCCAGAGATCCATCATTTTCCAATTTCCTCATGAGATGTTCCTTGAGATATGTGGGGAATTTACTTGGTTTAGTAAAATGAAATCAATTGAATCAATCAGTGGCATGTATTGAGCTCCGACTGGGTGCAAAACACCATTCTAAGCACTTGGGAGAGCACAGATGAGTGAGAAGAAAGAAAAGAGCAACCAGTCTAGTGGGACAGACTGACACTTAAAAAAATTAACAATAGGGGGAGTAATTTGAGTACATAAGACGTACATAAATGCTAAGTGGGGTTGTGGGAACTTTAGTGCTTTAAGTGGAGTGGAAGGGGTAAAGTGGCATTTGGAGAATATAAAATGAGGAGATGAGAGATTACTTGGGAAAAGCCTCCTGGAGGAGATGTGATCTCAGACAGACTTTGAAGATGAGTTGAGCTGTGGTCAGATACGAAGGGGGAGGAAGTTCCAGGCATCAATCAAAATAAAACTGGAAGTCAGTGACCCGAGCCCACCATCACCTCTGTGAACTAACTCTGCCAATGATATTTTATGAAGTGTGTTTTCCCGCTCCCAAACAGCTAACCAGAAAACCCCAAGGCTACTCCATAACTAGGAAACTAGCTTTTCGGCCCAAAGTTAAGCAGAGTTACTGGCTACTCATAGAGATGTTTCTTTAAGAGATCCACTTTAGTGACCCAATCTTGAAGCAGCATGGCCTAGTGGAAAAAGCACGGGACTGAGAGTCAGGAGACATGAGTTCAAGGCCTGACTCTGGCATTTGTCAGATGTATAACCAGGGGCAAGTTACTTAAGCTATCTGTGCTTCGGTTAGCTCATCTGTCAAATGAGGATTAAATGCCTGTTCTCCCTCCCATATAGACTGTGAGCCCCTTGTGGGACAGGGCCAATGCCCGAGCTGATAGTATCTTCCTCAGTGCATAGCACAGTGCTTGGCACATAGTAAGTACTTATTATCATTATTATTAAGACAGCCTGCTCCCTTGCTTATTTCTACTCAATCTCCATCATCCTAGGTCCCAATATTTTCCCTTAATTAGTTCATTATGACTTGTGATCTCACCTGCCACCTAATAATAGTAGTGGCATTTGTTAGGTGTTTACTATGTGCCACGCTTTGGGTAGATACAAGGTTATCAGGCCGGTCACAGCCCCATCCCACATAGGACTCATGGTGTAAGCAGAAAGGAGAACAGATAAAAAGCCTCCATTTTACAGATGAGGAAGCAGAGGTACAGAGAAGTTAAAAGTCTTGCCCAAAGTCACAAAGCAGACAAGCAGCAGACTGGGTTTAGAACCCAGGTCCTCTGATTCCCAGGCCCATAGTTCTTTCCACAAGGAGATGCTGCTTCTCGGTCAGGATCTATCAAGGTGTCACAGGACCTGCCTAATCACTTCACATCCGCCTGTATCTGTCAGTAATTATGAAACTCTCCTTCCTGGAACAGAATAGGAGGCAGCCATAATCAGCGTGAATACTTGAACTCCTTTCCTCTTGCTTGTCTGTGTCCCTCAGTGGGCTTTTCTTTGGCATGACCCACTCCCAAATGTAAACCATGTCACAAGTCATGAGGGAGGATGGCAGATAATATCTAAGAGCTCCAGTTCCACAGGAAAGTTAATGCAGCCCTGTTCACACCACACTGGCCGTGTACCTCTTAAAAGGAATATGGTGTTCACCAGGTATTTTGTCAGGTTATAGGCAGAATCCTTGAGTAGGAAGCTAACGTTTTTGTTCTCTACCGTCTTTATCGATCTTGTTGCCTCCATTGACTCCCCCATCTCACAACCTAGCAGTCTGCAACACCTACGAGCCTGGAGGGCACCCTCAGATGTCTATACAATTTTGAATATGCATAAAGCCATCTGTAAAATGGAGATTCAATATCCATTGTCCCCCTACTTGGACCATGAGTTCCTAGTGGGTCAGGGACTATGCCTGACTGTTTAACTTGTATCAATCAATCGATAGTATTGATCGAGTGCCTGCTGGGTGCAGAGCACTGTGCTAAGCATTTGGGAAAGTACAAAGCAACAGAATTGGAAGGCACATTCCAGGCCCACAGTGAGTTTACAGTCTGGAGGGAACTTATGTCTTAGAACACTTATAACAGTCTTGACACAGGGACAGAGACAGGGACTGTATCCAACCTGATTAACTTGTATCCACCCCAGTCCTTAGAACAGTGCTTAACACATAGTAAGTGCTTAACAAATACAATGAAAAGATATATAATAAGCATTTAAATGCTATAATAATAATAATAGCACAAATGATTTCACTTGTTTCCCAAGGCATGATTGGGAAAATGAGCATGTTGCACTCCTATTGAATGACATTAGATTGGATGGTACATTTGTGACATCTAGGCCTAAAACAATACAGATAATAAAAACAAATTTTAATGTAATTAATAGATATTATACTATATAGTGCCTGGGCCACATTTTTAGATTTCTGATTGGTAATCCTCTTCAGGACCATCAGGCCCTGTTCTCATGCCTAGCTCACTAACGTCATTATCATCATCGGTATTTATTGAGTTTTTGCTGTGTGCAGAGCACTGTACTTAGCTCTTGGGAGAGCATAAAACAACAGAGTAGGTAGGCATGTTCTCAGCCCACAATGGGATTACACTTCCAAATGATAAAAAAAAAGAGAATTGTCACTCAAAAGGTTGCTGTCACTCATATTGTTTCTTCTTCAAGTTCTTTTCAGACTGGATCCATCTTCCCGCCACTCTTCTTCTGAAAAGGTAGGACACTCCGTGCTGTGATAAAAGCCCAAATTTCTGGCCAACTCTTCTGAACTGGGAAAGCATAGTCCAAAACATCACTGAAAACTTCATATGGTGCAAGTATGCTTTTCAGATTATTTTTAGCACTAGATTTTTTTGTTGTTTTAGCTACACGATGCTAATCTCCAGGGACAGAGAATAAGAATCTATGATATTAGGTGCACCTCTTGAGTTCCAGTTTCTACTTTCTCATATCCCTTTTTGAGAACTGGATGAGGTTTTTGAGACTCTGAGACTGTGTCTACTGATGTGGTTGAAATTTCAAGCAAGTGCAAAAGCCTGCAACTCAACTAACAATTTCATCGTAGAAGTATGCTTGCCTTCAGCACATCTATCTATCTTCCTAGGTAATTTCAGGGATTTTCTGAAGCATTTTCTTTGGGGACACTTTTTGAATCATGATCTTGCTTCCTGTGAAAATCATCCTTTCCTTTATGCAGAGTTCACAGCTCCATTCCCAAAGTATCTGTAATATTCTCAAAATATTCAACCCTCAGGTGCATGAAAACCAGTTATTGACAGATGTGGATCCAATAGCAGTCAGCACCACCGATTCCTTCTTCTGTTTGCCTTAAACCAGATCTTCCCTAAGCGGATTCCTCTCCTTGATCAAGATGAGCCTGAGAGATATTGTATCCCACAGGTTTTTACAGAGCTGAACTTGGGTTTTTATTTCTTTCATGACCCACCAAAAGAAAGTATGCTTTATTATTGGGAATTTGTTTAAATTTGTCTCTCTCCCCCACTGGGAGGTAATCAATCAATCAATCCTATTTATTGTGCACTTATTATGTGCTGTCCTAAGCCTGTAAAAGAGTTATGGAATCATGATTTCTAACTCTCCATACTCTTCCTAGCTGCTCAGTGAATGCTATTAATGATGATGATGTTGATTATGATGATGATTGATAATGACAAATATAGCCACAAGCGAGTTTATGTGATGAATAATAATAATAATGATAATAACTGTGGTACTTGTTAAGCTCTTACTATGTGCCAAGCACAGTTCTAAGCACTGGGATAGATACAGGTTAATCATGTTGGACACAGTTCCTGTCTCACATGGGGCTCACAGTCTTCATCCCCATTTTACAGTTGAGGTAATGAGGCACAGAGAAGCTAAGTGACTTGCCCAAGGGCGCAGAGCAGACAAGTGGTGGAGCTGGGATTAGAACCCAGGTCCCTCTGACTCCCAGGCCCTTGCTCTGTCTCCAGATATACTATATTCCAACCATAGCATGAGTTCTAGGTGTGCACATGTAATATGGCAGGCAGAATGGTGGATCAGAACCAAATCTGACCCCAGTTTCCAAGTCCTTCTTAGCATCCTTATCCCAGATGTTTAGGATTGTATCTAGTTTCATGGTCCAGCTTTACTTCCATAATGTTAGACAAATGAAGGGCAAGGCACCTTCAACCCAATCCATATCATTCAGACTACTCAAATTTGGTTTCTATTTAAGATAGACCTGTTGAGGGGACTTTTATATGGTCTACAAATGCAAAATGAAGTTTTAGCATTGTTCGCAGAATTTTTCCTTCTTCTGTCATGCTGTAGAGGTCATATCTGTTATTCAGCCTTTTGGTAAGAAGTCACAGTGTGATTCAGGAAGGACATGATTAATAATATTCTTCCGCGCCAGATCCAAAAAGGCCACTGGCTACGCTCCTACTGACAGTAGATGTCTTGAAGACGGTGATTATGAAAGCGACTTTGAATCCTGTAGCAGTTTTTCAGAGATCCATATGTTGAAGATTGTGTTTCTTAGGACTGGGACTCAGGAGATCTAGTTCTTATCCCAGCTCTGTCAGTGGCCTACACGTTGTTTTGTTTTTTTTTCCAATGATATTCGTTGTGTGTACTACGCGTCAAGCATTGTTCTATTCAGTGGGGTAGATATAAGTTAGTCAGGTCAGAGATTGTCCCTGTCCTATTTAGTACTCACAGTCTTAGCAGAGGAAGAATAATTCACTGTGATCTGTGATCTCATTTGCCACCTAATAATAATAATGGTATTCATTAAATGCTTACTACGTGCTAAGCACTGAACTTAGTTCTTGGATAGATAAAAGATAATCAGGACAGACACAGCCCCTGTCCCTCCTGGGGCTCAGGATCTAAGCAGGAAGGAGAACAGATATAAAAACCCCATTTTACAGTTGAGGAAACTGAGGCACAGAGAAGTTAAGTGACTTGCCTAAGGTCACACAACAGGCAAGTGGTTGAGCCAGAATTAGAACTCAGCTCCTCTGACTCCCAGGCCCATGCCTTTTCCACTAAGCCACCCTACTTCCCAAGTCACAACATCTCTGGTTCTTCATTTCACCTTTTTTAGTGTGTGTGTGACATTTCCTGAGCTCTTACTTGTGTCATGCACTGTACTAAGCACTGAAGTAGACACAAAATAATTAGGTTGGACACCGTCCATGTGTCAAACAGGGCTCACAGTCTTAATCACCATTTTAAAGATGAGATAAATGAAGCACAGCACAGAGAAGTTAAATGACTTGCCCAAGGTCATACATCAGACAAGTGGCAGATCCGGGATTAGAACGCAGGTCCTTCTGTCTCCCAGGCCTGTGCTCTTTCCACTAATTCATTCATTCAGTAGTATTTATTGAGTGCTTACTATGTGCAGAGCACTGTACTAAGCGCTTGGGATGAACAAGTCGGCAACAGATAGAGACAGTCCCTGCCGTTTGACGGGCTTACAGTCTAATCGGGGGAGACGGACAGACAAGAACAATGGCAACTAAATAGAATCAAGGCAATGTACAATTCATTAACAAAATAAATAGGGTAACGAAAATATATACAGTTGAGCGGACGAGTACAGTGCTGTGGGGATGGGAAGGGAGAGGTGGAGGAGCAGAGGGAAAAGGGGAAAAAGAGGGTTTAGCTGCGGAGAGGTAAAGGGGGGATGGCAGAGGGAGTAGAGGGAGAAGAGGAGCTCAGTCTGGGAAGGCCTCTTGGAGGAGGTGAGTTTTAAGTAGGGTTTTGAAGAGGGGAAGAGAATCAGTTTGGCGGAGGTGAGGAGGGAGGGCGTTCCAGGACAGCGGGAGGACGGGAACCAGGGGTCGATGGCGGGATAGGCGAGACCGAGGGTCGGTGAGGAGGTGGGCGGCAGAGGAGCGGAGCGTGCGGGATGGGTGGTAGAAAGAGAGAAGGGAGGAGAGGTAGGAAGGGGCAAGGTGATGGAGAGCCTCGAAGCCTAGAGTGAGAAGTTTTTGTTTGGAGCGGAGGTTGATAGGCAACCACTGAAGTTGTTTAAGAAGGGGAGTGACATGCCCAGATCGTTTCTGCAGGAAGATGAGCCGGGCAGCGGAGTGAAGAATAGACTGGAGCGGGGCGAGAGAGGAGAAAGGGAGGTCAGAGAGAAGAGCCAGTAGTCTAGCCTGGATATAAAGAGAGCCTGTAACAGTAAGGTAGCCGTTTGGGTGGAGAGGAAAGGGCGGATCTTGGCGATATAGTAGAGGTGAAACCGGCAGGTCTTGGTAACGGATAGGATGTGTGGGGTGAATGAGAGAGACGAGTCAAGGATGACACCGAGATTGCGGGCCTGAGAGACGGGAAGGATGGTCGTGCCATCAGTGGTGATAGAGAAATCTGGGAGAGGACCGGGTTTGGGAGGGAAGATGAGGAGCTCAGTCTTGCTCATGTTGAGTTTTAGGTGGCGGGCCAACATCCAGGCGGAGACGTCCTGGAGGCAGAAGGAGATGCGAGCCTGAAGGGAGGGGGAGAGGACAGGGCGGAGATGTAGATCTGCGTGTCATCTGCGTAGAGATGGTAGTCAAAGCCGTGAGAGCGAATGAGTTCATCGAGGGAGTGAGTGTAAATGGAGAACAGAAGAGGGCCAAGAACTGACCCTTGAGGAACTCCAACAGTTAAAGGATGGGAAGGGAGGAGGCTCCAGCGAAAGAGACCGAGAATGACCGGCCAGAGAGGTAAGAGGAGAACCAGGAGAGGACAGAGTCCGTGAAGCCAAGGTGAGATGGATAAGGTATGGAGGAGGAGGGGATGGTCGACAGTGTCAAAGGCAGCAGAGAGGTCAAGGAGGATTAGAATGGAGTAGGCGCCATTGGATTTGGCAAGAAGGAGGTCATGGGTGACCTTAGAGAGAGCAGTCTCGGTAGAGTGGAGGGGACGGAAGCCAGATTGGAGGGGGTCTAGCAGAGAATGGGAGTTAAGGAATTCTAAGCATCGATTGTAGATGACTCGTTCTAGGATTTTGGAAAGGAAGGGTAGTAGGGAGATAGGGCGATAACTGGAGGGGGAAGTGGGGTCAAGAGCGGGTTTTTTTAGGATGGGGGAGATGTGGGCATGTTTGAAGGCAGAGGGGAAGGAGCCCTTGGAGATTGAGTGGTTAAAAATAGAAGTTAAGGAAGGTAGGAGGGCAGGGGCGATGGTTTTAATAAGGTGAGAGGGAATGGGGTCCGAGGCGCAGGTGGAGGGGGTGGCACTTGTGAGGAGGGAGGAGATCTCCTCTGAGGATACTGCAGGGAAGGATGGGAAAGTAGGGGAGGGGTTGGAGGGGGAGGGGAGAGGCGGAGGGTTGACTTTGGGGAGCTCAGACCTGATCGTGTTGATTTTCGTGAGGAAATAGGTGGCCAGATCATTGGGGGTGAGAGATGGGGGAGTGTGGCACTAAGCACTAAGCCACACTGCTTCCCATTCTCACACTAATCTTCCAAAATGTCACAAATTAATTCACAGTGAAAGTGGAGCCCCTCTCAGTGTCACATCTGGAGAGTTTCCAGTACTCTACCATTCTCGACTACAGGAGGGAGAGTCAAGCAGAGGCCTACCCATTCCATTCTTAGCTTGGCAGTGTCTAATGAGTGGAAGTCAATCTGCTACAGGTCAAAACTCACCTGCGCTGGGCAGCAGTGGAGTGGGAGACAGTCGAGAGTGGAGACTCAAATTTACTGTGCAGAAGGAGGTGATGGTAAACCACTTCCATATTTTTACCGAGAAAACTCTATGGATATACTACCAGAACAATTGCAGTTGAAGATGGGGCCTTCTGGGAGAGATGCGTCCATGGCATCGTTAGGGGTAGGAGACGACTCGACAGCATAAGACAAGACAAAAGTGGAGACCTCCTGCTTATTGAAATCATTAGAAAAGCAATCGTTCTTTCTGAGGAATATGGCAGAATTCCAAATTTCCAATGGAAGTCTCTGGAAAACAAGAAGACCCAACCAACCATTCATCCAAGTCTTAGGAAAATAGAACTGAATAAATAGGACAGAAGAAAAGTTCATCATCCAACATTATTAAAAATAATAATAATAATAATAATAATAATAATAATAATAATAATAATGTTAGTTGTTAAACACTAATTATGTGCTGAGCACTGTTCCAAGTGTTGTATAAATACAAGGTAACCAGTTCGAAAACAGTCCTGAACCATATTGGGCCCACACACTTAATCCTCATTTTTGCAGATGAAGTGACTGAAGCCCAGAAAAGTTAAGTGACTCTCCCAAGGTCACAAAACAGACATGTGGCAGAACTGGGATTAGACCCTTCGGACTACCAGGCCTGTGATCTATCCACTAAACCAAGCTGCTTCTCTTTTTTTTCCTATCATTATTAAAGGGCAGGATTTTGGGAGAAGGTGGATTTTCGAGAAGGCTTAAAGATGGGAAAGGGACAGGCAGATTTAACCAACTCCTAGATGATTTACATTTTTAAAATACCCTGTTCATTAAATTAATGTTATTGGATTAAAATGAGCAATTATTGAGGTTTTTTTTAAGGATAATTAAGTATTGTTAAGGGATAAAATGGCAGCATGTTTCCAAACATGTTTGTAAATCCCTTGTGCCATTATGCAAATGATCTCTCAGTTGGTTTTTGAAACTGTCCTTCACGCAGACCTCTCCCTGAAAGCTGCTGTCTTTCTCATCTGCGGGGACTGAACCCTAGATTACTGTTCCCTAAAATTACTAGATTACTGATCCCTAACAACATTAGATAAAGAAATGAATGTCCAGTGGGAAATGCAGGGAAAGAGGAATGATCTAGGAAACTGCAAATTGTAAGCCCCATATGTCCATCTGGAGAAGCGGTAAGGCTTAGTGGAAAGAGCCTGGGCCTGGGAGGCAGAAGACCTAGGTTCTAATCCCAGCTCTACCACCTGCCTGATGAATTATCTTGGGCAAGTCATTAAACTTTTCTGTACCTCAGTTTCCTTATGTATAAAATGGGATTAAAGTATCTGTTTCACCCCCTCCTTAAACTATAAGCTCCATGTAGGTTGGGGACTGTGTTTGATCTGATTGTATTGTATCTATTCTCGTTCTTAGTAGAGTGCTTGATACACAAAAAGTGCTTAACAAATATTATTGCTGTTATTAACATCATTGTTATTACCATTATTATTGTAATAATTACTGATAGTAATAAGAATTCCTAAACGTTTCCCCTCCATTTGAAGTAGAGTCAATAAAGTTAACTATGGTTATTTTACAAAGCTCATTTAAACTTCAGCTGTCAGGCAATCCTGTAAAAAAAACTACAGTCAACTCAAGCAAACTTGTATGTGCATGAAAATGACTCAGATTGAGAAACTTCTTTTCCACAAAGCAAAAATACATAATGGATATAATGAAGGTCCTCATGATCTTTACAATGGAAGAGAACAAAATCTTATTATGTGACATGCAGGTCAACCCAGGACCAGTACTGGGATGCTAAGGATGAAGAGATGTGATGTGAAGGTTAAGTAGTTAGTACAGAGCTCTGCACACAGTAAGCACTCAATAAATACCACTGATTGATTGATTAACCGATCGAAATCCAAAGCTACGCTGACTGCCACCAGGACAAGGGCTTTTATTCATCGTTAAGGTGGTCCCATCTACTCTCCATTCTCATAAGAGCGTAACCTGTGCTATTACCACACCAGTGGTCCATCTATTTTCCAGGATTCCGTCTCCATCAATCCCTAGACTGTAAACTCTTTGAGGGCCAGTATTATCTCTAATAACTCTACTGTACTAAACCAAACACTCAGTACAGGTGCTCTCCCCAAAGTAAATGCTCAATAAATATTATTGATTGATTAATTGGTTGCAGAAAGACCAGGATGCTTGAAGGAAACATGTGAGGGTTGCCCACCCAGATTTTGTCCTTGGGGTTAGGGATGGACCATCTGTCACCCTGAATTTCCCTTTCTACATTCCTAACTTCTCCTTTAATAACCCATTATGAATCTGGGACTCGTTTTGTCCTTTCTTACACCTTCCCGACATTCCTTTTTCCTGATGTGATGGGGAAGATAATTCTAAACAGGAGACAGGGTGTGAGCGAGAGGTTGATGTGAGAGAAGTGAGAGCAAGGCACAGTGACTAGGTTGTCTTGAAAGTAGTAAAGAACTGAAAGCTGGGTTCTCCTGAGAGGAATGAGGAAAAGCAGTCATTCAGTCATTTACTGAGCTCTTACTTTGTGCAGAGCACTCTACTAAGCGCTATGGAAAGAGGTGATTCATTAATTTAAGAATGATGGTCAAGAGTTTCTGCAGATGTAGAAAACAATGGGTAGCTATTGGAGGGTTTTGAGGAGTGGGGAGATGTATACAAAGTGATGTTTATTTAAAACTGAGTCTTGACAGTTCTCGGACTACCACTATGTACCATATTTACTTGTGTGATTGCCACATTTTGGCATAATTTTATAATATTGAAATGGGGTGGGACTGTTACACAAGTCATATAAGAATGAAGTCTGACAATTAAGAGAGCAGAAAAGAGGAAAAGGAAAAAAAAAGAAAGAGGAAAGGAGGAGAGAAAGAAAAGAAAATGAGGAGTTAAAGGCATTACAATTACAACACAACACTGGACAGCTTTTCTGTGTGTATCATTTGGCCTGGACTGTGGGTCTTGCATTGGCCTTTTAAACCGCACATGCATTCAAGTTAACTTTCGTTGTCACTGGTGTCTTCTTTAAATAGTAAAGATACAAATGGTTTATCAATTTGGTTTGAACCATCTTGTGTGATTACCCACAGTTTGTTTCCTTTCCTCTTACCCGGATCAATGTCAGTGAGGTAATCCTTTAACAGACGTTCAAACCAAAGTAAAGAATGCACCAAGCTCCGGCTATCACCTTGTCATCCTGACTGTATCTTTATCCTCTTTCCTTTTAGTTTCCCCACTGATTTTCCAGATGCTTCCCTTCTCTAGCTTGTTGGGGACAGGGAATGTGTCTAGCAAAATGCTCAAGAAATATGATTAGGAGACTCTTTAACTTTTAGCTTTGTCAATTCTGGCCTTTCCTCATCACTGTGGATACGATCCAAAATAATTCAGTGATCTTCTACGTATGATCCCACCACTGAGGGTAAGGGCTAAGAGACATATGCCAAAATGCCGCAGCTTTCACCCCAACTTAGGTAAGCAGCATTGCCTAGTGGATAGAGCATGAGCCTGGGAGTCAGAAGGACCTGGGTTCTAATCCTGACTCTTCTCTGCTTGTCTGTTGTGTGACCTTGGACATTGTCACTTAACTTCTCTGTGCTTCAACTACCTTATCTGTAAAATGGGGATTGAGACTGTGAGCCCCATGTGGGACAAGGACTGGGTCCAACCTGATTAGTTTGTATCTATCCCAGTATTTAGAGCGGTGCTTGACTCAGAGTGCTTAAGAAATGCCATCATTATCGTCACCCAACTTTTGAGGAAGTCACCACATCAGGCAAAACCATGAAGAAAGCACCTTGATCAGCTGGCGATTCCTCCAGAAATATATCGGGAGTAGTTTAATGCTTGGATTTCTACACTGAATGAATTGTGGTGTTTGTTGTGCGCTTCACTAAGCACAGGGTCAGATACAAGATTATGAGATCAGAAACAGTCCCTGTCTCACACAGGACTCACAATCTATCTTACCCAATCATCTTTTACAGATGAAGAAACTGGGGCTTCAAATACTCAGGAAAACCCAAGGAGAGAAATGAGCAACGGGGCAGAGCCTGACTTTAGCCCTGAGACCTCAGCTGGACTCAGAAATGGGAATCAAGACAGCCTGCCCTGCCTTCTTTTTCCAAACCACCCTCTCTTTTCTTTCTGCATTTGGTGATGCCTTTGGGGGAGGTAGTGTGGCCTAGTGTAAAGAAAGGAACTGGGAGTTCTTCTTCTAGATCTGCCACTTCTTGAGTGCTGAGGGTGCTTAGGCAAGATACTTAACCTCTTTGGGCTCATTTCCTCATTTATAAAATGGGAATAAAATACTGTTCTCCCTCCATTTTATACCATAACAGGAACTTAGCCTGATCTGAATATCCTGTATCACATAGTGAGAACTTACTATTAGAAGTAGCAGGGAAGCAGTGTGGCCTGGGAGCCAGAGGACCTGAGTTCTTCCCCCAGCTCCTACACATACTGGCTGTATGAACTTGGACAAGTCGCTTACCTTCTCTTTGCCTCAGTTTCCTCGACTGTGAAGTGGGGGTTCAGTACCTATTCTACCTCCTACTTATACCTCCTTATACTCTGTTACCTTCCTTAAAAGTAATTTATTTTATTGTCTGTCTCCCCCATTGGATTGTAAACCCCTTGAGGGTGGGGAACATGCCTACCAATTCTATCGTTCTCCCCCAGGTGCTTAATTGAGTGTTCTGCATACAGTAAGTGTTCAATAATCAAGTAGTCTATCAATCAAGTGCAGTCCAATGCGGGACAGGGACTTGTATCTGACCTGATTAACTTGTATCTATCCCAACACTTAAAACGGTGCTTGACATAATAGTAAGTACTAACAAATATTATCAAAAAATGCATTATTAGTAGTCTTGATGCACTCCTGTAAGAAAGGAAGGGAGAGACAGGTTATACTATTTCCATTTTACAGATGAGGAAACTGAGGCAAAGAGAGGTTAAGTGACTTGCCCACGGCCATGCAGCAGGCGGGAAGTAGAGCTGAGGTTAAAACCCAGGTCTCCTGACTCCCAAACCCACTTCCCCTAGGCAGCACTATCCTAATAGCTAGACCCACAGAGCAATCTCCTTGGAACTGCTATGCTGAAATTTCAAAAGCTGAACAAATGCACTTTTTCATTTAATAATAATAGTGCTGTGTGTTGCGGGCATACTATCTGCCAAGGACTGTACTAAGCATGGGGAGAGATGCGAGATAAGCCCTTGCCACAAAATGTACTGGTACCAGACCCCAGAAACCCTATTATTGTACCAGAGCTGCCTTCAAGGCAGTTCTAATGGGCACCGAACCTATGGATTCCGCTTTTTCTTTTCAGCCTCACCCTGCCCACTCAGCTATCATCTCCTTGCCATTTATGGCCATACCTTCCACCCAGAGCTTGCAATCTAGTCAGGGAGACAGATGCTTAAATAAATTACAGTTAGAAGGAGGTACTAGGCTATTAAAGCATATTAATCAATCAATTGCATCATATTCTCAATCAATAGATCAATCAATAGTATTTCCTGAGCACTTGATTGATAGACTACTTGATTATTGAACACTTACTTTATGGAGAACATTCAAGTGCTTGGGGGAGAACGATAGAATTGGTAGGCATGATCCCCACCCTCAAGGAGCTTACAATCTAATGGGGGAGACAAACAATAAAATAAATTACATTTAAGGGAGGTAACAGAGTGTAAGGATATGTGCATAATATGCTATGTGGGAATATGACTATCCAAGTCCTTGGGTGACACAGAAGTACTGAAGTGGAATTTGGGGGCAATGAGAGATTAATCCAGGAAGGCTTCCTGGAGGGGACATAACTTTGAAAGGGGTTTGAAGATTGGGAGAGCTACATCGGCTATCAACAGGGAAGGAGTTCCAGGTGGGAGGAAGGGGTGAGCAAGTGTTTGGTGGGGGGAGATAGAGAACGTGGCAGGTTAGTTTGAAGGGATCAAAGAGGGCAAGATGGGATGTAGCAGGAGAAAGAGTTGATACACAGGATGGAAAGAATGGGTTGAGTGTCCTAAATCCTGTGGTCAAGAGCTGCTATATGATGCGGAGAGGAGTGGGTAACCACTGGAGGCTTTTGAGGAATGGGGAAATGTGTGCAGAGTGATATTTTCGAAAAAATGATCTGAACAATAGAGAGAAGTATGGCCTGGAGAGGAAAGAGACTGGAGACAAGGAGATCAGATAGTAAACTGATAAAATAGTCAATATGGGATATGGCGAGTACCAGGACCAGCATGGTGGCCATTTGGACAGAGAAAATACTGGAAATTGGGAGAAAGGATTTGTTGTCAGATGGATTTGTTGTCAGATTGAAAATGTGGGTTGAAAGAGATGGGGAATCAAAGATGATATCAAAGCTACTGGCTTCAGAAATAAGATGATGGTGGTATCGTCAACTGTGATAGGGAATTAAGGGGAAAAAGTGGATTTAGAAGAAAGATGAGGAGTTCAGTTTTGGACATATTGATCTTAAGTTTCTGGGAGGAGATCCATAAAGAGATGTTCTAGAGTCAGGAGGGAATGCAAGATTCCAGAAAAGTAGAGTATTCTGAGTTAGGATGGTAGATTCAGGAGTCCTCTGCCTAATGATAATAATATTGTTGGCTTTTTTTAAGCATTTACTATGTGCCAAGCACTGTTCTAAGTGCTGGGGTAGATTCAATTTAATCAGATTGGACACAGTCTCACATGGGGCTCACAGTGTTGATCCCTGTTTGGCAAATGAGATAAATGAGGCACAGAGAAGTTAAATGACTTGCCCAAGGTCACACAGCAGAAAAGTGGTAGAGCTGTGATTAGAATCTAGGTCTTTGTGACTCCCTGGCCCATGCTTTATCCACTAGATCATACTGCTCTCTCCTTCTGTTTCTCTTTTTCTCCTCTTCCCTTCTCCTTACACTGTCCTCTCCCATTCTATCCCCAGCACGCTCCCCATTTCTTCCCTCCTACTTGCTCTTTTTTCTCTTCTACCTTTTTTCCCCTCTGCTTCTCTTCCCTTCACCTTTTCGTCTCTTTGCGTCTATCTTTGTTTGCCTCTCTTTCTCCCCACTCTTTCTTTCTCCCTCCCTTCCTCCACTCCCCTCTCAATCCCTTTTTTTTTGTTCTTGTTCCTCTATTTAAATAATTTCCCCTTATTGGATAAACAATTCATACCAGTTCCAAAATGTCATGGAAAACATTTTCCTCAGTGTCTCTATCTTACTCTTTACTCAGCAGATTTGTTTTGCAAGAAGTTGTGGAGCCGGAGCTCCTAGAAGTAGCTCTTCAGCTCCATCCCCGGTTTAATCTCCATCTCCATCACCAGTTTTATTATCTCCAGCTCCAGAGAAGCAGCATGGCCTAGTGTTAAGAGCATGTACGTGGGAGTCAGAGAGCCTGGGTTCTAATCCCAGCTCAGCCATTTGTCTAATGCATGACCTTGGGAAAGTCAATTAACTTTGTGACTCAGTTACCTCATCCATAACAAAAAAAGAAACATGTGGATTAAATCCTCCTCCCTCTGATTTAGACTGTGAGCCCCATGTAGGACAGGGACTGTGTTCAACCTGATTATCTTTTATCTACCCCCGCACTTCGTACAGAGCTTAGCACATAGTAACCATTTAACAACAAGTACCATTGAAAAAAAAGATTCCTGAGGCATTGTCCTTCTTAATTCCTGTGGGGAATATAATACATAGAAACAAGTAATGATTCTCTTGTTACACCTGCTCTTAGACACTTCCTCGAAGACTGAGGTCAGTTGTGACTCCACAATTTATGAGCAAAGAAAGGAACTTGCAGACAGTTCAGAGAGCTCTCAACAACAGTAGCAGTGACCTTAATTGATCGTCTGCTATGTGCTCAATAAACCGGTTGTTTAATGGATCATCTTTTTTTAATAGTATTTGTTAAGCACTTACTATGTGCAAGATAATCAGGTTGGATACAGTCCCTGTCCCAGATGGGGCTCACAGTCTTAATCCTCATTTTACAGATGAGGTAAGTGAGGCTCAGAGAAGTTAAGTGACTTTCCCAGGATCACACAGCAGTCAAGTAGCAGAGCTGGAATTAGAACCCAGGCCCAGGGTCTTTCCATTAGGCTACAGTGCTTCTCATATTGAATGATTTCATTAGATTAATGTGCCATAGTGCCAAATGTGCCAATTCATATGCCACTGGGCAGACCAGTGTGCTAGGTGCTTGAGACATGAGAAAGATGCAGCTCCAGCCCTCCAAGTGTTTCCTATCTAAGGGCTGACAGATTGGGAGATTAGACCCAAGAAGATGTACATTATGGACTAATCACTAATTTTTGGAAATTATTTCCCAAATCTGCGAGAAAGCCCAAAGCAGACACAAGGCCTTTCAGGTGTCCAGTGCCTAAGCAAAATGGGTCCTCTAGACTTTAAGCTCACTGTGGGTAGGGAATGTGTCTACCAACTTTGCTGTATTGAAGTCTCCCAAAAACTCAGTACATTGCTCAACACACAGTAAGTGCTTAGTAAATACCACCGATTGTTTCTTGAGCATTGCCAAAATAGTAATCGACCTAATCCTTCCATGGATTAAAGGGTTTGGAATCTCCCTTTGGGAAATCAATCAATCAGTCAACCAATCAGGAAGAACAGTTCTTACTGATTTGCCATATGGGTTAAGGGACTATGTTTGATCTAATTATCTTGTATCTACCTTAGTGCTCAGCACAATGCATGGCACATAGAAAGTGCTTAACATATACCATTATTATTATCACTATTAATAATAATCAATCAATGGTATTTATTACGTGATTGTGATGTGCACAGCACTGTATTAAGTCCTTGGGAGAGTATAGAGCAACAGAATTAGACAACACATTCCCTGCCCATAGTGAGATTATTATTGTCATTATTATTATCATCATCATCGTCATTATTATTTCAGAGAGCTGATTTCTCCCAGCATCGTACAACTTCCATACAGGTGAGTTGGTCTCCTTAGCCCTCTTGGATATGATCTAATGCATATTACATGCTAAATGCTCCAGGAGCCAGACGGGGAAGTTTAGAGTTCACCTGAGCTACCCCTGTGGCCTTACAGAGTTAATCCATCTCCCCCCTTTCAGGAAGCCTTGTCATTTCCTCAGATCATAGAGGGCATTTTGTTGTTCCTCTATTGACCCTCCAATCCCTAAGGGCCACAGTTGTGTCACCCTGTACCGGGGCTGGTAGAACATGGTGGGTGAAGGGGATAACCAGAAGCAATAAAATCAACCCATCAAAATATTTGGTGACTTTTAGGATGTTGTTCCTGTTAGACACTTAATTTCCCTCCTGTGGTTCATCTCGTCAACAGAGCACCTTGATGTAATCATTTCCCTGTAATTCAGAGATAAGCATCTCATGCACTAAATTTAGAATACTACTGTTCTCTTTGTGTTCTATAGGCAAGTCCCATCTTGCATGGAAATACAGCGAGAATTTGGAAAACCAAAAATGACACAAGACTATAACCAGTGTTGTGGTGAGCTACCTAACACCCCTCTCTACTCCCTGCTCGAGGCCCCCCTAGGTTACTTGCCCATTACACTGAAGTATCTCTCTCTCTCTCTCTCCCTCTGGCCTTGTTTTCCTTTTGATAATCTCAGTGTTTTTGCATTTAGAGATCATAAAGGCAAAACAGCTGAACATATAGACTTCCATGTTGACTTTGGGAAGCCAGCTGAAGTGAAGACCTAGGATCTATGTCAAGATGAAACCAGTGCAGGGTTTCCTAATGGGCCCGTTTGACCTCCAAAGGCTGGACCATTCCTTAGGGAATATTGGTGATTCCAGTTGAGAGGGAGGGTTCTCTGAAGCAAGACTGACTCCTTGGGGCTGGTCCAGAAGTTTGGGATCAAACTAGAACCCCAGGTTTGGAATTGGGACATCTGTCTTCCTGGAGTTCTGGGTGTGATTGTGAAGAGACGGCTGAGACTGATTTCTCAGTGGAGCTCACGGCAGCCTGATTCCAACCCAAATCCAGCATTAAGCCCCAGAATCCCAGGAAAGAAAGTAAGAGCAACTTTGTCTAGTGGAAAAAGCACAGGTGTGGGAATCAGCGGACCTGTGTTCCAATACTGGCTCTGCCCCTTGTATACTGTGTTACCTTGGGCAAATCACTTCATTTTTCTGTGCCTCAGTTGCCTCGTTTGCAAAATGGGCATTCAATACCTCCTACTTAGACTGTGAGCCCATGTGGGATCTGTTCATCTTGTATTTAGTGCTCAGAACAGTGCTTGGCACATAGTAAGTGCTAAACAAACACCATTATTTATTGTTATTATTATTATGAGATTGTATCACTGTATCCTGTCAACTCACTGGTTCTGCGCTTCTGTGGTGTTTCTCTCAGGCCTTGCTTTCTTATTAATAAAAATAACAGTAATAATGGTACTTGTTAAGTACTTACTCTGTGCCAAGCACTGGGAAGGTACAAGATAGGTTGGACAAAGTCCCTGTCCCACATAGGGCTCACAGTCTTAATCCCCATTTTACAGAGGCAGTAACTGAGGCCCAGAGAAGAGAAGTGACTTGCCCAAGGTCACACAGCAGACGTGGCAGAATGGAGATTAGAACTCATGACCGTCTGACTCCCACATGGGTGCCCTATCCACTAAGCCAAGCTGCTTCTCAGTAATCTCCCACGTCTCCCCCATCCTAAAAAAACCCGCTCTTGACCCCACTTCCCCCTCCAGTTATCGTCCTATCTCCCTACTACCCTTCCTTTCCAAAATCTTAGAACGAGTCGTCTACAATCGATGCCTAGAATTCCTTAACTCCCATTCTCTCCTAGACCCCCTCCAATCTGGCTTCCGTCCCCTCCACTCTACCGAGACTGCTCTCTCTAAGGTCACCCATGACCTCCTTCTTGCCAAATCCAATGGCTCCTACTCCATTCTGATCCTCCTTGACCTCTCTGCTGCCTTTGACACTGTCGACCATCCCCTCCTCCTCCATACCTTATCTCACCTTGGCTTCACGGACTCTGTCCTCTCCTGGTTCTCCTCTTACCTCTCTGGCCGATTATTCTCGGTCTCCTACGCTGGAGCCTCCTCCCCCTCCCATCCTTTAACTGTTGGAGTTCCTCAAGGGTCAGTTCTTGGCCCTCTTCTGTTCTCCATTTACACTCACTCCCTCGGTGAACTCATCCGCTCTCACGGCTTTGACTACCATCTCTACGCAGATGACACGCAGATCTACATCTCCGCCCCTGTCCTCTCCCCCTCCCTTCAGGCTCGCATCTCCTCCTGCCTCCGGGACGTCTCCACCTGGATGTCGGCCCGCCACCTAAAACTCAACATGAGCAAGACTGAGCTCCTCATCTTCCCTCCCAAGCCCGGTCCGCTCCCAGACTTCTCCATCACCGTGGATGGCACGACCATCCTTCCCGTCCCGCAGGCCCGCAATCTCGGTGTCATCCTTGACTCGTCCCTCTCGTTCACCCCACACATCCTATCCGTTACCAAGACCTGCCGGTTTCACCTCTACAATATCGCCAAGATCCGCCCTTTCCTCTCCACCCAAACGGCTACCTCACTATTACGGGCTCTCGTTATATCCTGGCTAGACTACTGTGTCAGCCTTCTCTCTGACCTCCCTTCCTCCTCTCTCGCCCCGCTCCGGTCTATTCTTCACTCCGCTGCCTGGCTCATCTTCCTGCAGAAACGATCTGGGCATGTCACTCCCCTTCTTAAACAACTCCAGTGGTTGCCTATCGACCTCCGCTCCAAACAAAAACTCCTCACTCTAGGCTTCAAGGCTCTCCATCACCTTGCCCCTTCCTACCTCTCCTCCCTTCTCTCTTTCTACCGCCCACCCCGCACGCTCCGCTCCTCTGCCGCCCACCTCCTCGCCGTCCCTCGGTCTCGCCTATCCCGCCATCGACCCCTAGGTCACGTCCTCCCGCTGTCCTGGAACGCCCTCCCTCCTCACCTCCGCCAAACTGATTCTCTTTCCCTCTTCAAAACCTTACTTAAAAATCACCTCCTCCAAGAGGCCTTCCCAGACTGAGCTCCTCTTCCCCCTCTACTCCCTCTGCCATCCCCCCTTTACCTCTCCGCAGCTAAAGCCTCATTTTCCCCTTTTCCCTCTGCTCCTCCACCTCTCCCTTCCCATCCCCACAGCACTGTACCCGTCCGCTCAACTGTATATATTTTCGTTACCCTATTTATTTTGTTAATGAATTGTACATCGCCTTGATTCTATTTAGTTGCCATTGTTTTTACGAGATGTTCTTCCCCTTGACGCTGTTTAGTGCCATTGTTCTTGTCTGTCCGTCTCCCCCGATTAGACTGTAAGCCCGTCAAACGGCAGGGACTGTCTCTATCTGTTGCCGACTTGTTCATCCCAAGCGCTTAGTACAGTGCTCTGCACATAGTAAGCGCTCAATAAATACTATTGAATGAATAATCACAGTAGATTTGAGTGAGTATAGGCAGCTGCAAATGAGGAAGTATGAAGAAGAGAACTAGAGGGGGAGAAAGAAATGAAGAAAGCAAGAGAAAGGGTCTGGGTATCTAGGGAGAGGATGCCTGCCAAAGTGGCCTTTATGTGCCCTGAAACTGCACTTCCCATCAGCTTAAAAGCAGCCCCTTGAGCCACAGCCCAGGGAGGGTAAATCCCTTCTCGAGAAGATGAAGCAGGGGTAGAGAAGAGTTCTCAGATGAGTAAAAGTTTGTTTTTCCCCTGGCCAGAGGTTGGTTTTTTTTCAGTTGTTGCAAAGAAGTTATTCATCATTCTGGACTGGTTGGGACTTTTGATGGGTTGGGGGATGGGGAAAGGGGTGTGCTAGACTTGCCAGGAAGATGTTCTTTGCCTTTCATATGCTCCCTGAGCCCGTCCTCCGCTGCAGGAAAGATCTCTAGCCCACAGCCTGGAAAATTCTTCCCAAAAGCCAGAGACTTAGGTGGAAAAGGGACTTTTGCTTTTCTCAGTTGGTTTTCCTTTAGGGGCAGCTGGCAAGCCCTGGAGGAGCCAGGCCAGTGAAGTGATCCTGTTCTTATTGGTTTTCCTGGGTTCAATAGGGTGGCCAGCAGCATGGTCTAGTGGATAGAGCATGGGCATGAGAGTCACAAGGTAGTGGGTTCTAATTCTGGCTCCACCACCTGTCTTCTGTGTGACCTTGGACAAATCGCTTAGTACCTCAGTCACCTCACCCGTAAAATAGGGAGTGAGACAGTGAGCCATACGTGGGACAGGGACTGTGTCCAACCTGATTTGCTTGTATCCAACCCAATACTTAGTTCTATGTACGGCACATGTGCTTAACAAATACTACAGTTATTATTGTTATTAAGGACCGTGCCTTGGTCAGAGACAGATCACTTGCTATCCCTGGACAAACTCAAGACTGGAGCCTTCTCCTTCCATTCCCAGGCATGAGAAGGTTTTCTTCCCCAGAGACCCATGCTGTTTTTATAACGAGGCCGGGGGCACAAAACCTGTTTGAAAATGGCATGGGGAGTCCATTCCTGCCCCTCATTCAGCTCCCAACAGACAGCTGGGTACAACGTAGTGAAGAGGGGAGGGGGGCACGTAAGCTCAATAAAGAGATTTATGTGGTCACACTGCCTTAGCCAAAGGGAAGGGGAGGTGACTGACCCAGTAAGGTTACTATCACCCTAACTGATAATTTAGGTAGTGTTAGATTTACGGTGGAACCTGAATTCGTAAGTTTTGAGTGGAAGCCCAGGATTTTGCCAAATCCTTCAGGGACTACCTGGCACTAAAGTTGTACAGATAGATGAATACAGTGATCACTGAACACTCAGCCTAGATCAGAGATTCCAAAGAACCGTTTGGAGCGTAGAAGCGGCAGCACCTAACTCCTGCCTTGTTGCTAGAAGCGGGAAAGCCACATGAACACTTCAGGACACTTGCTCTCGACAATGATTGCTGAAACAAGCTTCAAGGCTATTTTTGAAAACTTAACCAGAGAGAAAATTCCCCCTGCCCTAACTGGAACAGAGGAGGCTTTCTCTGTCTGGATTCTTCCCTCTCTAATCGTTCTGAGATTGCCAATAGAGTGAAAAGAGCTATAGCATGGAAGCTCCCAAGTCATCCATTTCATGGTGAAAAGAAATGCACAAACCTGGTTGTTTTATCCCATTCCTTTATCCTAGAAGGAGAAAAGAAGCTACATACTAATACAAAGAACCAGCCTTTACACTTTGGTCCACTTCGGTTTCTGAAGTCAGAAAATATCCAGTTAGACTCACCTCATTAGTAGAGGCTTCACCCTTGCTGCTAAAGTGAACCTCCTACAGTGACCTTTAAAGCCTTTTTGGCAGTACTTTGCAGGAATGACTTGCTAGAATATAAAGGAGTAGTTTAGATACAACCCCACATTAGAGATTACAGTTATATGTGGCCGGGTTACAGGAATGATTGGAGATTTTAAATAAAAGAAAGCTGTAAAATTCAGTCATGGGCTGGCATTAATTCAGTCATTTTTAAAGGAAAAGGCCCTAAAATAAACTCATTTACAAGAATGAGGTGAATTTCAGCACAAGCTGTGACATATAGGACATCCTCATACACCTAACTCCTACTGACTTTAAACTCCACACATGGAAGAGACACGGGAAGGGTTTGAGCTAGGTTACAAGGGTGAAAATCCCCTTTTAGACTGTAAGGTCCCTTTAGACTGTAATCTTGTTGTGGGCCGGGAATGTTTCTGTTGTATTGTTGGGTTGTACTCTCCCAAGCAGTGCCCAGCACACAGTAAGTGCTCAAAAAACATGATTGATTGATTTAAAATTGGTGCAGGAGCAAAGCAAGTGGTATGCTCAGAATTGGGAAATAGGGGAGGGGAGGGAGGTATACATTTAAGGACTTGATTAACCTACAATGGCCCGAAGATGTCCGAAGGATTCAGGGCTTGGAGCTTCTTTAGCTCTCCATCTGCTGTGCCCCGCTATCCCAGCCAGGCATCTTGCAATATGTGCTGCTGGGCACAGGGAGGCTGTGAGAGGGTGTGGATGGCTCAGCTCAAACCATCACCATGCTGGTAATAGGACATATCAGTCAATCAAAGGTATTTATGGAGTGTTTACTGTGTGCAGGTCACTAGGCACTTGGGAGAATGCAATACAATATAGCTGGAAGATATGATCCCTGACCTCAAGGAGCTCACATATCTTTCCACCCTTCTCTTTCAACCCTAAATTGAAGTCCTGGGAAAAAGAGGCAGCCTCCCTTGGAAGCAGTAAATCAGTAGAATTTATTGAGCACCTACTCAAATCCTTTTATTAAGTGCTTGGTAGAATACAACTGCAGCAAGCCAAGAAGCAGTGTGGCTTTGTGGAAGGAATACAGCATCTGGGAGTAAGATGATCTGGGTTCTAATCCCAGATCTGCCACTTGCCTGATTTGCAACTTTGGGAAAGTAATTTAACTTCTCTGTGCCTCAGTTTCTTCAGCTATAAAAAGGAGATTCAATACCTGCTTCTCTCTAAACTGGAAACTCCTTGTGGGGAGGGAATGTGTCTACCAAGTGTTATACTCTCCAAAGTACTTAGAATGGTGCTCTGAACATAGTAAGTGCTCAATATATATGATTTTTTGATTGACTGATTCATCAGCACACCCCTACTCTCTGAGAAGCCCTCTCACCACCCGCCCCCCTACAGTGCCTTAAAATACCTCCTGACCTCTTTAAATGCTGGTGTCCGGCTGGTTGTGGAAGTGAAAGTGTCATATCAACCCCAGTGTGGCATCTTGTACACTGCTCACCCTCTCTCCATAAAGGCATCATCTTCTGACTTTGCCTATACCTCCCTCTCTCGCTCCTTTTTTTCCTTTCCCTCCTTCCCTTCTTTTTTTCTCCCTTCCCACTTTTCCTGCCTCCCCTTCTCCCTCCCTTTTTCTCCCTTCCCTCCTTCTTCCTCTTTTTCTCCCCCCCATTCCTTCTTCTGTCACTTCTTTTCTCCTCTTTCCCTCCTTTTCTCTCTTCCCGCTCTCTCTATCCTCTTCCTGCCCTCCTCTCCCCCCCTTTTTCTCCCTTCCTCTCTCTTTCCTCTCTCAATCCCTCCTCTCCCACTTCCCCTCCCTTTTTTCTCCCTCCCCTTGCCCTCCTTCCTCTTCATCCCTCTATTTCTGCCTTCCCTCTCTTCATCCATTTTTTTTACTCTATCAGTCCCTCCTTCTCTTCCTCTCCCCTCACCCTTTTTCTCCTTCCTCTCTTTCCCTCCCTTCATCCCTCTAGACTGTAAACTCATTACGGGTGGGGAATTGTCTGCTAATTCTATTGTATTGTACTCTCCCAAGATCTTAGTACAGTACTCTGCACGTAGTAAGTGCTCAATAAATACGATTGATTGATGGTACATTCCAAGCACATAGTAAGCGCTCAATAAATATTATTGAATGAATTTATCACTTCTTCCTCTCTCTCCCTAATTTATTTCAGAACTCTGTCTCTCAAGAAGGCAGCAGTCTGTGCTGGGTGAGGCGCAACATTCGAAACTAGGTGTGTCTGGAGCCATAGAAATGCTGGAGGGGCAGAGTGAATACCAATATGCCGGTAATATGAAGCAAGTGGCCTGCTGTGGGAGAGATCGCTCAATCAATCAGATGATCAATCAGTGGTTTTTATTAAGCATTTCATGTGTGTAGTGCACTCTACTAAGGATTTAGGAGTTGGTAGACATGATCCCTGCTCTCAAAGTGGTTACAGTGTAGATGCCTTTCCTGTAGCTGTATAGAAAGGAGGCTGGCATTCTTTTGGGACCAGCAACCTGGTTTCTCGTAATTTCTGATTTCTTTTATTCCCTAGTTATGGAAATTTAGAGCTATTTCCCTAGTTGTCTAATTCACATAGCCTTAGGGAGTGTGCTCTTGAACAAATATCTGTGACTTTTTTTTTTTACCAGGAACTCGTGATTTATGCACCTCTTTACACCAGGCTCTTTAAAATGAGTCACCTCGATGATCTGTCCTCCCCAAGGTAGGAAAAGCATCATAGAAGGAATCAACATCTAGTGAAGAGAAAAAAGATACAGCACGTGATCTCGGTCAGTGGTTTACAAACCACATTCCGTGGAACCTCTGGGTCAGCTAAAGGTTGCCAGGGGCTTCTGTGGTGAAAACCCCCTAGGTTTGAACAGTGGAGACACCTTGGTTCCCACTACCAAGACCCCACTGGCCCTGAAATGTTTTAATAATAACAATAATAATAATAATAATGTTGGTATTTTTTAAGCACTTACTCTGTGCCGAGCACTGTTCTAAGCACTGAGGTAGTTACAGGGTAATCAGGTTATCCCTGGTGAGGCTCACAGTCTTAATCCCCATTTTACAGATGAGGTAACTGAGGCACCAAGAAGTGACTTGCCCAAAGTCACACAGCTGACAGGTGGCGGAGCTGGGATTAGAACCCATGACCTCTGACTCCTAAGCCCGTGCTCTTTCCACTGACCCACACTGCTTCTTTATTTTGGTGGCCATCATTATTTCTTTCTTTGTTTCACTATGCAAACAAGCATTCGTGGAAATCATTTTAAAGAAGTTTGTGACAGGAAATGTCCTTCTTGAAAAGACCGTATGACATTGATGGTAGGCACTAGGTGCTACATTTCCACAGACTGCCAAGGCCTTTGAAGACAACCTCTGGTTCATTTAAGGTTGAAAACCACTACAGGGATGAGGAAACATCACAGTTCCATTACTCCAGCAGAGGAGTATATTGGAATTTAAGGTAGCAATCAGAAGATATTGCTACGTCCCAATAATTCTATACAATTCCTCCTGCAAACAACCATAAAAAGAGATAGTAGCTTTCACCCCAAAAGTATTATTTACCTCGTGGAAGTCTGAATGGGTAACAGGAACTTGAAATTCATCTGCCAATCAAGTGTCTTTGCCGGGGCACACATCCTGACTTTAAAGATTATGAGATATCAGATCGTGTCAAAGAACAGTGTAACATTTTCTTCTCTGGAGATTCTCTGTCACCCTGGCTGAGAGCAGACTTACTTAGAAGCAGAAGGGCAGGATTGAATAATCTCGAAATTCCTTCAATCCTTAGATTCTATGAAAGTGTTTTCCTGACTTGGGTCATATTAACAGCATTTATCTATCTCAGAGATAGAGAGCATAGACATGCACTAGTGTGGAATCAGTTAATACAGAATATATGCTTTCCGGTAGAATCGCTCGTGCTAAACTGCTAAAGAATTGTCCTCTCATCAAATTATCAAAATCAAATTCCTCCCCTGAAGATCATTTTATCCTGATTGTTGATCTCAGGTCCATTTTCAAAGACTTGGTTTCTGCTTGACTGTAAATTCAAAGAGGTCTAATTTTCTCAACTTCGATTACATTTTCTTTTTTGAAGGTATGTTGGCCTACATCCATTTTGCATTATTAGACTAATAATAGCAATGGTAACACTTAAGTATTTACTTAATCATACTGATGGTATTTGTTAAGTGCTTACTATGTGCCAAGCACTGCAGTAGGAGTAGCTATAAAATGATCAGATCAAACAGTCCGTCCACATGGGGCTCACAGTGTGGAGGAGAACAAGTATTTAACTCCCATTTTACAGATGAACAAACTGAGGCACAGAGAATTTACGTGGTTTGTCAAAGGTTAAACCAAAGAAAAGTAGCAGAGCTGGGATCAGACCCCTGCCTCCCAGGCTTACACTCTTCCTGCCAGAACAGGCTGTTTCCTCTCCCAAACTGTGTGTCTGTCATCTCATAGTCCATGAAGAGATGAAATGAAACACTGTTTATCTGAACTTCACTGATGGCTGGTCTGAGCAAAAATATTGTTTTGCTTTATATAACTACTATGGAAATAATTAATGGGATTATTTTTCCTTTAAATCCAGATTAATGGACAGTGACTGCGAAGTGACTGCATTTATTTACCTCAAATAAATGGACAGATGTGGCACTAATCTAGAAAAAAAAATCAAATTTCTATCATTACTATTTAAAAAGAGGTTTTTCTAATTGCATGAGCAATGGACAGTAATTTGCTATTGAAAGCAAATCTCTTTCCTGAAAGTGCTTTGGTGAGTGTATGGTGTTTCCCCACCTCCACCTCACTGACACACTCTGATGTAAATAGCGTAAGTACTGACACTTGAAAGGCCACTGGGGATTTCACCTAGGTTCTGTGTTGTTTTTCCACAAACTCTTTTTACGTTATACCTCACTTTAGGACTACCCTCTACACTGTTACTGCCTTCTGTATGGTTTTTGGAACCATTTTTCAATGATTCAAAGTCAAAATGTTACTAAACGTTTCTGTAGAATTAATAAGAGTTTTAAAACAGACATATTAGAGGACTGGGGGAGGTGGGGTGGGAAAGAGTAGGATGACCAACAAATTCACGTGTTATATTTCATGCCACTGTAAAAGAACTGCAGAACACGCTCTTTTCATGCAGTTTTCTGCAAGTTGAACACTTTAAGATTTGATTTCAGTGGCACAAATGTCAGGAAGGAAGTAGCTTTACAAAGAGAATTTACAGAAGTAGGAAGTACTTGAAAAGCTATCAAGTTTGTACTGCTGACTGAGTTAAAAGAAAAAAACACAACTCTCCAAACTGTAAAAAAATTGTTTATTGATCACTTTCAATTTTATAACAGATTATCTAAAATATCAAACTTTCAAAAAAATCCCTTTACAAGAAAATTTAATATACAGTTATATACATATGCACCTCTTTAACCAAAAAAAAAAACCCAAACCAAGAACAAAACAAAAAAAACAAAAGAAGCTCCAATTTTGATTTTTGAAACTTAACTTCCTGCAAGTGTCTGACTAGCCGCTGGATTTCTTTCTCTCTGTGCCACTGAGTCAAAGCAATATGCTTAGATTTTGGATTAAAACATTTGAAGAGTCTTGTTCCTGAATCATTTATTCACTTTTTTTCAGCACCCTTTTCCCAGTGAAGAACTATAAATTTGCAAACACTAGTTCAATTTGTCCTCAGTGATAAAGGTGAGTATGTTGACGGTAATTCTGTGATGAACATACCCCTTCAACAGAATGCTGTCTCAAAGTCTGACTCAGATCACTCGGATGCAGATGCTTGGATTTGGGGACTCTCAAGAAATGGCGTGGGATAAAAATCTTTCTCTGACCCTGAGTCTCCTGAACCCAAGCTGAAGGCACTCAGGAAGGGTATTTACTATCACTAATCTGGAGGTGGATTTTATCATTATTTTTCTTTGGCTCCCGTGATTCGTCTTTTGCTTCATGCCAATAATTCAAATGCAGGAGTAATCATCAATTAATCCAGCCAGCGTCTCTACAATACTTCAGAAAACAGTGTGGACTAGTGGATAGAGCATGGGACTGGGAATCAGAAGTACTTGGGCTCTAATCCTGGCTCTGCCACTTGCCTGCTGTGTGACCTTGGACAAGTCACTTAATTTCTCTCCACCCCCGTCCCCAGTTCCTTCATCTGTAAAATGGGGAGTAAGATAGTGAGCCCATGTGGGACATTCATTCAATAGTATTTATTGAGCGCTTACTATGTGCAGAGCACTGTACTAAGCGCTTGGAATGTACAATTCAGCAACAGAGACACTCCCTGCCCACTGACGGGCTTACAGTCTAATCAGGGCTAGAATGGACACCGTGCTTGTTTCATACGGGATTCAGAATCCAGGAGGGAAGAAGGGAGAATAGGGTATTTTATCTCCATTCAAACTAATTATCTTGTATCTCCCCCAGCGTTTAGTACAGTGCCTGACACATTGTAAGTGTTTAACAAATAACAACAACAACAAAAAAAACAAACAAAAAAAATACCTGACCATCATCCCGGAGTGGGAAAAAGTCACTAATACACATCGAATCCTTCACTCCGGCTAAGTTGTCAACAGTTAAAGCAGCTACCACTCTTGAATCTTGCGGGGAAAAAAAAAAGCAGTTACCTGCTTCCCTGTATGGCATCACAACCTAAACCAGCTCTAAACGTGTGTAGCAAGGTAGGACTATACTACACTATCTTCATTCATGAACAATGCAACCATCAATAATTCTGGTAATACTTTGGATTCCTAATCCTACATTCTAAAATAAATAATTGGGTAAAGTTACAAACTTTATTATGCCTTTAAGGTAATATTTGCTACGAGGTTTGAACCTGAACATTAAATTGGTCCTTAATATCTTATTAGCAATAGCCTCTTGTGGAATTCTTTATGGGAGTATGTCCTATATCAAGAGCATAATATTAGGAGAATGGTGACCAAATTAGAGCAAAAGTCTCTTTCCTAGAAATTTCAGCACCACTGTAAAAGCGATAGTTCCGAATTTATGGAGAAGGTTTCTGAAACTTCAAAAATTCTGATTTTAAAACCCAGATCAACCACTTAACATATGAGACTAAATGGGAAGGCAAAAAGTATTCTTTGGGATTTCATTTTTAGAAATCTCCATACATTCATTGATTTCGATTAGGAACTGCAGCTTGGCCTTTCTTACTGGACCCAAGTGTCCTGGGCCCAATTCAAATAAAATTCTGCTTATCACTGCCTAAAATGTTCTCCCTGAAGAACGCTGATCATCCATCTTTAATCTGCCAATACGTTTAAAAACACAAATGTGCCACACATTTGCATCCATGCACACGAGAAATTGGGATAATGTATCCCAGAATATTTTGCATCTTTAAGATGTATATAATATAATTCAGTAAAGCACAAACTGTTGCCAAACTGTATCCTCAACTTTTCTGGCAAGAAAAATCTATATTTAAAGTTAACAGAAGGCATTTAGAAACAAGAAGCAAATACTTGAGGATTTCCAAGTCTTTTTGCATATGGAAGAAAATAATGAAATCTCCAGGATTGTGACTTGAAAGTCTCCTGGAATTAAAAACCCTATCATTCAAAGCATTGACCAGTGTTACTGAAGTAAACAATTATCTTCATGGTTATTTTTCCATCTCTAAATAAACAAAACAAAACACACTTTGGAAAATACCCCACAGATTTAGTAAATCTAGATCTCTGATAAACCAAGTATTAGAACGTACAAAATGCAAGACCTCTAAACATAAGCAACAACAATTACAAAAAATCTTAAAAATGTTCTGTTTCAAAAGGGGCACTGTTTCTAGCTGGAGAAGGCAGGTCAGGAATTTCATCGGAGGCACAGTTAGCCAAACTTTCCAGATCTAAATATGACAGAAGATACATCAGATCCGTGAGGAATAGCCCAGAGTTTATGGTAAATTAAATCCTGCCATCACTTTTCACAGTAGAGTTCATCGAATGGACAGTCCCGGCACCTCCTCTTACTGTTGCCGTGGGTTACTGACTAGAGTCCAACAAAACAAACAGAACAAGAGGGGGAATGTCATGAGTCTTAAATTCTACTCTTTGCATTGGAACTTTTTTTTTGCTTCTTAACTATGTAACATTTCTAGCTATGCACACCATACTTTGCTTAACAGGTGCCTATATCGTATCAAAGAGTTTTTACTTTCAGCCATAAAGTATCTTCTCCAAAAGCTACAGCTTCTAGATATACTCATGTATTTAGCATTTAGGCACACTAGCTTCAAAAGTAGACAACTTCCCTGAGATTTTGAATAACAAATAAATAGTTCAATTTTAGATCACATTTGTTAAATATCAGCACCCTACTGGTGGTCTTTTAAATCCTCAGAAAGAAATCTGTTCATACCATAGAGAACATTTTAGAAAATGTAAACACAGAATTCCATCAGTTTTCACAGTTTTGCCCAGAGTTGGCAGAATTCGTGTGAGACTGAAATAATTGCCCAAACTTGAACCTATCATTTCCAATGTAGAACCTTTCTGCCCAACCCTATTTTCCAAACAGATATCAAAATTTCCAAGAGAGATTCCAGCTGATTTTTTTTCTGAATTTCCTACCCTTCAGCTCCTCAAAAGAAAAAAAAGTTTAATCACGGTTGTTTTTCTGTTACCCCCCAATTTTTACAATGGACTCAAATCTCTTGTCTTGGACACTTCATTCCTGAATGGAAGAATGGCGTATTGATCTGTGATAATCCTCTTGGCTAGAGATGATTTCTGGTAAATCATAGCCCCTCAAAAAGGGTCCACTGTTTTGCTGAGCAAAATAATACAGCTGTCTGGCAAGCAAAGGTTCGACCTTAACAAAAGATTAAAGAAAAGGGTTAGTGACACACTTCACAAAATGGTCAAAAGAAATTTAAATCTAAACCATAATCTACTTTCTCTCTAAATTGAGCTTCACTCTTCTTGAGATTTAAGCTTCAGATGGTGCATCTAAGTCAATATGGACAAGGAACGTCCAGGAATAATAACAAGCTAATAATAATAACAACAACAACAACCGTGACAAGCACTTTATGAAACACTGGGGAAGAGACAAGATAATCAGGTTGGACAGAGTCGAGAAACCCAGGGAAGTGGAGAACTGAGGTAAATTCTGAATAATTTAGTTCCAAAGAGCTGCCCCTGAGGAAAAATCAGTTTAGTGTCCCTCCAGGAAGCCTTCCCCAGTTAATTCCCAAACCCATAATTGCATCCACTCAAATAGTCACCATTAGCATTGATATATTTTTATACATCCTTAGCACTTAAAAATTGAATGTTTAATTCAATTGTATATTTGATATTTCATCCTGACATATTCAGACTACTACCTATTTGATCACTGTTCTTCCTCCTACTCTCACTACTTGTAAATAATTTTGTCTGCTTCCCTCATGATGTTGAAAATTCCTTGAGGACAGGAAAATTATGTTTCACTTCTGTTGTACTCTCCCAAATGTTAAGTACATTGCTCTGTACACTGAAATCACTTAACTATTCTTGATTGATGGAGCAAATTGAATCTTCCACTTCATTTAACCCATTGAGACAAAGCTGAAAAGCAACCAGACTATCACTGCTGTCAAACAATTTCATAGAATAAATGTTAACATGTTTTAGCTCTAATATGCACAGGAATGCGATGATTTACATGAATGATTTTACGCTAGCTATCGCTAAGAACCACTCATACTAGAAATGCAACCAAGGGTTGGATAAAATAATTTCAGATCCTTTCCCTCTCTCTCCGCTTAAAAAAAAAAAAGATGCAATGTCACTTTGGGTGAGTCTAAGGAGAAGGAATTGGGCAATGCATTTTTGCCTAGCATGCGGGAGGGAAGGAAGGAGGGAAGGAAGGAGGAAAGAATCTGATCTTTTCCTTCACCATTAAGCCTCTAAAGAAAATTTGCTTTAAGGAAGGTTCCCAGTTTTCAAAACGAATCTATCCTCATATCAGCACTGAGAAAATGTTGAAGTTTAATGTATTAAGATGAATTATCCACTGGGAATAATAATGTTATTTTTCAGTAAATGACCATTTGGTCATTTCAGAAATGTTTGCTGCCAACAGAGACATGGGGATTGGGAACTGTTGCACTGGTAGTTAAGAGCCTTCACCCTGGAAAATCCAAATTTGGAGGTGTGCTTTTACATCCCAGGCATGTTTGTGGAAGTGGGTCAAGAGGAATGTTGGCTTATTCTACAAGAAATCAATATTGGATTTATTTTCACTTCCAGGATCAAACTGAGTCTTTTATTTCCCTTGACATTCTTTGTATTGACCATTTATGACAAATCTTGAGCTGCAGCTGAAGTTTCTAACTTTAGAGACCAAATATTGCCTCTATGGCACCCAAATTTCTGAGTCTTCAAAGCTTCCTCAAGATTGGACATACAGAAGATTTTTGAAACATAAAAACAGGAAGACTAGTTTGGCCATTTCAATATGACATTGCCTCTGAGAAGCCTCCATCTTTCAGACTCTCATCCCAGCCAATTTAACCTAGCTTCCCTAAAAAGATGCCCTCTACTCCACATTGTTAATTTCCAGCAGATGCAGTTTTTATGAAAATCTAAAATAGAAAAACTAGAGCTTACAACTAAGAGATGCAATTTGGAGAGTAGATTGCTTTTCAGTTGGGAAGTATATGTCTATTCTGAAAAAGAATAAGTCCAAGGAGCCATTATACCTACACTAACACTGGAAATACATAGAGAATTTCATATCCATATCCAGGGAAGTCGACATACAGTAACTGCCCTATTTTAAATGGAATAACTGAGATACAGATTGGGTATCTAACCTGGCTAAGATCACAAACTGAGTCAACACAAGAGCCAGCAAATTAAGAGAATTTTGGTCTCCTGAAGCCTGGTCATTTGTGCTGTTCACTAGAGACTCTCTCTCTCTCTCTTTACTTTGAGTCAGTTTATTTACCAGGTTCACATTATTTAAATCTTCCTTTGGCCTCCAGCTAGGAGGATTGTTCTCCCTTCAGTTTAATCCATAAAAGGTCACCAGATCGAAATAGTCAGTTCTGCCATAATGTGTTCTTTCAGTATGAATTTCAGCTAGAACATAATTGAAGAATTAGGGAATGTTCTTCCAACAGTGCACACCTGTCTAGATAGAATGCAATCCAGCACTGGAAAAAAGGGTTTGGGCAAGTACACTGCAACCAACATAGCGGGAGAGATAAACTGCAAGTTTTCCTTAATATAAATTTCTTAAATAATGTAGTCCCAGAGTTACTGGACAACTGACTATACTTACGTTGGCTGTGATTAGCTTCCTCTGTCTTTGAGGATCTGGAAATTCTTCCCCAAAGCATAAAGCAATCTGAAATCTTGGCAAGGGGCGTCCATGATGAGCAAATACTTGCAACTCTAGAAAGAGAGGGAAAAAAAAGACCATTCAGAAAACTTGCAATACCTGTACACCCTTGGGAAGTCTAGATTAAAATAAATTAACCTAAAAATAGTTCTGGTGCCTTATAAAAGTGATAAGCATGTTCGTATAAAATGAAATTGAGAGAACAAAGGGACAGTGTGTCAATGAGGAGAGTAAAGAGAAAAATATGGTCAAGAACACAACCTTGTCTAGCCAAAAACCTATTTCTTTAATAGCTTAGTTTTATGATGTTTTGAATAAATGACTATAAACAACAAGCACTTGAAGGGCAATTTAGAACTCAAACTTTCATTGAAAAAAACTCTTGCAAAGGTATTTCAATCCCATCTGTGAAGATCCTATATATCAAGACTTCCTATGTAAGCTTGTTGTGGGCAGAGATATGTCTGTTATATTGTTTTGTTTTACTCTCCCAAGCACTTAATACAGGGCTCTGCACAAAGTAAGCTCTCAATAAATATACTTGACTGATTGATTGTGGGGTATAGCACAAAACAGTGGAAAGTAGGCAATTGCCTAGGGCATTTGGGCTATACTAAGGAACAATCCAAATTAGTCCAACCCAAGAGTGTTTTTAGTTATAAAAATAACACTTTTGTTTTTTCTATAGTGTTTTTCATTTTACAAAACAATTTCACAACTGCTATCTCATTTTTTATGCTCACAGAATCCCTGAAAAGTAAGTATTATGATCCCCATTTTGCAGCTGAGGAAACTGAGGCTCAGTGAAGTTAAGTGACTTGCCCAAAGTCACAGAGCAGGCCAGGGAAAGGCCAGGACTAGAATCAGAACCTAGATCTCCTGACTCTTAGCTCCATACTCTTTCCCCTGGACAAGTCTACTTTTTATTTAGTTGCTTGATGACCCCAATTCTCCAGATAATTATCAGTTCTCACTCTTAATATTACATCTGTGGGTAAGAGAATAGGCATACTCAAGCATTATAATCTTTGGACTATAACTTGAGGCGACTGAATGCTTTATTAGCCTCCAAAAGTTTGGAGGGTTGGTAAAATGTATCCAAAGATACCACTTTATATTCAAGGTGATATCACTAGTTCTAGTTGTAACATTTCTTTAGGCAAAGTTAAATTTTATTGTTGCTACACCTCGCTATCATCTGAGCTGCTATTGTTCTGCAAGGCAGCAATATACATATATCTTTATCAAATTTATCTATTGACTATGCATCCTACTAGGCTATGCAATTATGGGGCTGTCCCCAGCTCTCTCATATCCTGAATGAGTAGATGTGAAAGATTTTCTTTGTCTTCTTCATTTGAAGACATCTTTCCAGCTATGTCACTTAACTACACTGTGTTCCATAATTCAAATAGAGCAGACCAGCTGTGAGGACAGTGAAACCGATCCACATAAGAGTAGACAGGTTAGAGCAAAAGCAGTAAAAAAGGAATAGTAGAGAAATTGCAGATTGCAGAAAAATACATTTGATTTGATTTATCCAGATTTAATATTCAGGACATTTGACTCATATAATTAATCAGTCCTATGCTTCATTTGTCCAATATGGTAAAAAGTCTGAAAAATCTTTGGAAACAGTGTCCTGCAGGAAAGAAACTCCAACACTACAGTGAACTTCTTCGATAAAAAAGAATGGTTTGGCCCAAAGGTAGCTCAACAGTGGGTAATCAAGCAATTAATGGTGTTTATTGAGCATTTCCTGTGTGCAGAGCACTGTACTATGCAGATGGAGAAATATAATACCACACACTGTGACTTTCTTCCCAAACGTGATGACCAATTAACACTATTGTAACTGAGGATCACTCACTTTCTACTTAAATCTATCCACTTGTGGTTCAATGCAACAGTCAATTATCAGCCACACACAATGCCTCAGGCCAGAACAGGAAGAAAACAATACCCTAACATATTGAAACTGCCCGGAAAATTCAGAGAGGCAGGAGACTTCTTGAATGCTGCTGTCAAGTCCTTTCTTGTAGGAAAAAGTTTTACAGCATTTTTCAAAGCCATAGCACTCAAAACTCCATACTTCCACAGTACCTGCTACGGCATTTTGCAATCTCCTGAACACTCTCTGTAGTACCTAAAATATCTCCAAGCTCGGTCTTAGATGTAACTGTGATTTAAATGATACCCTGAAATTTTTTCATTGTTATGTTAAACACTGCTGAGGTAGGTACAAGCTAATCCTGTTGGACACAGTCCATGTCCCATATGGGGCTCACAATCTTAATCCCCATTTTACAGCTGAGACACAGAGAAGTTAAGTGACTTGCTCAGAGTCACATAGCAGATAAGTGGCAGGGTTAGAAGCCTGAATCCCAGGCCTGTGCTCTCGTCACTAGGCCACACTGCTTCTTTCTTCTGAAATGCCAAAGAGCTTGACTTACATACCCTTTAAAATTGTGGAGGATCAAGACGATGGTCTCTATCTCCCCCGCACCCCCGTCTACCCCAAGCGAGCTGAAGCAACCAAGCGAGCTGAAGCAACACGTATTTCTTGCTAACTGCCTGGAAGAAGACTTGGCACTTAGAGAGAAATCATGTTTTGTTTCACTTGTACCATTTGAACATCCTGGAGTAACTCTCAAGCTATTTTCAGTGGAGACAAGTGATAAAATGCAAAACCGAGGGATAGTCTTCTTCAGGACACCCCTGTCGAGGACAAATCCTCAAGTGGTTATCTAGTACTCAACTGAAAATGATGAATTGCAACCTAATAAATGAATCCAGTGGCCTAGTGGTCAAAGCACAGGCCTGGGAGTCAGAAGGATCTGGGTTCTAATCCCAGTTCTGCCACTTGTCCACTCTGTGACCTTGGGCAAGTCACTTAACTTCTCTTTCATTCATTCATTCAATAGTATTTACTGAGCGCTTACTATGTGCAGAGCACTGTACTAAGCGCTTGGGATGAACAAGTCGGCAACAGATAGAGACAGTCCCTGCCGTTTGACGGGCTTACAGTCTAATTGGGGGAGACGGACAGACAAGAACAATGGCAATAAATAGAGTCAAGGGGAAGAACATCTCATAAAAACAATGGCAACTAAATAGAATCAAGACGATGCACAATTCATTAACAAAATGAATAGGGTAATGGAAATATATACAGTTGAGCGGACGAGTACAGTGCTGTGGCGATGGGAAGGGAGAGGTGGAGGAGCAGAGGGAAAAGGGGAAAAAGAAGGTTTAGCTGCGGAGAGGTAAAAGGGGGGTGGCAGAGGGAGTAGAGGGAGAAGAGGAGCTCAGTCTGGGAAGGCCTCTTGGAGGAGGTGAGTTTTAAGTAGGGTTTTGAAGAGGGGAAGAGAATCAGTTTGGCGGAGGTGAGAAGGGAGGGCGTTCCGGGACCGCAGGAGGACGTGGCCCAGGGGTCGACGGCGGGATAGGCGAGACCGAGGGACGGTGAGGAGGTGGGCGGCAGAGGAGCGGAGCGTGCGGGGGCCTCAGTTACCTTATCTTTAAAAATGGGGATTGATACTGTGAGATCCAACTGGGACATGGGTTATGTCCACCCTGTACGTATGTATCTACTTGTAGGTATCTACCCCAGAGCTTAGTACAGTGCCAAGCATAGGGTAAGTGCTTAAGAAATACCATAGGAAAGGGCTCCAGACAAGATGAGGCTATATTTTTTCATAAAAACTAATTTTCTGGACCTAGGTCAGGTCTGGAGCAAAATTAGCAAGAGGGGATTTAAAACCTGTTTCAGAAAAAAAAGTTTAACAATTTCATATTGTATGAATCACTCAAAAAATTGTAATCATTTTTCCAGTTCAATAGCTAACTTCTGAACACACTGTGCAAGTTTCCATGTACCAGAGGGTGGCTGCAGAAGGATGATAAGCCAAAGCAAGAAATATTAAGTTCCTAGATTTAACCTCTACTATTTTTCTAGGTCACCATATATGCTTGAAGCAGAGGTAGATATGTTCTAGGAGTACCTATTACCATAAAAAAATTTAAAAAGCCCAAAACTAAAACACTATGAATGGGAAGCTATTTGCTGAACAGTCTTCCAAATAAGCCCTTGATCTGACTTCTTTCACGTGAATGAGACTCTTCTCCCCTCACACCAACTCAATTAACATCCAGTTTGGTGAGGGCATGGATGTGATTAGCAAACCAAGAATTTTATTTCAGGATGACTTTCAACGAGACATCCGATTAGTAGTTTAGCAGAAAGAAGATAATGTGTCTCGAGTGTAGACTGTGTGTGAGCGATTCAGACACCCACATACAAAGGAACTCCTTTAAGGATATCCACCATGACCATTTCTGCCTTGATTCCATGACTTCCTCAATATTCTCCTGGCTCTGTGCTGGCAACAATAGGGTACACTTCACATTCATTTCCCGTTACCTGATAGAAATTGTTGCGTGTCAAAAAGTTTGCAGGTCTGTTCCCTTTCCAGTTTATTAGGACGGTCGCTGCATAATGCCAGAGGTCCATCCCAGTAGATCCTACTTTGGCAAAGTCTTTTGGCATACAGCCCATCAGGAGCCATCCAGAGAAGGACTCCCCTCTCTAAGTGGCTCAGCAGTTTCTCTATGTTTTTCCTCTGGGCATTATCCTCTGGATAGGGGAAAAGGACCTGATCCATATTGCTGGCCTCATAGCTCTGACCATGAGATATCCTACAGCCTTCAGGGCTCGAGGTGGTCAACTCCTTCACCAAGATTTCACGGTAATACAAACAAATATGCAGGCGGCAATCTGTAAATACATATTTTCAGAGTTAGCCCAAATACAGGGAGTACACAATAATAATGGTTTTTGTTCATTAATTCATTCAGTTGTATTTATTGAGCGCTTACTGCATGCAGAGTACTGTACTAAGCGCTTGGAAAGTACAATTCGGCAACAGATAGTGACAATCCCTACCCAACAACAGGCTCACAGTCTAGAAGGGGGAAACATACAAGAAAACAAAACAAGTAGACAAGCATCGATAGCATCAAAACAGATAAATAGAATTACAGATGAATACACATCATTAACAAAGTAAATAAAATAAAACTAATTTAAAAATACTATGAGTCAAGCACTCTCTTAAGCGCTGGGGGAGACACAGTTTAATCAGATTGGATGCGGTCCCTGTCCCACACAGGGCTCACAGTCTGCAAAAGAGGGAGAACAGGTTTCGAATCCCCATTTAAAGCTGAAGAAACTGAGGCACAGAGAAGTGAAGCCACTTGCCCAAGATCACACAGCAGACAAGTGGCAAAGTTGGGATTTGAATCCAGGTCTGTAGCAGAAGACTGTAAGAGCATAGACGGCAGGGATTCTGACTGTTACTCTGTCTCTGAATAGCTCTAGGCTTAAGATTTAGCACATATGGCCACTTAAATGCTCTTAGTGATACTGACTATGATGACAATGACACAGTATTTATATACCTAGTGTTTGTTAGGAAAATCCTAAAAATCCACTGAGGGAATGGCATGGGAGAAGGTGAATTTTAAAGTCGGCTTCAAACAGCAGTGGAAAGGTAGCTGTATTTAGTGTAGGCAGCAGGAAAAGACAACATTGGTGAATTGCACAGCTGAGACATTGATATTAATGGAAAACAATGCTTCTCAGAAAGAATGGTTCACATAAATTCTGTTCACATTTCATAACCGTTTCCCTCTACATTTGAAAATAACTGTGCTTTTTAAAGTTGTAGATAGAAGGTTATGCAAATATCTAGGCTCTCTCTCTCTCTATATATATAATCCCATAGACTGTAAACTCACTGTAGGCAGGGACTGTCTACCAACTTTGTAATAGTTATATTGTACTCTCCAAAGCACATATAACAGTTCTCTGCACATGGTAAGCGCTCAATAAATGACTGATTGATTTTAGGGAATTACAGCACCCTCAGGAGAATGGGAAGGAAACTTCCCTGGTGAGATCTTTCACTGAAAAATTGGGAAAAAAATACATATATCATATATACATTTATAATGAAAATTGGATCAAAGCAATAAAAATGGAGGTCTTTGTTAGGAAATCACATAATAATTATAATAATTATAACTATGGTATTTGCTAAGTGCTTCCTATGTGTTAGGCATTGTACTAAGTGCTAGGGTGGCTACAAGTAAATTGGGATGGACACAGTCCCTTTCCCACATGGGGCTCACACTCTCTATCCCCATTTTGTAGATGAGGTAACTGAGGCACAGGGAAGTAAAGTTACTTGTCCAAGTTCACCCAGCAGACAATCCCAGCTGGGATTAGAACCCATGACCTTCTGACTCCCAGCCCCGTGCTCTAAACACTACCCTATAGGTTAAGCACTGTACTAAATGCAAGAAATAAGATAAGCCATATGGCCTAATGGCTAAAATATGGGCCTGGGGGTCAGAAGGACCTAGGCATCCTGTCTCCTCCATTTGTCTGCTGGATGACCTTGGTCAAGTCACTTCTCTGGGCCTCAATTACCTCATTTGTAAAATGGGAATTAAGACCGTGAGCTCCATATGGGATATGGACTATGTCCAACCTGATTACCTGATTCCCTTGTACCTATCCCAGCATTTAAAACAGTGTCCGGCACATAGTAAGTGCTAAACAAATACCATTAAAAGAAAAATTAAAATGTAATCAGGTAGGACACAATTCCTGTCCCACATGAGACTCAGAGTCCAAGACACTGGGATAAGGCCTTAATCTAAGACAGATTTACTAAATTCAGGATCCCACAGGGTCTATACAGGCAAAAAGAAGCCTAGCAATGATAACTCCTTAATCAGAAAATACAGTGACTTTGACCAAAGTGGAAAATCAGTTTCGGGTCGATCCAAATAAAAACATTTAAAAAAAAAACATACAAAGCACCAGTGCTATTGTCCATCCAGCCCAGAGTTTTTATCTTTGACAGCTGCAGAGGATGCTCTCAAATGTAGTCTGATTCATTCAAACCCCATTTTCTTCAATAATAAGTTTTGGGGCTTAATTATCCAACTTTATGCCTCCTGTGAACATTTCAGCATGCCTGGGTAGACACTTGCTTCTGAGTGTTCAGTTCGTATTAATTGATAAGGAATAAGTGATGCCCTTTGGAGATGTTTCTCAGGGTGGGTTTCACTTCATTTAATGACATCAGTTGTCATAAGGTCATGCAGACATAAATAATTCTTCATTTCCTACACCTCCAACAACCCCACGCAGGCTTACATATCCAAGAAAAGATGATGGCAGTTTCGAAAAACACATACAAAATGTCTTGCCTTGAAACTGAGCCAGATACTTCCTTTCAGTAGGTGTGATTCCTTTCAGTCATGTAGAACCCAGAGATCACCACAATGCTGGCCTCTCCGTGACTACGTGAACTGACACCTCGATCCACTAAGACCAAATGGCCAAGAGACAGTGGGGGGAGCCCTGTGCGGTAGAATGCCCCATGGTCCCCTAATCCAGAAGGGACCATATCCAGCACCCTTGATGTAAAAGGGATCTATCAAAGGAAGTAATGCACAGTGAACCTATTTTTGAGTTGTAGTTGTACTTATTTGCAAGATATGATCCCTGGAAAGGTCAGAGATTAGAGAAAAAAATATTGATACCTAGTTAGGCAGATAATATATTTTAAGCCTTAGGGGAAGAAAAGACCAGAGCCAGTTGGCTTGTTTTCATGCCTCTCCTTGCCATAACTACCAAGTGTTTACAGTGGGCACAGTGGATGATGATTCTCAGAATGTTACACTTACCTGAGAGTGCCAGGGCTTCAGCAGACCTTATGCTTGGCTCTATGGGTATTCCAGGAGCCTGTGACTCAGGTGGAGCACAAGCATAAAAGGTTCCTGTCACCTGGCAACCTGTGTTTACAAATAAAAAAAAATCAATCAAGTAATAGCTTAACTAAGAATCAAGGACCTTGGAAGGTCTCATCTCTTCAGGGCAATGTTGCTAGCATCCTGTTCTAGAAAATAAATATGGGAGTTGGAGCCGGTTACCATCTGAAGCCTACAGAGTACTTTCCACCTTTCTAAAAAAAAAAAAAATATTAGGAGCATTTCTCCTCCCAACACTCCTGTGAGGAGAGGCAAGTGGCAAGCAGAACTCTTACTTCAGAGATCAAAAAACTGACAACTAGAGCTGTTATGCAAATTGTTCCCTCCTCACAGAAATCAGAATTATAGCCCAGAATCCTTTAGGCTGTTGAATCACATGACCTTTTTGGTCACTGATTGTTCCTAACAAGCCTGATTGGAAATTCAACAGAAATGACCAAGCCTCTCATTTTGAAAATTCGTTTTAGGTGGAAGTAATGAGGAGTGGTAGAGGGAAGAAAATGGGAAGGAAGATGTAACCATAAAAAGCGAAGTATATTAAGGATATAAGTCATTCATAGTGGTGCTAGCCTTCTTTTTCATATCTTCCTTCATTATGCTTCACAAATGTTTCTACACTAGCATTCGTCTCATATTCATGATTCATTCATTCATTCGATCTTATTTATTGAGCACTTACTGTGTGAAAAGCACTATACTAAGCACTTGGGAGAATACAATATCATATCAGACAGATTCCCTGCTCACAATGAGCTCACAGTCTAGAGGGGGAGACAGACATTAACATAAATAAATAAATAGACAAATTACAGATATATACATATGTGCTGTGGGGAAGGGAGGGAGGATGAATGAAGGAGCAAGTCTGAGTGGCACGGAAGGGAACGGGAGAAGGGGAGAGGAGGGCTCAGTCAGGGAAGGCTTCCTGAAAGAGATGTGACTTCACGAAGGTTATCTGTTCCATATAAGGAGGGAGGGCATTCCAGGCCAGAGGTAGGATGTGGGCGAGAAAGTCTGGTCTGTTTAAGGTGGTAAAACCAAATCAAGCAGTCATTTTTATTGTGTGCTTACTGTGGGTAGAGCACTGTAGTAAGCTCTTCAGCGGGTACCATATAACCAAGTCAGCAAACATGTTCCCTGCCCACAAGGAACTTATAATCTAGAGGGTAGACTCAGCAAAACCAGATCTGTTGAGGACGGTTTTAGAGTCAGAAGCTCTGTTTTACTCTTAGCTTCTTCAGTTCTAAAATGGAAATACTACTACCATTCCTGGCAAGTCAGCCTTTGATAAGGGAATTTTAAAAGTATATAGCACACTGAAGACATGGCATTTTAGGCCAATGGTATTAATATTATCCAGTTTAACTCTCCTCCTAGCCTAAGTAAGCATTGGCAAACACCATGTGCATTTGGGGTTTGAAGGGGGGGTGGGGGAGGGAGGAGAAATCCTCCCCAGTCTGCACAGGTGATGCTGAAGCCTCAGTGTCAGATGGTTGCTATCCCCTTCCACCCCAGCAATCAGCAGGAGTTTCTTGATAGCACAGGAGAAGACCTGAAGAGGATCCTGACTTCCGGATGTTAAGAAGTCTGGATGTTCAGGGGAGGAAAAGGAGGTGGCTTTTTCTGGAGGCATCGCAACCCACCCCGCTTCCTCCCAATCACCTCTTCTGCTCCCAGCCTCAGCCCAGACCTAGATAAAGATGGAGAAGCCACAGTCTTCCACCACCTCTTGCAGTTTGTCTGTCCATTGCAGGCAATATGTAATGGAAGAAAAGCAGAAGCAGCGTGCCCTAAAGCAGAGGGCAAGGGTCTGGGAGTCGGGGGACTTGATTTCTAATCCCGGCTCTGCCACTTGCCTTTGTGTGACCTCGGGTAAGTGCCTCAGTTACCTCATCTGTAAAAGGGGAAGTAAATAGCTGCTCTCCCTCCCCCTTAGACTGGGAGCCCCATAATAATTATGGCAGTTAAGCGTTTACTTTGTGACAAGCACTGTTTTAAGCACTGGGGCAGATATAGGTTAATGAAGCCAGTCACATGGGGCTCACAGTCCAATAGCAGGAAGAGCTGAATCCCATATTACAGTTTAGGTGACTGAGGCACAGAGAAGTTAAGTAACTTGCCCAAGATCACACTACAAGCAAGCCCTATGTGAGACAGGGACTGTGTCTGACCTGAGTAACTTGTATCTGCCCCAGAGCTTAGTACAGCGCTTGAACCATACTAAACACCTAACAAATATTAATATATTATTAATAATAATAATCCCTTAGGATTCTCTAAGCCTCCAACAATCACTTAACTTCTCTCTGCCTCAGCTATCTCATCTGTAAAAGGGGGATTGAGACCATGAGCCCCATGTGGGAGAGGGACTGTGTCCATATTGATTAGCTTGTATCTCCCCCAGCGCAAATACCATTAAAAAAAAAAAAAAAGAGGATGGAAGCACTTGCCCTAGGCCAGAAATGCATTAGAATATCACTACCAGAATGGGAATGTTTCCCCTGAATAAGAACTGACTCTCTACAGGCTTTCCTAACCACTCGGTGGCAAAAAGCAGTATTTGAGGCATTCCGCAGGTTGGTTTAGGAAATGCAGGAAGCGGATGGTCTTTTCCCAGTGTTGGGTCTGAGACAGCTAATTTCCACAGTTCACCAAATTGTGGAGCAGAAAAATCAAGATTATTCTTAAGAGAAGAAACAAGGAATGAATGTATCTAGAATATAAGAATGAGTAAATAATAACCATCTACAAAAGCAGAAATTAGTTAAATACCTTAAAGAACAATTATTCCTATAATATACAAAACAAGCGTATATGCAGTGTTTCTCACAATGTTATTTATTTTTTGGATTCTGGAATTCTGTCCTCCATCAAATATTCCTTCCTCATGCCATCTTGGAACCTCTTTAGCTATTTATCAAACTTGGGTGTTCTCATCTCATATTGCTCTCATCTCCTATTCGAGGAGCTTTTTGAAGGTCAGTACCATGTCTAATCTAAATTCAATAAACTCCATTAATAGCTAATATCCTGTTCACCCAAGAAAAGTATTTGTCGATGACGGCTACATCACAGAATGTCTATCAAGAATAATCATAGTTTATATACCCTTTCTCAGATAAGCTCAGATTCCATTTGAGCATTGGTATTTCATCAAGTCTCAACTTTAGATTGGAGATAAGGGAACACTGCTATTACCCTATTTTTACGCATGAGGAAACCGAGACACAGAAAGCACGTGCGAGCTATGAGTTATTCTCTGTTTGAGATGAAAATAATATCTAGTATTCCAGAGAAGGTCCCAGTCCACTGAATTGCCCCTCGCCTACATTTCGGAGCCTTATAAATGCTTTCGTCTCATTTACATGGATGATAGTCATCAGCCCTCAATCAAATCATTCCTAGTTATTGAGTGCTTACTGTGTGCCAGGGCACTGTAATAAGCCCTTGGAAGAGTACACTATAACAGAGTTGGTAGACACGTTCCCATCGCACAACAAGCTTACAGTCTAGAGCATCATTATTTAGGCAGTATTTGAACAGGCAAAGGGACAGGCGAGTTGAACAAGGAAGTCGGTCAGTGTAGCAAGGCCATCTGGATTATTCAGGTTAAAAAAAAAAGTTTCTCAATACTGTAGGATTTTGAACCCCCAGCATATATTTGCCTCTACTCTCCCTTTCTCCTGTGTCAACCAAGTCTTCATTTTCTAAAATGTATCTCCCTCCCCTACTGTACTCTAAGCTCCTTTTAGACGTGAAGCTTATCTCCCAACTGCATTGCGCTCTCCAAAGCGCTTAGAACAGTGCTCTTCACAGAGTAAGCACTCAATAAATACCACTGATCGGTGGAGTGATTGAAAAGGAAAAGAGCTGTGAGACCACTTACCACCACCAGATCTGAGGTGAGTCTATCATTATTGGTTCATTATTTTTGCACATCAGAGATACTGCCATGGGCCAATGTATGTGGTACTGTTCTTACCATTTTCACAAGCAGACCCTTGCCAGTGATGACTGCGAGCAGTATAAGGAACACTTGGACATTGGTAAGGGATGTCTGGATGAGGCTGCTCTGGAACAAAATCTCTCCAGTTTCGGTCATGGGGCATCATGTAGTTTGGTACCTGTTCAGAGAAATAACATGTTAGTAGCTCTGATAGTGGAAAGGAAAATTAAGAACTTGGGATGTCCTCCCTATAACAAAGTGACCACATCTGGAGGTAGTCTCTTTGGAATATCAAAATGTAGCTTAACTTAAAGCATTTCCACACATCTTGTGGATTCTCTTATTTGGCAGATGAGAGTACTTTTATCAGCAGGAAAACTTTCAAATGAGTTGCCTATCACATGAGGTGTAAATAAAGTATAGATTGAATATATATTGAATATATATTGAAAATATATATATAAAATGAATATATATATTGAATATATATATTCAATAGTATATATTGAGCGCTTACTAAGTGCAGAGCACTGTACTTGGAATGTACAATTCGGCAATCTTATATAGGTATATGTATATATAAAATACAGTCAAGATACTGTGGCCAAGGATCAATTTCTACAAAGCTTCATCATATGTTTTAACTCTGGCATCCAAACAACCCTGGGAAAAACGCTCCTCTTTTACCCCCAAAGCCAACAAAACAGAGATGTGATTCACTTTAGAAAGAGCCAGTTAGATCAGCTGCCCTGTGGTTTCACATGATAAAATTCTGCTTCCAAAGTTTTCAGTTACCACAAGAGTCTTTTTCCCTGAAGGTTTTAATAGAAATAGAGGAGCACCTAACTACAGATCTTCACAAAACCTGGAAATAAAATCCAAAACATACATAGTCTCCTACAAAGCATGAAATTTTTTGCCTAATGCATCTTCTACTGTACCTGAGGCTGTAATGAAGTGTAAGGGGAAGTCATTGTATAAGGATGGCTCATAATTATCTGCTGATCCTCCATGCTGAGCTGCTTTGCTCCTATTTACATGTTGGCAAAAAGGAAATGGTACGATAAGAAAAAACAGGAACCATGACCTAATAATTAAAATAATTAAAATTCCTAGAGTGCATGGCATACAGCCAACAAGTAGGGGGATACTCTCCAGGATGACATAGCAGGTATTTGCTTACTTATCACACTGCAGTTTCTACAAGGGACAGCAGAAATAGAAATAACGGTCCTCCAAAATATAAACAACAACTCAGTGCGGTAGGTGTCAAACACTATGTGCCAGGCACCGTGCTAAGCCCTGTGGTAGAGACGACACAGTCGGATCACACACGGTCCCCGTTCCACAGAGGGTTCGCGGGGAGATGAGGAAACTGAGGCACAGCGCAGTTAAGTGACACAAGTCAAGGTTACAACATCAGGCAAGTGACGGAGCTGAGATTAAAACCTGGGTTCCTCACTCCAGTCCCGTGAGCTTTCCCTTAGGCCGTACCACTTCCCTCTTAATCGACAAGGTTTAAGGTTCTGGAATCCTTCCCGGCCCTAAACTGAATTTACTTGTGGTTCAGAATTTGGCCCAAGATGCTACTAAAACAGTACATGACCAAGGGAGAAACTAAAAAAAAGTACAAAAGGAACGGTAATATGGACTCCGAACTCTCAACTGAGACCGTTGTGCCAGGCATACTGAGTTTTCAATCTAAGGTAGCATTTTTTTTTTTAAAACCGGCAAAAGTCAGAATTAAAGCAACTGAGTGCCTCAACCCCGCTTGAAAATTGTCAGCCAAAGAAAACGAGACTTTAAAAAAAAAAAAGTGAAAATTCCCTACCTTTTTTGGCTCCTTCGGGAACTATTCTGTACACTTTGTATGGATCTGAGATATCCAGCTGACTTCTCTCAACCAGTTCTTCAAAGTCATTGCTTTTGTTCAAAGCGCAGCGCAACCGTGTCTTCCAAGTTGGGGGATCTGGTTTATCAATACCTTCTCTGAACTTTCCTTTAAAGAGTGCCCATGCCTGAATATTTTTTTTAAAAAAAAAAAAGAGGGGAGAAGGAAAATCAAACGGCGAGTCCTTGAGAAACTTAACACACACGTTACGATCTCTAAGGGAAATGTTCATTTCTCGCCGCTCCTCGGTCGCCGTTGCCCAAACCCACCCGATGTTTTCTTGTTCGACGCCTTTTCACTCGGGGCAGAGTGGAAGAAAAGAAAGAAAACGGGCATCGGGAAGAGTCGGGTTGGGCAGAGAGTGGCTCGCAGGCGTGTGAAAGGAACGGGCGAGGGAGGTTTCGACCTGAACGGCTTTCTGCGGGGGGGGGCGGCAGCTCTAGGAGAGAGGGGCGCGTGTGGTGTCGCCCTGCGGGTGGTGGGCTTCCCCGGGCGGTGGTGGGCGACCCGCTCCGGTGGGAAACCAATCGGGTGGACTCACAGGAAAGGGGCCGGCCGGACTCGGCCGGAGCAGCGGGGACTCCGGGAGCCCGTCCAAGAGGACGAGGTGCTGCTTCTCCTCTGGGCGCTGCGCCCCGGCCCCCCGTGGCCGCCCCCCGCGCGGTTTCTGGGGAGGGGATTTCCCCCGGCCCGCGGGGCGCCTATCGCCCTCTCCGGAGATTGCTCAGCGGGCGCGGTCGGGGCGGCCGCGGTCGGGGCGCACCCCGCCGAAAGCGGCGGGCTTCCAGCCTGCGCCGGCCGGACTCCGCGGCCCCCGCACGAGGTGATGGAGAGGGTGCGGCGGGAGGCCGGACGCTCGGGGGCCGCGGCCCCCGCACACCTGGGCGGCTCCCCCCGCTCTTCCCCCCGCCCCCCGCCGTGCCGCTCGCTCCACCGGGGCGCCCCGGTGAGCGGCGGGTGGGCAGAGCCACGAGGCCGGCGCCCGGCGCCCCCCGCCCTTCCTTGCCCCCCGTCGGTGCCCGGGCCCCGGAGGACGGGACTTGGCCCGGGCTCGGGCGGCGGGGGCGGGTTGGCTCTTGTCCCCTGGCCCCCTCCCCGGCGTCCCGCCCCGGCGACCTTGAAGAGGGCGGCATCCTCCTCGCGGTTGTAGTCCTGCTTGCCGGCGTGCTTCCAGGGGATGCGGAAGATGCTCTTCTCCTCGTTCTCCCACACCAGCCCCGGGTACTTGCCGCTGTCGATCTGGTCGATCAGCCACTGGCGCAGCTTCCCGTTCCCGCAGCTCACCGAGCTCATCCCGCACTCGCCGCCGCCGCCGCCGCCGCCGCCGCCCTCCAGGTTCATGCCCCGCTCACGGCCGAGCTGCGGGGAGGGGTGGGGGTAGGGGGGAGAAAGAGACGGAGAGAGAGAGAGAGAGAGAGAGAGAGAGAGAGAGGAGAGGGCGCCCCGGCCCTTCAGTGCCGTCCCGCGGGGCCCCCGGCGCGCCTTCCCGCCCCGAGCCCGCCGGGCCGGGGCAGCCCAGCCGGGACGCCCGGGTGGGAGGCGGCGCGGGGCCGGGGCGGGGCGGCGCGGCCGGGCCGCCCCCCGCACTCTCCCCCGGCGCGGCCGCCCGCGCCTCTGCCCTCCGAGCGACGGGGCTCCCCGCACGCTGCCCCGCCTCCGCACCCTCCGACGGGCCGCCCGCGAGGCCCGCACCCTCCCGTCCCGGACAGACGGCGGGCCTTTCTACCCCGAGGGCAGAGAGGGCGTCGGTCCGAGGGGCGGATCGGGCGCCGACTGGAGATCCCCAACCGAGCAGGAGAGCGGGATGGGCGCGGGAGCGGGGAGACCCCGACGGCCGGTCCCTGCAGGCGGGCGGGCGGGGCCGCAACCAGGGGGGGCATCCCGCCCCGTCCGGAGCGCCTCCCGCACCTCTCCCGAACGCTCAGCTCCCTCCCCCGCGGCGAGAGGGGCAACCGGATAACGGGCTCGACACGCATCCTCCCGCATAGCTTTCTAGAGGGAAACTCGGGGGTCGGGGAGGCTCTTCGTTCCCGTCGGGGCGGGAGGTGGTCCCCCAGGTAAAGCCAAGACGGGGCTCAGCCCCCTCTTCTCCCGGGTTGAAGGGAGCGCTCCCTCGCTCTCCCTGCCTGCCTGCCTGCCTGCCTGCCCCTCGTCTCTTTTCTTTCCCCTTTCCCTCCTTTTCTTTCGTTGCCCCTGCGCCCCTGTCCTTCCCTGTCCCGCTCGCCCCTTCTCCCAACCCCGCGGCCCCCGGCCCGGCAGCCTCTCCCTACCTCCGTCTGCCGGCTCCGAGGAGAGCGCGATGCCGGGTCCCAAACCTGTAAGTGGTGTCACGGCAAGCCCGCGGGGAAAGAGGAACTTTTAAGCCAAAAGCCCGGAGCGGGGCGGAGCGGGGCGGAGCGGGGCGGAGCGGGGCGGAGCGGGGCGGAGCGGGGCGGAGCGGGGCGGAGCGGGGCGGAGATGGACGGGGCGGGGCGGAGTGGGGCGGAGATGGACGGGGAGGAGATGGACGGGGAGGAGATGGACGGGGAGGAGATGGACGGGGCGGGGCGGAGATGGACGGGGCGGGGCGGAGATGGACGGGGCGGAGATGGACGGGGCGGAGATGGACGGGGCGGGGCGGGACAGAAATGGGAAGGAGGGCAGGGGCTGAGGGACGAGATGGGCGGGTCCTCGGGCCGTGGGGCTGGATCGGAGCGCGGCTTGCCCTCGCCCCCGACTGCGAGCGGCGAGAGGGGCAGAGGCCGAGGCGAGAGCCCCCTTCCTCTCGGGGGATCGGAAAGCAGTGGAGCGGTCGGCTTCCCGAACGCACTGGGACGGCCCGGCGCGCACATGTACAAATCTACACACACATATACACCCCCACACACGGCTACACACCCGGAGGGAAAATATGCAGAGAACTGGCCGATTATAAACTAGATCTGGAAACTCCTGTGACCTCAGTGCGACCTGATGTAGTTTGTTTTACTGTAAACGAGATCCGGGTCTTTCGGCTTTGACGGTGCCGTTTATTTACAGTATTTTTTTTTTTCCGTTTAGCAGTTCGACGAGAATGGAAGAATTAGCCTCTGGTCCAAGATTTGCTTTCAAAGCTTGGGATCGCGCCGTAATCGCCAACCACATCCGCATCGCCTAAAGTGGCTCAGTACTGATGGGATTTTTTTTTTTTTTTTTTTGCACTCCGGCATGAATGGAGAAGGTGGGACTTCTGGACATGTCAGTTAGTGGTATCTATTGAGCGGTGGAGCCATCCGTGGTATTTATTGAGCGATCGCTGTGTGCGGAGCATTGTAGTAAGCGCTCCGGGGGGGAAGACGGTACATCTGCCGGACACGTTTCCTGACCACGAGGAGTTTACGAGCTAGTGGACGTGCTTTAATGGATTCGGGTCAGATAGTTCGACAAATAAAATGTCACCGGTAAACCCACCCCAGTGCAAGAAACAGAAAAAAAATGTAATTTTCTTGTACCTACACACCGTGTGCTTTCTCCACACCCAACATTCGCCTTCCTGCTCACACTTTCTGTCGAGGGGAGAGAAGGGGGATTTTGCCACCTTTTATCCAATAGTGCTAAAACTAAACCGGCGATGCAATCGGATAAAGGATGAGGGGGTTCTCCTTATTTTGTCAGATTCTTCCCCTCGCATTGTTCATCCTCGTTTCAGAAGAAGGCTTTTTAGAAGAGGAAAAACTGCCACCGGGAGGCTAACCAAGTGAGCATTCCATTCACTTAAAACCTCCATATACTAAGGAACTCTCTTGGAGACTATGAAACCGAGGCCCTGAGGACACAGTTAAGTGTTGGCGCTTCCACGCGGCATTTTTACTCACTGCTGTAAGATCACAGGTTTCTATATGATTTTAACACAGCACCACCCTGTTGAATTGCAGTCTTTACAAGGACTTCGTTTTCACTGTTTCTTTTCGGTTTTTCTTTTAATTTCATATGGCACCTTCAATAAAAGTGCACAGCGTCTCTAGGTACACGTGTGTATGTAGAGGATCTTTTAGCTGAGATGTGTAAATTCTAGATTAAAAGCTGATGCTCAGGCAGAGTTGCCCCTTTATACTGCCCTGAAAGCTTGCATGCCTTCTCAGAAATTGACAGGATATTCAGTCAGTCGATCAGTGGCATATATCGAGCGTCTGCGAAGTGCAGAGCGCTGTAACATGTGCTTGGGAGAGAACAGTGTAACAGAATTAGACACATTCCCTACCCACATCGACCTAGATGTTACATTTTTATTGAATTATTGTTTCCGTTCCACTGATTATGAAAGAAACAAGATCCCGCTGTGGAAGGAGAAACAGGACAATACACTCGTTGGGGAATTTTCTGGTTTTTTGAAATCATCAAATGATATCCATAATCATGTTTCCTTAAAACTTTCATAAATTAAAAAATTAGGGAAAGGAGAGGTTGTGGAATGATTAGGCATTTTGCTCTTTAAACTCTTCATGATTACTTACATGGGTCCGCCACATCGTATTTCTTCTCACTCATCCACAGCATCTTCATTCAAAAGCGCAAATCAAGTTGTCATTAAATGAATGCTGGCTTTTTAAGATTACAACAACTTCACCTTGTTTAAAATGTAATTGTTCATCTTCGGGGCATTTTCTGAATTGCTAAATTGTCATTTCTTAAAAAAAGAGAAATTAATTTCCATTGAAAACAGCCTAAAATATTTTAATAATTGAAATTATGTTCGTATTTTTTAAACCCTCCAGAAAAACATTCAAGGAAGCATTGTCACATCTTGAATTAATAATGTAATCAGAGTTGAAGCAAAACATAGAAATGCTTTAATAGCTGAAGCCTTCTCTCCCTCAGACTAAAACGAAAAATCAAAGTGTTCCTCTACAGACTGGGTGGGCCTCGTAGTTAAATTCCTGATGTAAACCTCTTCCTATTACTAATTCATTAAAGTTGAAGCACCGAACAATATTAAAATCAGATTTAAAATAAAATTAATCTCTTGAATAGCTGATGGTTTTGACAGCAACCAAGGTTCTCTCTGCCCTGACTGACCTCCCATCTCCCCATGGTATTCTCCCTCCCTTCTGCTGCACTGGGTCTGTACTCTGTGAGCGTTTTGATACTCATCCCACCTCACCCTCTTGCCCCCAACAGCACTTATGTACATACCCTTATATTCTGCTGCTTCCCCTCTCTGTAATTTATTCTAATATCTGCCTCTCCCACTAGACTGTAAGGTCCTTGAGGGCAGGGATCCGAATCTGCCAACCCTGTTGTAATCCCCGAAGTAGTGCTCAGTACAGTGCTCCACACACAGTAGGCACTTAATAAATACTGATAATACAACTTCTGGAGTAAAACTTTTCCCTCTTTAAACCTGACTATTTTTAGAGGGGGGCTGTGTTCTTATTCCAACAGTTTAAAAAAAAAATCTTGAAAACAACAGAAAGGATATAAGTTGCAGGATGGTTTCCATGATGAGGAGCATTCTTGTGAAAAATGGAAATATTGCAGAATGCCTCCGGCATTTCATCTTTTCGCCAACAGCCGGTATAGGGAAATTACTTCTTCTAACAATGTTTAGTCAGTGATCCCTTCATTGTAAACCATGCATTTCATCTATAATCAGCAATGTTTTCTTTCTAGCTTTCTCTGAAGGTGGTATACCCTTCGAAAGCATGATTTTTCCCTGTATATGCATTGGCCATGCATATTGCTATATGCATTAGGTGAAACACTTTCCAGAATCGACATCTTGGAACAGTTATTTGCAGCCCATCCTCCCCTTCTGCTATCGTAAGTACTCCCAGAGTGAGAAAAGTTTTATTTTCTGTGACCACTTCACTTCGCTCTTTTTCATACCACTAAATTCATTTTGAATACATTTCTAACTGTTTGCTGGGAAAATTGACTGCTTCTTCTGAAACAATATTCGCAAATACTTAACTCTTCCTTCTATGTAGACCTGCCTCTGTATCCAGCAGAGAACTTGACTAGCAGCGAAAAGGATAGTTACTATATCCCTTTTTGGATACGCCGCTCCATCAGTTAACTTAAAATTCTTGCATTTATCTATTCTTTTGTGTACTTATTTCATTAGTTTTTGTGTTTTTTTATCATTTGTATCTAGTCTCTAACCCCTTTAGTTATTGCATTTTTAGCAATTCAAGCCTATTTGCCTCCTAGAGATAATGATTTCCCTCTTCTATTTTTATCGTGGGTTCTCAAAACCTAATCCTGTTGCATGTAAAGTACTCTACAGACAACAGTCACTCAGTGAGTGCTGTGGATGATGCTGATGATGAAATGACTATGAGCTACTGAAGTTGGTAAGGTCTGCATGTATCACTGTATAGAAATCTATTTTCCAAAAGCTTTGCAAAGCTATACAAAGGCTGCCAGACCAGTCATGGTCCCTGTCCCACATGAGGCTCACAGTTTAACATATCTTCTAGACTGTAAACTCGTCCTCTAGACTGTAAGCTCATTGCGATCGTTATATCATACTCTCCCAAGTGCTCAGCACAGTGCTCTGCACACAGTAAGTGCTCAATAAATCAGATTGAATGAGTGAATGAATATCCGCATTTTGCAGATGAATAAACTGAGGCCTAGAATGGATGTGACTTGTCCAAGGTCACGAAATAGATGGGTGATGGAACTGTTACTTGAAACCCTCTCATTGGCTTCTAATCCCACACTCTTTCTATTAGGCCACACTGTCTCCATCTCTTTGTCTTCTCTCTGTCTTCAATACGTTTCTGTCTTTGTGCTTCTCGCTTGTCTCTTACTCTAGAATTTAAGCAAAAATTTGACAGACAGAATGAGATGCATAGTTGAGGGATGACCAAACCTTAAAAAACCCTTGAATTTTTAAAAAAAGTGTCCAACTAATTGACTGCAAATGGTAATCAATTATGAACTTTGCTCAGTCTTTAAAAAACTCTCCGAATTAGCCATTCATTTTCATTGTTATTTTAAATATATGTTAGCAAGTAAAATGATCTTGTCCAGAAAACAAGAAACTATGGATGAGGAACCAGAGTGGAAGCTTGTTCAAATGGGAGTTTCAGAATTCATCAACACCACTATACTCAGTGTCTATCAAACTCCATTCCTGGTGGTGCATATAAATGATTTCAAAATCAAAGCACGATTGAATAATGGAGGCAACTAGAGAACTGAAACATGAGGTAGCTGACAGACAAAGAGAAGACCTCTTCTTGTTGTACTTAGCCCAGGAAACATGGTTCAGTCTGGGGAATCTGATAGTATGACTCTCAAATCATCCTGAAATCAATCAGTCAAACAGAGCACTGTACTAAGCGCTTGGGAGAGTACAATATAGCTGAGTTGGTAGACATGTTCCCTGTCCACAAGGAGCCTATGGTCTAGAGGGGCAGAATGGACTTCGGAATCTTTGATTGGACTTTGGAACCTCTGGAAGGTCTCTGGGGGTGTTTGAATGGAACTGGTCTTCTTGTTGTGGCAAACAACAACTGGTTTCCCCAACTTTTCTGATTTTCAAATAGAGAAGGGGCAAGAGGGACAGGATGATAGGACGGAACCAGAAAGGAGCAGGGGCATCTGGCTGCGTGAACAGGGAAGAGCTTTGCAGTTTGAAGGCCAAACTGTTTCATCCAACAGGAAAGCGAGAAGGGGTTATGATGCCCCATTCAGGAACTACTACATGAGAACACTTTCCTTGGCACTGAGTTCTAGTTTTCTCATGAAACCAAGAATCATGCTCCCTCAAGACCTCGAAAATGTCTTTACTTTATGTCTGTTTCTGATTGCTTCTGAAACCCTGCCTGTAATAAATCCATGCATTCAGATGGAAGTACATTTCAGGTACTCTGAAAGTAGCATTAGTATAGCTAATAATTTTCAGAATCACTTGTGTAATAACCATGGTTTTAAGTGACCACTTTAGTGTCCTGATCTTGTATCTGGTTTCTAAATGAAAATAATCCACATAGGAAAGGGTCTCTTTGGGGTTTCCGTGATTGTTACATCATGAATTGGATGGCTCTAAAAAAAAAAAATGGAGCACACTGCTCCAGAACATGGTTCCTAGTGGCCACAGAGATTGCTCACTAAGAGGAGCTAGGCCATTTTAATATCTGGGGTGACTTGGGCAAAAAATAGAGCCCGGAAGGCCAATATTATTTTCAAGCCTCTGGGAATGTTGTGTTACCAGAGGGAATTCATTCTGTGTGTACAACAGAAAGTAGAGTTAAATGAAGTGTTCTTTAGAAGCCAGATACTGAATGTGTCCATGATTTAAACTGGATAAGAGTCTTAGAGGATCTCTCAAGTCCCATATCCCTTTATTAACTTGACAACAGGGAGTGAGGGTTGTCTGAGAAAAGCAGCTTAACTTTGGGTCTGAAATCAATTTAAGAATAGCTGAATCTTTTTTTTCACCAGGAAACCCCCAAGATTATCCAAATCAAAATAAATGGCAGCACAAGATTTTAGCTTGTGAAGTACTGGGGAAAGGCTGTGTCTGACATACAGTACCAACATTATCGGTGTGTACTAGACATAGATTCAGAAAATCATAAAACTAGAAGGATGGAACCATCTCTAGGGCTTTAAATGATATCCTAGCTGACTAAAAGTGGTAATATTCCTTCTCAAGGCCTAACCTATTAGTGGGAGTATCTTGGATTTTGGTCCAGGGGGCTGCCTCTGAAGTAAATTATGACTGAGAGTCTCGGTAAGTCTCCTCTCAGTTGGAGAGGAGAGTTTAAAGTCACTTCATTTCTTCTGTGCTTCTCTCGCTTGTTTGGAGCCAAGGGGCACTTTGGGGCCAAGCAGACATGAGGTCCATAGTCTCAGAGTCTGTCAGGATAGTGTGGTGGATAGCTTATGAACTGTCTGGGCCCAGACAGCCCCCATGGACCCTCACCGGCCCCTGCAAGCACTGACCCTCTAGAATTTCCCAAGATCCTGCCTGGTTGGATTGGCCCCTCCTGGAGATTCTTTTTTTAGTCATATTTTTCTAAAGTACTTACTATGTGCTAGGCACTGGAGTAAGTAGCTGAAGTAGCTACAAGATAATTGGGCTGGATACCATCCCTATCAAACATAGGGCTCACAGTCTTTATCCCCATTTAGAGATGAGGTAACTGAGGCATAGAGAAGTTAAGTGACTTGCCCAAGGTCACACAACAGACATGTTCCCTGCCGACAAAAAGAGTGACTCAATAACAGGATCCAGGCTATTCAGTGAAAAAAAAAAGCGGCACGATAATGAAATTTCCAACAGAAACTGCCTCCAAGCATTCAAATAACAATGGCCAAAAAAAATGATGAGCTATTATGCTTAGTTCAGTTAATCAATCAATCATATTTATTGAGCACTTACTGTCTGTAGAGCACTGTACTGATAGGGAGAGTAGAAATAACAGAGTTGGCAGACACGTTCCAGGATTAGAACCCAAGTCCTTTGACTCTCAGGCCCATGCTCATTCCACTAGGCCACAATGTTTCTTGAACTAATTATTTCATTATTTAATTCCAAAATAGAAATGTGTAAACCACTAACAACAAATTAGGAAACTGTGTCATGTTTTCTTCAGTTTATTGGCACAATTCCTGATTTTTCTCAGCTTCTTACTTTTATTCTAAGAATTTTTCTCCCAGTTCTTTATTTTGCCCTGAATTATTCTGGGTACTGAAGAGACAATGCAGTTTATAACTAGGAACTCGTTGCTATCACCAGCTCATTTTTATTTTTATTTTTTGATATTTGTTAAGCCCTTACTATGTACCAGGAACTGTACTAACCTCTGGGGTAGATACAAGCTAATCAGGTTGAACATAATCCATGTTCCTCATTAATTCCCATTTTACAGATGAGGTAACTGAGGCTTATTGTGGGCTGGGAATGTGTCTGTTCATTATTACATCATACCTCCCCCCAAGTGCTTAGTAAAGTGCTCTGCACACAGTAAACACTCAATAAATATGACTGACTGAGGCACAGAGGCAGTTAACTGACTTATCCATGGACACACAGCAGGCAAATAGCAGAGCCGGGATAAGAACCCAGATCCTTCTGACTCCCAGGCCTGTGCTCTATCCATGAGCAGAGCTGCTTCTGCATTTCACTGATGATACCAAAAAATGAATAGTGGGGCACCTACCGTAAGACTGGAATTCAATTAATGAATCAATACACAGTATTTTTTCAGTACTTGCTTTCTGCAGAGCACTGTTCCAAGTGCTTGGGGAAGTACACTATAATATAGTTATACAGACACAATCCCTGCCCACAAGGAGTTTACAACCTAAGTCTCCCCCTCTAGACTTGGCAATCTCATCTTTCTTATCTCTATCTTTATATCTCTTGCCCACATCCTCCTGTCTCTGGCCTGGAGTGCCCTCCCTTTTCATATCCGACAGACGCTAACTCTCCCCACCTTCAAACCCTTATTGAGGGCACATTTCCTTCAACAGACCTTCCCTGACGAAGTCCTCATCTCCTCTTTTCCCACTCCCTTCTGTGTTTCCCTGACTTGCTCCCTTTATTTACCACCTACCATCCTCCACCCAGTTCCACAGCACTTTTGTATATACCCCATAATTTATTTATTTTCGTTAATGTCTGTCTCTCCCTTCTAGACTGTTTTTTGTGGGCAGGGAATGTTTCTGTTATATTGTGCTGTATTTTCCCAGGCGCCTAGTACAGTGCCCTGTGGACAGTAATTGCTCAGTAGATACGATTGATTGTACGATTGAGTTAATTGGAGAAGGCTTGTTGGAGGAGGGATTTGAACTCAAGGAGAGCTGTGGTGTACCTTATCTGACAGAGAAGACTGGGAGAAAGTTTTAGGCTCATAAAACATTATTGGCAAAATGTCAGAGGCGGGAGAGTCAAAAGTGAGTTGCAGTTAGAAGAAGGTTGGCTTTGAAGGAATGGAGCAAACTGGAAAGTAGACAATAGAGGGATGATACGAAATACGGTGAGAGTTGGTAAAGAACCTGGAATCAATCAGTCAATTAATGGTATTTATTGAGTGTTTACTGTGTCTAGTGTACTAAGTGCTTAGAAGAATGTAATAAATGGACCTGATCTTGCTCTTCAAGGAGCTCACAATCTAGCTTGAAGCCGATTGTAAGGGGGAGTCTCTGATGGAGGTACAATTTCACAAGAGGCATTTTGTTGGCTTATGGAGGTATCTGGGCATCCAATCAATTCTACCAGTTAATTCACCTCAAAGCAGGAAGGTGAAACAAATCCGCGTGGCTCTGAACTAGCTCTTTGGGAGGGTTTGGACTGTCTGAGGTAGGCCTCCAGGCACACGAATCCTTCCAGGGGCTGGAAGAGCCCTGGATGCGGCAGCCCAGACTGGGGTCCTGCTCTAGGTTCCCCCACACACCCTTTGGTTTCGGAAGGAAGTACGCACATGCCCATGGTCAGCCGGGGTTCCTTCCTCCCAAGCTTCAAGGAAAGTCCCACCTCTCTCTTCCCAGGCACCGTCCCCCTGCGCTGTAGATGCAGGTATTTCATAATTAAAAGTTTGCAGAGAGACGTTCCGGAGGCTTTATAAAGCACAGCTTTTGGGGATCATCTTGAAGGATGTCACCTGATTAACATTTCGTGGAGCAAAATCCACCAACCTGTCAAGAAAACACGAAGAGTTTTGGCTTGATATGGAAGGAAATGGGGAGCCACTGGAGAATTTAGAGAAGAGGAATGTCAGATGTTGGACACTTCACAAAGATGGAGGAATAATACAGGGTACTCTGGGCAACTCCCATTTTGCCCAGTGCTTCAAATGGCCCTATTATAGGAGAAGAGAGAAGAAGGTAGAAGAAGGCTGTGAAGCACCAGGGCCTAATGGAGTCAGAGGGGACTGGGTTCTAATCCCAGCTTCACCACTTCTCCGCTTTATGACCTTGGGTAAGTCACTTAACTTCTCTGGGCCACAGTTACCTTATCTCTAAAATGAGGATTGAGATTATGAGCTCCATGTGGGCCATGGACTCTTTCCAACCTGATTAGCTTATAGCTACCGGAGCACTTAGTACAGGACCTGGCACATAGTAAGTGCTTAACAAATACTATAAAAAAATCAGAAGAGTGACGTGAACTAATTACTGTGACGTACTCAATACCCCCGATTATTACACAGATATTATTTGGGTTCAGATGAGTTCTCTGAGGAAACTGAGGCAAATGGCATTTCTAAAACTAGGGCAGGGTTCATGTCTTCTACCTCTTTTGTACTCTCCCAAGCACTTTATTCAGTATTCTGAAATACTGTTGATTGATTGATTGATATAGCTTCCTATTTTCCCATCACTTGTTGCCATTAATGATGATGATTATTTAAGCAGTAATGCTTTTTGAGCCAAAGATAACTATTATTTTGACCAACTTTTACTTTGCATGACATATTTGTACATCTTCTGAAATTAATGAAGTATTTTTTCTTAAATCTGTATAATTCTCAGAGGTGCATCCCCTTATATTGTATCAATTTCCAGTGTGATCATTTGAAACCTCGAAGACAAAAATGTTTTGATTTATTCAAATAGTTTCCTTCACTTATAGCCAGTTAAAATAGACATAGAAATCATCTTTCTTGTTCTCCCTCTCCTTTTAGATTATAAGCCCCTGTTGTGCCAGGTACTGTGTCCAACCTCATTTTTTTGTATCTACCCCAGAAGTTAGCCCCAGATTTAGTACATTATAACTGCTTAATGAGAATCCGCAATTACTTTTATTCTTCTTTAAACCAAGGCACAGTTAAATGTTCACTTACTAGCTGCCTTCCATGCCATTTCAATGCCAAAGTGTAATAAAATGGACTGCCTATCGCCAACATCCATGCTGATTTTGAACTATGCATTTATGGAGTTCACATATGTCTCGCTTCAGCAAGACAGCAAGTGACAGCCTTCTTGGGTCTGAGTTGGGCAGACCCTTCTCCTGTCTTTTGAGAAATTCCAGGGTCAGAATTCTCCTGCCCATTAACAGTTTATAACCACCAATTAGTTTGTACATGATAAACTTGTGAATAATTAGGAAATTGCTATTTACTATAAAATGAACTCTTTATATATCATGACTTTATTATACCATGACATTGAATTTGCAAAGCACAACACCTTCCCTCCTTTCAACAAAGGAATGGGAGATGTCTTCATAGGTGATAAATTACAATAATCCTACCTTAATACAGCTTTCTCTGTTATTTTTAAGTTAATATTTTATGTGGCATTCCCCTTAACCATTCTATTTGATGGCTCAATATTATAATAAATAAAAATTTAAAAAAGGGTTCTGACTCCGAATTAAGCTGTTTGCCCAGGTATCCACCCTACTGTCATCCTTAGTACTTATGTTTATGTGCCTAGACTGCTATGTACATAATATTGACTTAGATTAATTTAATCTCATGCATCAATTTCTTCATCCTTTTATGTATAAGCCGTGAACAACAGTAGCATTTGGGAATGGTTATTAAAAAATTAGACAATCCGAAATGCCAATTGCTTGCTGTGAAAACTTGGGGAAGTCATTTGACTTCCCTGTGCCTCTGTTTCCTCATCTGTAAAGTGGGAATTAAATCCTAGTCCCTCCAACTTAGACTGTGAACCCCGTGGCAGGATGGGAACTGTGTCCAACCTGATTAACTTGTATCTACCCCAGCCCTTAGAAAAGTGCTTGGCACATAGTTAGCGCTTAAAATGCCATTAAAAAAGTTATTAGACATTTAAGCTCCTTGAGGACAAGATTCAGGATCCTTTCCCAAGCTCTGAGAACTGTGTTCTGCACACAGTAAGACAATGAATGCCATATATTGGGTTGAATGGGTTGATGATTCTGTGATCCCCCTGGTTAAATTTGTTGTGATATGTTCATAAACTGGGGAGGACACAGTTGAAAAAAATATGTGGGGGTACCTTGTATTATTAATAGAATAATTTGGGTTTGTTGATGTTTATTTTTTCTTGAAAAATGGCCTCCCTCTCCCCCAAACTTGCCATTCTAGTCTGGGGGGGTCTATAAGACCTATCAGGAAATCTTCCAGGGAATCAATCAATCAATCATACTTATTGAGCACTTACTGTTTACAGAGCGCTGGACTAAGTTCTTGGGAAAGTGCATGATAACAGAGTTGGTAGGCATTTTTGCTTCCCACAGGCTTTTGAATGGTTTGCTCTACTGGTGATCTTACTACACTGAGCCTTTGACTTCTTTTGTATGTTTCCGAAATGCCTAGTAATGTTGTAGATGATGAAGATGGAACCTTCCATCATAAATGGCGTTGAGTCTCTGACTAGCCATGATGACTATGGGACCAAGAATATGTGCAAAGGAATTCAATATGGCCCATTTCCTTGCTCATTGTTACTACCAGCAATCCCTGGTCCAGCACTAGACTCACACACTCGGTGCCCAATAAAAGACATTGATACCAACAGGTTAATACAATGTGAAGTCAAATTGTCATCATCAGTGGTACTTATTGAGTCCTCCTGTGTACAGAGCACTGTACTAAGCAGTCGGGAGAGCTAACAGAGTTGATAGACATGTTCCCTGCCCAAAAATGAAATTCCCATCTACTGTCATTTCTTGGAGGCAAGGTAGATACTGGCAATTTAACATATTTGCAATTTTTAATTCTATTAAATGCTTTATAAGATAAAGGCTTTGGCTTTCTGAGACCACCATTTAGAGAATTCTCCCTATTGTTAAAAATTCTCCCTATTGTTAAACCACAGAAGTACCAGTGGTTGAAGCCAATGATGTGTTAAATAACAGAGAGACACATTGAAGGTTTATACTACAACGTTTAGCATACCAAATGAGATAGGAAATATATGAGTTTTTGTTCTGGTTCTGCTACTGACTCACTCTGTGACTGTAAAGTGAATTACTAAATCTGGGGGCCACATTTTCTCACTGCAAAATGGGAATAATAATACCTGCCCCTTTCCACCTATTTTGTATTAATTTTTAATGGTATTTATTAAGCTCTTATTATTTACTGGGCACTGTACTAAGCGATGGGATACATACAAGTTTATCCAATTGAACATGTGGAGCTCACAGTCTAAATAGGAGGCTTTATGCCTGCATTTAACACAGTTACACCCCAAGTTACCATCATCAGTGTATGCAACCCAACTATATCCCAATTTGATTCTGACCAGTAAGAGAGCTCCTAAAAGGATTTAGAGAAAGGACAAGCTCATCATTCTAGGGAAATCATTGTCAGAGTTGGTTGTGATTTAGAGGTCTTGGCGTAAGCATTGTGTAGGTAAAACTAACACAAGGAGCACTCTTCTTCTTGATGTACATATATATATATGTGTGTGTGGGTATATATATATATATGCATATATATGTCTCTGTGTGTGTGTGTGTGTGTGTGTGTGTGTGTGTGTGTGTGTGTGTGTGAAAAATGATCTCAATCACTGCATTCCAGCTGGAAGCTAAACTCATACTCAAACTCATACTGGAACCTCATACTCCCATCATTAGCATCTAATCGATTATGTAATTCTATGGAAGCATTATAAGCAGGATGTCCTGGTCACACATTTTGTTAGAAAGACTGTGATCTGCCTGCTAACTCGTGGTTGGAAGACTGAGAATCCTGCTTGCCCCATCACAATCCCACCCTCAAAAGTCACCATCATGTGAACTTTGTGAGTTAGCCTACACATTGGATCGCATTTGACTCACTCTCCTATTTTGACAACACCAATCTTGACATTAATCAATCGATCAGTTCACTGAGCACTTACTATGTGGAGAGCACTGTTCTAAGTGTACAATAAAAGAATGACCATCTGTAGATGTTCTCGTCAAAAGAGAACACCATAATAGATTTGACAGAAATGATAGCAAGGCCAAATAGTTACTGGACACCAGGCACAATCAGCAGGAAGCATAGCTCAACAGCAGGAATTTTGCACAATAAATACAATTGAATGATGAATGAATGTACAGGAATTTTGCTGATAAGAAGTGGCCTCATTACTGAAGGATGGCATAGTGGATAGAGCACGGGCCAGGTAGTCAGCAAGACCTGGGTTTTAATCCTGGCTCCTCCACTTGTCTGCTGTGTGACTTTGAGCAAGTCACTTTACAGACTCAGGGACCTCATCTGTAAAATGGCCATTAAGACTGTGAGCTCCATTCGGGAAAGGGACTGTGTCCAACCCGATTCACTTGTATCCACCCCGGCGCTTAGTACAGTGCCTGGTACTTAGAAAGTACTTAACGAATATTACAATTGTTATCATTATTGCTAGTACACTAAATAGCTGGTGCAAGTCTGACTGCATCAGATGAAGAAGTGATGGATGGGAAATGCTGGAGAGCTGCAGGTAGCAGCCAACAACGAACAGTAGAGAAAAGCAGTGTGGACTAGTGAGAAGAGCATGGGCCTGGGAGTCAGAGGACCTGAGTTCTAATTCCAGTTCTGCCCTGTCCCAGCTTTGTCACCTTGGACAAGTCACTTAACTTGCACATGGATTCACCTTTGTGCTTGGATTTGCACCTTTATTCACCCCTCCCTTAGCCCCACCACACTTCTATACATATCCACAGTTTAGTTATTTATATGAATGTCCACCTCCCCCTCTAGACTGTCAGCTAGTCGTGAGCAAGGAAATTGTCTTCCAACTCTGCTATATAGTACTCTCTCAAGCTCTTAGTACAGAGCTCTGCAAACGGCAAGCAATCAATGAATACGACTGGTTGCTCAATTAACTTCTTTGTGCCTCACTTCCCTCATCTATATAATGGGTTCAATAGCTGTTCTCCCTCCCACTCAGACTGTGAGCCCCAGGTGGGACCTGATTATCTTGTATCTACCTCTGCATTTAGTACAGTGCTTGGCACATGGTAATCTGCTTACCAAATTCCACACATTATTATTATATTATTATTATCATCCTCTGGTCTGTAAGTTTGATGTAGGCAGGGAATGTGTCTACCAGCTCTGTTATAGTGTACCCTCCCAAGTCCTTAGTACTGTGCTCTGCGCACAGTAAGCGCTCAATAAATACAGTTGATTGATTGATTAGGTCTTGAAGAGTTTTATTCAGTCTACGCTAAAGCTCCCATGACGCTTATCCACTCCTAAATGTCGACAATTCCCACCTGATGACCGATCAGGCCGCAGCCCCAGATGATTTCCCCCCCGCCTTTCAAAGCCCTACTGAAGGCTCACCTCCTCCAGGAGGCCTTCCTAGACTAAATCCCCCTTTTCCTCTGCTCCCCCTCCCCTCCCCATCACCCCAACTCGCTCCCTTTGCTCTACTCCCCTCCCTGCCCAACAGCACTTGTGTATATATGTACATATTTATAATTCAATTTACTTATATTAGTGATGTGTATATATCTACAATTCTATTTATTTATATTGATGCTACTGATGCCTGTTTACTTGTTTTGATGTCTGTCTCCCCCCTTCTAGACTGTGAGCCCATTGTGGGCAGGGATTGTCTCTATTTGTTGCTGAATTGTACTTTCCAAGTGCTTAGTACAGTGCTCTGCACACAGTAAGCACTCATTAAATACGAATGAATGAATGAATGAATGAATGAATGAATGAACGAACGAACGAACGAACGAACGAACGAACGAACGAACGAACGAACGAACGAATGAATGAGCGGGTCAACCAAGTTCTCATTCAGCCATCGACGGACGGGCTTGGATTCCACCACAAGTGACCCGAAGCAGTTTTATTACGATTAACCAACTAACATTTCTGCCATGCCATTCAGAAGTTCTGAAGGCAAGAAATCAAACTTGAAGCAGAACAACCCCAAGTCTGTAGGTGTATAAGTACTCAATCATGCTGATTGTGCATGATTGTCAACAGATGTTTGGCCTCCCTGTCACTTACATCAAACCAATCTTGGGTTTATCTCCTGGCAAAGCAAGCCAGAAAGTTTACCGATCTGCTCTGTATAATCTCGGAGTGGGAAGAATCGTGTTTAGCAGCTCTGTCCTAAGATACTCTTCCAAGTGCTTAGTGTTATGCTCTGAATCAGTTAAGTGCTCAATAAATACCACTGACTGATTGATTCAAAGCTGCACAAGTTGTCCATTCTTATAAGAGAAAGAGCAATCTTATCATGCTAAAACCACTGGGGGATATTTCTTCCAGATCCTGATGGAAAGGTTCCTGCCGTAGTAATGTTGACCGCCACTTGTCTGCTGTGCAAACTTGGGCAAATCACTTAACTTCTCTGTGCCTTGATTTTCTCATCAGTAAAGAGGGGGTTAAGACTGTGAGCCCCATGTAGGACATGGACTGTGTTCAACCCGATTAACTTCTATCTACCCCAGCACGTAGTACAGTGTCTAGCACATAGTAAGCACTTAACAAATACCTTTTTTTTCAATCTAATTGAGCAGCTGGCAGAAAAAATACTTCCTCAAAACCAATGTGGCTTTAGATCTGGACTTCATATTATTGACATGATCTTCACTGCCAGGCAGCTGCAAGAAAAACGTGGAAAGCAGAAGCAGGATATCTACATGGTCTTCACTCACCTCAAAAACATTTTCAACCAGTAAATTACAAGAGTTAGTTGGTTGGGTCTTTTTTTTACAAGTTTGTCTGTGAAAGTTTGCTAACATTACTAGGCCTCTTTTTGTTGGAATGACAGCACTCCTCTAGACCATAGGCTCATTAAGAGCAGGGAACGTGTCTACTAATTCTGTTAAGTTGTACCCTCCTGAGTGCTTAATACAGTGCTCTGCACTCAAGTAGGTATTCAATAAATACGACTGATTGAAATATGATTTATTGATTCTGATCATAAATGGTGAATTCAACATTTTTTATAAAGCTCTTCAGAGGGAAATCTGGCATCAAAACAAGATTTTTTAAAAAAAATAATGACCTCATAGGGATATTTTCAAGTTCATAAAACCTAAAAAGTTCTTTGAGCTCATGGGGGGAAGGTACTATACAGGTCCTTTTCTGCTGGGCTTACCTGTGAATGCTAAGAAAGACTATCAAATAATGCACGCTATAGAAGAGCTGAAATAATGTCATCTTCTTAAAAGTTGTGAAGCTTTTTTATTAAGGAATTCCTTTAGAAAGCTTCCTCATCCTTCAGTGTTTTATCTTTTTTTTCTTCCCTTAACTGACTCTTCATGCATTTGTTTGAATGTAAGTCTGAGGTCAAAGAGGGCAGGTAATTTGTTTCTAAGGAATTTTGCATAAACCCATGAGATGATTTGTGTTGGGGGCAGTTTGCACAGTGGATTTACGATTCTAACGATCATTATTTCACATCTGTCAAGTTTATATAGGATTCAACTCCAAAATAATACATTTCTCCTACCAGAAGATCTGATAAATTGAAATTTTTTGAAATTAATGGTTTAAAATTCTTTTGAGTGAGTACACTGATCTATTTTGCTCTTTTCATGAGCTGTAAATATTCTGTGGCGTGACCACTGATGACCCATTGATGGTAATCATGAGTATGTTCTTTAACCTGAATTTTGAAATGATTTGAAAAAACTATGTGCTCTCTGTGTGCAGTACAGAATATGTTTTTCATTGTGAATTCAATCAACATGCGGTTGGCAGGACTTTTTTTTTATGATAGCTTTCTGAAGTGGCCATTATTTTCTGTAACTCTGTTGCTATTTTCTTGGCTTCCTTTTTTTGTGCTGGTTTTTGTTACAAAAAGCCCCTAATGTGTTCTTTTCCCCCTCCCACACACCCTCATCAGCCAAGCCTTTACTTTTTCAATGGAACTTTCCAATTCCTCCAGCCTTTTGGTGTTTGATAAGTTTGAGGTCCATTAATTAACTCCCAGAGTTTGGGGATGTCTTGTTTTGTTTTAAGAGTCAAATGATGGGTGGGCATTTGCTGGTCGCTCATCTACCAATAGCCCGTCCCATTATCCACTTGAATAATGAAGAACAAAAATACCCGATTCTCAAAGAGCTCAATGGCAGCACTGAGTAATAAAAGCACTCTCCTTATGGTGAGCAGTATGCATACATTTCAAGGCAGCCTGATCAGAAACAGCCCACCCAGGTTCCCCCCCTTACTGAGATAAACCCTACTAACCACTTAATACTCATTGATGTTGGATGTCTCACTAAGCTTTGAAGAGAGTTTGTGTGGTGATCTCAGCCAGCTGGATTTTGTGAGAAACAGCTTCTCAGAACCTCTGAGAAGCAGGTGAAAGGAAGAACTCCATTCTTCCTTCGTGAGCCTGACCGAGGAAGAGTAGACCCAAGTAGCTTGCTGGATTCCTAAACTCACCAAAGTGAGAAGATGCTGCCAAGTCTCTCTCAAGTAATAATAATAATATTAATAATTGTGGCATGTTAAGCACTTACTATATGCCAGACAGCGCACAAGCACTGGGGTGGATACAAGCAAATCAGGTTGGTCACAGTCCCAATCCACATTTTACAGATGAGTAACTGAGGTCCAGTGAAGTGACTTGGCCATGGTCACACAGCAAAGTAGAAGAGGCAGGATTAAAACCCAAGACCTTCTGACTCTTAGGCCTGTGCTCTATCCACTGGGCAACTCCGCTCCAACTGTTATCTCCTTGTGGGCAGGAACTGTGAGCTCTTCTCGAGACTGTGAGCTTGTTATAGGCAGGGACTATGTCAGTTTCTTATTATATTGTACTCTTCCCAGTGTTTAGTACTGTGCTTTTTACGCAGTAAGCACTGAAAAATTACTGCTGAACAAATGAATCCGCCCACTCTATGGTGTAGACCTTTCACAAGCTCTTGGTAAAGTGCTCTGCACATAGTATCGGCTCAATAAATACCACTGATTGATTAATTGCTTGATGGAGTACACCTTTCCTACCCAGCTGCAAGTCACAGCTCAATGGCTATCAGCAAACCAATAAATACCAGAAGTCCCAACTGGGTCCTTCCCTCCAGGGAGGGTTCAACAACAGTGGTAAGTTACCTTATCGAAGATGAGGGGTAGGGTACATGCCAGAACCTGTATTGTGAAGAGGGAGGGGGTGACAATTGTAAAGTACTTGGGGATCCTTAAAGGTAGATTACTACATCCTAGCTTTGTACAAATGGATGTTTTCATAAGAGTAGAATAGAGTGAAATCACATTGAAATTGTTAAGAAAAAAATCAGATCAGCTCTTAAATCAATGTCTAAAGGGTTCCATCAGATACTGGCAATGTTTGGATGTTGAGTGGCAGGATAAGACCATTGGTGGGAAGACTTTAAGCTCATTAATAATGATAATGATGTAATAATTTTGGTATTAAGTGTTTACTAGGTGCCAGGCACTGTAGTAAGCACTGGGCTGGATACAAGCAAACTGGGTTGGACACATTCCATGTCCCACATGGGGCTCACAGTCTTCATCCCCATTTTAAACTGAGGTAATTGAGACCCAGTGAAGTGACTTGCCCAAGGTCACACAGCAGCCAAATGGCAGAGCTGGGATTAGAACCCAAATCCTTGTGACTCCCAGGCTTGTGCTGTATCCGGTAGGCCACGCTGCCTCTCACGTTGCTTCTCATGCTGTTTGTTGTAGGCAGGGAACTTGTCAACCTACTCTGTTGTACTCTCCCAAGCACTTACTACAGTACTCTCTGTGCAGTAAATGCTCAGCAAATACCAATGATGAATTGATTGGATAAGGGACCCACAAAGCCTACCCCAACCTGCTATTATCACTTCAATGGACCCTTGAACTGTGACTCCTTGAAAACAATAGTGACCTGCAGTGGATGAGTAGTAGCTGGGAGCTGGCTAGGAGGCCAGACTGGAAAATGGCTCTATAACAACCCAGGCTGATCTATCAATCAATTCATGGTACTTATTGAGCACCTACTGCGTGCAAAGCCCTGTACTAAGGATGTGGGAGTGTATAATACAATAGAGTTGGTAGATATGATCCCTGTGCTTCAGGATCTTACACTCTAGTGAGGTGCTCACAATCTTAGCTACCTCTGAGGTATATTTCACCTTGTGGGTTTTGTTATATCCAACTGTGAGATGATTTTCTCGAGTTGGTTTGGAATGTGGGATTTAAGCATAGCCTGGGGTTGAATAGAGTGAGAATTACACATCTGGTGCTGGCACTAGTGATTGGTGGGAAAGGCAGATCACTGTTTTTGCAATAGCTACGATTTTCCTAAATGCATCTTCAAGTTTGAGGAAGACACCTTAAAAGATTCTATCAAAGTGTGTACAAGTGGTGGATTAAACCAATGTGCAACTAACATCCTTTGCTCATTGGGAACAAGGAAAGATTGTTCCGTGCTACTTGATTGTAATTTTTTTTTTAACCCACAATTCCTGGAGCTATTTTCTTTTCTTCCTCTTGGTGTCATAATCTTCCCAAAGCTTCTGATTGAGGGCAGTTGCTCCATTTTTGATGGTTGCTTGCCCACTTGACCCGTCTTCTGTGACTGCCTCAACTGTTCATTGCTATGCCATAACATTTGAAATTTTGCTGCATTCTAAACTATATATTAGCTTAAATCCTGGTTTATAAATTTTATATTAATGTCAATCTCCCCTTCTAGACTGTAAGCTCGTTGTGGGATGGAAATGTGTCTACCAACTCTGTACTGTACTCTCCCAAGGGCTTAGAAGAGTGTTCTGCATACAATAAGCACTCAAATACAAACGTTTGATAAGCCATAACATTTGAGCTTTTGCTTCATTATAAATTATAGATTATAAATTATTAATATTAATATCTGTCTCCCCTTTTAGACTATAAGCTTATTGTGGGCAATCAATCATTCATTCATTCATTCATTCAATAGTATTTATTGAGCGCTTACTATGTGCAGAGCACTGTACTAAGCGCTTGGGATGAACAAGTCGGCAACAGATAGAGACAGTCCCTGCCGTTTGACGGGCTTACAGTCTAATCGGGGGAGACGGACAGACAAGAACAATGGCACTAAACAGCGTCAAGGGGAAGAACATCTCGTAAAAACAATGGCAACTAAATAGAATCAAGGCGATGTACAATTCATTAACAAAATAAATAGGGTAATGGAAATATATACAGTTGAGCGGACGAGTACAGTGCTGTGGGGTTGGGAAGGGAGAGATGGAGGAGCAGAGGGAAAAGGGGAAAATGAGGCTTTAGCTGCGGAGAGGTAAAGGGGGGATGGCAGGGGGAGTAGAGGGGGAAGAGGAGCTCAGTCTGGGAAGGCCTCTTGGAGGAGGTGATTTTTAAGTAAGGTTTTGAAGAGGGAAAGAGAATCAGTTTGGCGGAGGTGAGGAGGGAGGGCGTTCCAGGACCGTGGGAGGACGTGACCCAGGGGTCGACGGCGGGATAGGCGAGACCGAGGGACGGCGAGGAGGTGGGCGGCAGAGGAGCGGAGCGTGCGGGGTGGGTGGTAGAAAGAGAGAAGGGAGGAGAGGTAGGAAGGGGCAAGGTGATGGAGAGCCTTGAAGCCTAGAGTGAGGAGTTTTTGTTTGGAGCGGAGGTTGATAGGCAACCACTGGAGTTGTTTAAGAAGGGGAGTGACATGCCCAGATCGTTTCTGCAGGAAGATGAGCCGGGCAGCGGAGTGAAGAATAGACCGGAGCGGGGCGAGAGAGGAGGAAGGGAGGTCAGAGAGAAGGCTGACACAGTAGTCTAGCCTGGATATAACGAGAGCCCGTAATAGTAAGGTAGCCGTTTGGGTGGAGAGGAAAGGGCGGATCTTGGCGATATTGTAGAGGTGAAACCGGCAGGTCTTGGTAACGGATAGGATGTGTGGGGTGAACGAGAGGGACGAGTCAAGGATGACACCGAGATTGCGGGCCTGCGGGACGGGAAGGATGGTCGTGCCATCCACGGTGATAGAGAAGTCTGGGAGAGGACCGGGTTTGGGAGGGAAGATGAGGAGCTCAGTCTTGCTCATGTTGAGTTTTAGGTGGCGGGCCGACATCCAGGTGGAGACGTCCCGGAGGCAGGAGGAGATGCGAGCCTGAAGGGAGGGGGAGAGGACAGGGGCGGAGATGTAGATCTGCGTGTCATCTGCGTAGAGATGGTAGTCAAAGCCGTGAGAGCGGATGAGTTCACCGAGGGAGTGAGTGTAAATGGAGAACAGAAGAGGGCCAAGAACTGACCCTTGAGGAACTCCAACAGTTAAAGGATGGGAGGGGGAGGAGGCTCCAGCGTAGGAGACCGAGAATGATCGGCCAGAGAGGTAAGAGGAGAACCAGGAGAGGACAGAGTCCGTGAAGCCAAGGTGAGATAAGGTATGGAGGAGGAGGGGATGGTCGACAGTGTCAAAGGCAGCAGAGAGGTCAAGGAGGATCAGAATGGAGTAGGAGCCATTGGATTTGGCAAGAAGGAGGTCATGGGTGACCTTAGAGAGAGCAGTCTCGGTAGAGTGGAGGGGACGGAAGCCAGATTGGAGGGGGTCTAGGAGAGAATGGGAGTTAAGGAATTCTAGGCATCGATTGTAGACGACTCGTTCTAAGATTTTGGAAAGGAAGGGTAGTAGGGAGATAGGACGATAACTGGAGGGGGAAGTGGGGTCAAGAGCGGGTTTTTTTAGGATGGGGGAGACGTGGGCGTGTTTGAAGGCAGAGGGGAAGGAGCCCTTGGAGATTGAGTGGTTAAAAATAGAAGTTAAGGAAGGGAAGAGGGCAGGGGCGATGGTTTTAAGAAGGTGAGAGGGAATGGGGTCCGAGGCGCAGGTGGAGGGGGTGGCACTTGCGAGGAGGGAGGAGATCTCCTCTGAGGATACTGCAGGGAAGGATGGGAAAGTAGGGGAGGGGGTTGTCGGGGGGGAGGGGAGAGGCGGAGGGTTGACTTTGGGGAGCTCAGACCTGATCGTGTTGATTTTCGTGAGGAAATACGTGGCCAGATCATTAGGGGTGAGAGATGGGGGAGGGGGAGGAACAGGGGGCCTAAGGAGAGAGTTAAAGGTCCGGAACAATCGGCGGGGGTGACGGGCATGGGTGTCGATGAGGGAGGAGAAGAAGCTTTGCCTGGCGGAGGAGAGGGCAGAGTTAAGGCAGGAAAGGATAAATTTGAAGTGTGTGAGGTCGGCTTGGTGCTTGGACTTTCGCCAGCAGCGCTCAGCAGCTCGAGCATAGGAGCGTAGGAGGCGGACGGAGGAGGTGATCCAGGGCTGTGGGTTAGTGGAGCGAGAGCGGCGGAGGGAAAGGGGGGCGAGAGAGTCGAGATGAGTAGAGAGGGTGGAGTTGAGAGCGGAGACCTGATCGTCGATAGTGGGAAGAGAGGACAGGGCGGCAAGGTGAGGCGAGATGCTATTGGAAAGACGGATGGGATCGAGAGAGCGGAGGTCTCTGTGGGGCAGTAGCGAAGATTTGCAGGGGGAGGGAGTGTGAGAGATGAGGCAGGTGAGAAGGTTATGGTCAGAGAGAGGGATTTCAGAGTTGGTGAGTGAGGAGATAGTGCAGCGGTAGGAGATGACGAGATCGAGGGTGTGACCGAGTCATTCAATAGTATTTATTCAATAGTATTTATTGAGCGCTTACTATGTGCAGAGCACTGTACTAAGCGCTTGGGATGAACAAGTCGGCAACAGATAGAGACAGTCCCTGCCGTTTGACGGGCTTACAGTCTAATCGAGTCGGTGAGTGGGCGCGGTATGGTGGAGGAGGAGGTCGGCAGAGTCGAGGAGGGATAGCAGGCGGGCGGCAGAGGAGTCGTCGGGTACATCCGTATGGATGTTGAAGTCTCCAAGGATCAGAGTGGGCAGAGAGAAGGAGAGGAGGAAGGTGAGAAAGGGGTCAAGGTGGTTGAAGAAGTCGGAGGTGGGACCAGGAGGGCGGTAGATGACGGCGACAAGTAACTGGAGTGGGTGGTAGAGGCGAATGATATGGGCTTCGAAGGAGGGGAAGGAGAGGGAGGGGGGAGGAGGGATAGTGCGGAAGCGGCATCGGGGCGAGAGGAGGAAGCCGACGCCTCCTCCCTTACCGGTGAGTCTGGGGGAGTGGGAGAAGGAGAGGCCTCCGCTGGAGAGAGCGGCGGCGGAGACCGTGTCTTCGGGAGAGAGCCACGTTTCCGAAAGGGCGAGGAGGAGGAGAGAGCGGGAGAGGAAAAGGTCATGGATGAAAGGTAGCTTGCCTGTAATAGAGCGGGGGTTCCAGAGGCCACACTTGAAAGTAGCTGTGGGTGCAAGGGGAGGAGGGGGGGAAGGGCGGGGGGAGGGGAGGGTTTGGATGGGAAGGAGGTGGCGGGGCCCTGGACGAGGAGAGGGGGATGAGGGGTGGCGGTGGGACAAGAGGACTGGGATGGGGCATGGGTGGGGAAGAGAGAACGGGGGAGGGGGTGAAGAGGGGGTTTGGTGGGGGGAAGAGTAGGGGGAGGGGGAAGAGGGGTAGCGCTGGTAAATTGGGGTTCTAGGGTGGGAGAGAGGAGGGGGGGAGGAGACAGAGTAGAGAGCAGAAAAGAGCTGAGCGAGAGAGGGGAAGGGGAAGGGGAAGGGGAGGATAGGATAGGAAGGGGCGGGAGGGGGGAGGGGGAGAGGAGGGACATGGCGAGGCCAGAGAGGTGGGTGGCAGCACTGACAACAATAAACAGTAATAAACGAAATCGGTAATATAGCAACATGATACAATATGATACAATACAGTGGTGCTAATATAGCAACATGATACAGTATGATACAATATAGTCGTGTTAATAAAAGGGGTGATGACCAGGGTCGGGGGTAGACTCGATTAAGGGGCGACCTGATCAAATTCAAAATCTGACGACAATAAACAATAAAAAGCGAGATCGCAAATATAGCAACATGCTACAGTAAGGCACACTACAATAGTGTTAATAAGAGGCGATGACCAGGGTCGGGGGACGAGCCGACCCTACCCGATCAGACTCAAAGTCAAGCGGCCAGCGGCCGAGAGAGTCCCAGAGCTCATGACCAAATAACCCTGTGGCGGCGGGGGGGGCCTGAGGTTGTCCGGAGTGGGTGGCGGCCGTAGGCGGCGGCTAAGGTAAGGTAACATGGTGAGAACAAGGACGTCGTCGCCCGGGGCGGGGGCGGGAGGGATGAATCACCTCAAGAGGGAAGAGGGAGTGAGGCCTTCCCAAAATGGCCGCCTCAGGCAGAGTGGGGGCTTCCTAAAATGGCCGCCTCGGGCGGAGTGGGGGAGCGGTTGGGGAGCACAATGTCCCCGGGCCCGAGCAGGGGGACACAATGTCCCCCGAGGACACAATGTCCTTGGGGCCGAGAAGGGGAGCACAATGTCCCCAGGATCGAGAAGAGCAATTCCTGATATTGCCTGTTGTTGGCGGGGAACGTGTCAACCAACTCCCTTGTATTGTACTCTCCCAAGCATTTAGTACAGTGCTCTGCACATGATAAGCACTCAGGAAATACCATTGATTGTCTTTAAAGAGTTTCTTCTGCCCATCCTGCTTACTATTAGCCTATTTCAGTTTATTACAGAGCAGTTTGCATTTTCTACTGGCTGTCATCTATTGTCCTCATAAATTCTGCCCAGCAAAAATATGATTTGATAGGGAGTGCTTTGATCTGGGTGACCTAACTGCATTCTGTTATCATGTCTTACCTCTTGATGTTAAGTATTTTGCCAGGTGGTACTGGGGGAAGTGTTCTAGAAGTAGAACTTGACACCTTTGTTTCCTACAAAACATCTCTGCATCCCCCTTTTCCTCCCCACACAAACAGCTATCCCTCTTGGACAAGTCCTGGTCATGTAATGGATAACCTAGTCAGCCTCCTTGCTGGTCTCCCTTCCTTCTGTCTTTTTTCCACACCTTCAATCTATACCACTCTACGTGAATCAACTTTTGGAAGTGTACTTGGTACACATCTCTCCACATCTCCAAACTGGCAGGCATCCCTCCCTCCACATCAAAGAAGCATTACTTACAAATAGCCTCAAGACTTTTCACCAAAGTACTCCTACCTTGTATATCTGTCCTCTTCACGGCTTCGCCCCAGCTGGCTCTCTTTGCTCCTCCCAAACTAACCTTAACTATCTTATTCTTGACTCTCCCTCCTCAGCCTTCTCATTTGCCTAGACTGTAAGCTCACTGTGGGCAAGGAATGTGTCTGTTGTTTTGTTGTACTTTCCCAAGCGGGGAATGTGTCTATTTATTGTTGTACTCTCTCAAGTGCTTAGTACAGTGCTCTGCATACAAGTAAACACTCAATAATTGTGAGCGCTTGGCACCTCTTCCCTCCCTAAATCCGATAGACTAGAGCCCGCCTTATTTTTTGTCTGTCTTCCTCGTTAAAATGTAAGCTCCTTGTGGACGGGGAATGTCTCTTGTTTATTTCATATTTCCAGGACACTTGATAAAGTGTACTGAAGACAGTAGGTTCTAAATAAATTTGGTTACTATGACTACTCTATTACCACTGTGATAAATTAAACTAGATTAGACTGTAAGCCCGTCAGTGGGCAGGGACTGTCTCTATCTGTTGCCCATTTGTACATTCCAAGTGCTTAGTACAGAACTCTGCATATAGTAAGTGCTCAATAAATACTATTGAATAAATCCAGGTGTCATATCTGTGAAGAATGTTGGACACTATAATTCCCCTCTGTATACCTTCAGTTTGATTTAAATCTTGATGTTGGCTTCACACTTTAGTCTCCCAAAGGGCTTGCTAGCCTATTTGATTCCTTTGACTACCTTTGTGTTTTTTCTTTTATTATGAAACTACCAGATATCAGAACTAAGTGGAAGAATTCAAGTCTGTATCCCTAAGTGGATCCTTGGTTGTGTGCAAGGGTTTCTAGGGGTGGGATGGAGCCCATGTAGATTGTGACTCCTCGAGAGACAGGGATCATATCTAATTCCTGCCGGTTCTGGTGTGCTTTTCTATCATTTTTTTCTAATGGTATTTAAGTGCATACTATGTGCCAGGCATTGTTCTAAACGCTGGAGTAGATACAAAGTAATCAGGTCAGGCAGAGTCCATGTCCCACATGGGGCTCACAGTCTTAATTCCCCTTTTAACAGATGAGGTAATTGAGGCACAGAGAAGTGAAATGACTTGCCCAAGTTCATACAGCAGCTAAGTGGCAGAGTCAGGATTAGAACCCAGGTCCTTTTGACTCCCAGGCCCATGATCCTATCCCTTAGGCCATGCTGCTTCACAATCACTAGACTTTCCCTATGAAAACAATGTCCTGGAGGTTTCTTTCTGAAACTTCAGGGCCTAGAATTACCTTTTTCTTTTTTTAAAAATGGCAGTTGTTAAGCGCTTACTATGTGCCAGGCACTGTACTAAGCTCTGGGGTAGATACAAGATAATTAGGTTGGACACAGTCCTTGGCCCACAGTGGGGCTGATCATCCACATTTGACAGACGAGGGAACTGTGGCTTGGATGTTCAGTGACTTGCCCAAGGTCACCTAGCAGACAAGTGGTGGAGCTGGGATTAAAACCCAGGTCCTATTCTCTCTTGGTGCTTAACACAGTGTTCTGCAAGCAGTAAGCATTTAATAAAATGCATTTAATTGAATGCAGTAAGCATTTAATTGAGAAGCAGCATAGTTTAGCAGAAAGAGCATGGGTTTGGGAGTCAGAGGATGTGGGTTCTAATCCCAGCACTTGTCTGCTATGTGACCTTGGGAAAACCACCGAACTTCTTTGTGCTTCAGGTACCTCAACTGTAAAATGGGGATTAAGACTGTGAGCCCTATGTGGGACAACCTGATTACCTTGTATCTACCCCAGCACTTAGAACAGTGCTTGGTACATAGGAAGCGCTTAACAAATACCAAAATTATTATTATAAAGACTCTTACTACTACTACTAACTAATCTCAGACTTCTTCAGGTTAATTATGAATCCAAGCTTTTTTGCTCATTCTGAGAATTGGTCTATAGTTCATCTGCGTATGTGTGGGTGTGTGTGGGTGTGTGTGTGTGTGGGTGGGTGTGTACATAGGTCCAGAGCACTTTCATCAGCTTTGGAGACCTCCTCTTCCAGTGGCCAAACTTTCAACCTTTTGAGTTGTAAATTTTCCAGCTTCTCTAGTAATCTGCCACCTAACGGAAAAAAACCTCATGTTGAGTACCTTCCCATTTTTCTCCCAATTCAAGGTAGTTTAAATTGTGTTAACATATCCCAAATCGTTTCTCTCTGCCAACAAGCAGTACTGAGCCTGCAAGCCCAGAATGAGACTGTGCTGGATCTGATTATCTTGTGTCGATAATAAACACTTAATCACTACCATCATTATTACTGAGAGGCTGCTGTGCTCCACCGCATGGGGTTGGAGGCTGAATTCAGTAAGGCTGAGGAGAATTCCAGTTCGAAGGTCATGCACCAGTTCTGATTGCCAACTTGTTTTGACTGCAGTTAATTCCCTCCCGAGGTTTGACAGTCACTGGCACACTGTTGCCCATTAAAATGGACTGGCATTGCTTAGAAATTGGGCATGGTGGGCTGGATTATCCTGTTCAATTGTCCAGTTCTGGAGGAATAGGCCCTCAGCCACAACAGGCCCTTTCTCTTGTGTAGACCTCAGGGACAGAAGAAAGGAAGCAACGGTGATCTTCAGGCTTCATTCAGAGTGGATGGTCTGGACTTACGCTTATCTCCTTGTCCAGTGACAGCCTGGGCCACTCTCAAGATGGTGGAGGTACAGTTAATAATAATATTAATAGTAGTAATAGCACTTCTGTGCTTACTGTGTGCCGAGCATTATACTACACAGAATAAATGGTGATTAAGACTGTGAGAACCCTGTGGGACAGGGACTGTGCCCAATCTGCTGATTATCTTGTATTTTCCACAGTGCTTAGAACAATGTTTGACACATAGTAAGCCCTTAAATTCCAAAATTATGATTATTATTAGGGATCATTCATTCATTCAATAGTATTTATTGAGCGCTTACTATGTGCAGAGCACTGTACTAAGCGCTTGGAATGTACAAATCGGTAACAGAGAGAGACAGTCCCTGCCCTTTGACGGGCTTACAGTCTAATTGGGGAGATGGACAGACAAGAACAATAGCAATACATAGAATCAAGATAATGATGATAATGACAAAATGCTACCCTAATCAGAATCGATTCCTGCTGAGGGAATGATGCCAGCAGGCATCATTGCTCTGGCAGAACCAGCTTTAGAATCCACGTCTCATGATTCTGACAAGACCATGCTCTTCCCACTGGACTCACAGCAAGGATAAACCACCAACCAACATGTTATCTGCATTTCTTTGAGAGCAGTCACTAGGCTTGGCCTTGCGCCCAGGTACTCTTTCGATGAGCCCTTTAAGAATGTCTCACTATTCCCGCCTAATCCCCCTTGAAGCAGGAAAAGAGGAAATGTGCCAACGATTTATTTTATAAAAACTTGGGAGAGAATTGGTGGTGGATATTCTGCATGATGATACATAGCAGTAGGATGGCTTTAGGTATTTTCTTCTGAATGGCATTTGTTAAGAACTTACTAAGTGCGAGGTACTGTTCTAAGAGTTGGGGTAGATACAAGATAATCAGGTTGGATGCAGTCCATGTCCCACGTGGCGTTCGTAGCTTTAATCCCCATTTTACAGATGGAGTAACTGAGGCACAGAGAAGTTAAGTGATTTGCCCAAGGTCACACAGCCAACAAGTGGTGGAGCCAGAATTATAACCCAGGTCCTCTGACTCCCAGGCCAAGCTCTTTCCAGTATGTCACACTGTACCCCATGCTGCTTTTCTGTGGTGAAACATTGCTTAGGCATGATACTAATTGTGGTGATTAAGTGCTTACTTTGTGCCAAGCACTGTTCTCAGAACTAGGGTGGGTATATTATATGCAGATCAGAACCATTCCCTGTCCCAAGGGAGGAAAGGTTTTTTGAATCCTTATTTTACAGATAATGAAGGAAATGACTTGCCTAAGGTCACGCAGAAGCAATTAGCAGAGCAGGGATTACAGCCCAGGTCCTCTCACTCCTAGGCCCGTGTTCTTTCCTCTAGGTCATGCTGCCTGCCGTATTTCTGTTTTATAATTTCTTTTAATCCCATATGTTCCTATAGAAGTGTGAATTAGGTTCTGAGAAAGACTGTCATTGAACTAATGCTGCCAAGCAGATATTGAAGATGGCGGAGTAGCAGTGAATTGGATTCACAGACACACTTGCCATTTATACCCTTCTGCAGTCATCAGGAGTAACATGTAGGTATGTTGAACTGGGTCTATTCAGGCAGAGTGAAGAGGAAAGTGGATGCCAGTCTGAATCTAATGAAAGTTAATCAGACTCAGGCAAAATCAGTCCCATCAGTGGGATTTACTGAGCACCTCCTGATTAATCGACGGTATTTATTTACCACTTACTACGTGCAGCGCAAGTAAGTGCTTGAGGGAGTACAAAACAGAGTTGGTAGACTAGTTCCCAGCCCACAAAGAGATTGCAGTCATGCGGGGGAGACAGACATTATAAATGAAAAAATAAATTGCAACTATGTTCGTAAGTGCTGCGGGGTGAATATCAAGTGCATAAGGGGTACAGATCTAAATGCATAGGTGGCACAGAAGGGAGAGGAAGTAGGGGTAAAAAAGACTTGATCAAGAAGCCCTTTGAAGGAGATGTGATTTTTAATAAGGCTTTTAAGATGGGGAGAGCGATCATCTGTTGTATATGGAGAAGGGAGGGAATTCCAGGCCAGAGGGAGGATGTGGATGATGGGTTGGTGGTAAGATAGATAAGACTGAGATACGGTGAGTAAATTGGTATTAGAGGAAATGAAGTGTGCAGACTGGGTCATAGTAGGAAACTAGTGAGATATGTGGGAGGGGCCAAGCTAAGTGCTAGAAATTATACTGAGCACCGGAGAGTGTATATGGTAGAAAGTAACACTTTCCCTGCCCTCATGGAGCTTACAGTCTAATGGAGGAGATAGCTACAAGTGATTTACAGAAAGTGAAAGTAGAAGAAGCACCCTGAGGACAGGGATCTTGAATACCAGCTGTATTGTCCTCTCTGTAGTGTTGAGTACGGTCTATGAACACAGCCAGGACTCAAATACCACAGATTGAAGAACCAGGATAAAGCAGGAAGTGGTACAAACACCAAATAGCTACTTGTTATACAGTTTAAAATAACTGTTCTTGAGGAAGTGTTTCTCAAGTGAATTATTCCAATTGCCTTTCTACATGTATCAAATTTACCAGATAATTGAATCCTTTCCCCTCTTTACTAAATATTTCCCTTTATTCACCCCACCTCCCAGACCCAAAGCACTTATATATGTATCTGTAATGTATTTATTTATATTAGGCCTCTCTCCCCCTCTAGACTGTAAGCTCTTTGTGGGCAGGGAATGTGTCTGTTTATTGTTCTATTGTACTCTTCCAAGCATTTAGTACAGTGCTCTGCATAAAGTAAGTGCTCAATAAATTCAATTGAATGAAATAGTTAACTTTCTCTTTCTGTATTCACTTTTCTTTCATCCTGGCGCTCTCTCCAGGCCCATCAGAGTTCAGGAGCATGTCTCTCATTTTTCCCTCATCTTCATTCATTCATTCAATAGTATTTATTGAGCGCTTACTATGTGCAGAGCACTGTACTAAGCGCTTGGAATGTACAAGTCGGCAACAGATAGAGACAGTCCCTGCCCTTTGACGGGCTTACAGTCTAATCGGGGGAGACAGGCAGACAAGAACAATAGCAATAAATAAAGTCAAGGGGAAGAACATCTCATAAAAAAAAAATGGCAAATAAATAGAATCAGGGTGATGTACATCTCATTAAACAAAATAAACAAAATAAATAGGGTGATAAAGATATATACAGTCGAGTACAGTGCTGAGGGGGTGGGATGGGAGAGGGGGAGGAGGAGAGGGAAAGGAGGGAGAAGAGGGTTTAGCTGCGGAGAGGTGAAAGGGGGGGAGAGGGAACTGAGGGAAAAAGGGGGGAGCTCAGTCTGGGAAGGCCTCTTGGAGGAGGTGAGCTTTCAGGATTTCGTTCCACAATGACGTTCCTTGTGGCCCCTACACTTTTCTGTCAGGTCTTCTCTGTCTTTGCCAGGCCTTCGTGCTTCCTTGCCAGTTTGCCATATTAACTGGGAGGGGCACACCCTTTCCTTTTTCCAAGAGGGCTGAGCCAGCTCCTGCTGAAGCAATTCCAGCTCTTGCCAGTCTGGGGAGCCTGAAACCAGGAATCGAACCTCTGTCCTCATTCTGTTAAAAATAATTCTTAAGGGAATGAGAGAGCAATAGTGCTCTAAGGCAGTTTGCACCAAAGAGCCAACCAGAGTGAGTCTTAACAGACACATTACAACAAAGATTTATAGGGCTTGGATTGACACACTCACACAATCAAAACTCCGAGGATTTAATGAGCATGCTCTTAACCTATAAAGGGAACCCCTTTTAACACATATTATATACCTGAAGAATAAACAGTAAATCCAGCGTGGTACTACTATGGACAAAATTCCTGCAAGAATGCTAAGATTACTTGTGGCAGCTAACTATAGAAAGTTGTATGGCAGTTTTACCAAAAAAAAGCTTTTTTTTATCTGGCAAGACATGTTCTGAATTTAATTCAAACTAGTTCAACATTTATAGGATAAATTCTTAGAAGTATGATACAGCTCCAAACAATCTGTTCTCACCTGCTTTGCTAGTAACTGAGGAGAAACCTTGGTTTCAAACAGAGCCCAGAGACTTAGAAAGATACTGATGATGAGAAGCAGTGGGGCCTAGTAGAAAGAGCACTGGCTTGGGAGTCAGAAGGACCTGGGTTTGAATCATGGCTCTGCCACTTTTTTATTGTGTAGCCTTGGGCAAGTTACTGAACTTCTCTGTGCCTCAGTTATTCCATATGGAAAATGGGGATTAAAACTGTGAGCTCCATGTGGGTCTTGGACTATGTCCAACCTGACTATCTTTTATCTACCCCAGGGCTTAGTACAGTGCTTGGTATATAGTAATTGCTTAACAAATACCATAGGGGGCTTACAGTCTGAGGGGTAAGGGAGAACTTGAATTGTTCCAGATGAACCTGACACAACCCCCTGTGGTTTCCCTTTTTTATGGTATTTGTTAAGCACTTACTATGTACCAGGTACTCCTCTCTGTGCTGAGGTAGATACAAGCTAATCAAATCACAGTTTCACAGTTTCTGTCCCTCATGGGGCTCACAGCCTTAATCCCCAATTTACAGATGAGATAATTGAAGCACAAGGAAGCTAAGTGACTTGCCCAAGGTCACACAGCAGACGAGTGGCAAGCCAGAACCAAAACCCAAGTCCTTCCGACTCCCAGGCCTGTGCTCTATCCAGTAGGGCACTTCAAGGCTGCAGGAGCCCAGCAGACACTCTTTTCATTTGCCCTCCACATACCCAGGCCTGGATGGCCCTCCACGGGTGCGGCTAAAAATGGTTTTGACTAGTCTCCCAAAGGAGAAAGGAACACCCATCCCTGAGGAGCTTAAATCAGGGAAAAGACTCGAAACACTCCTCTCTGACCTAAAAAATGTAGATTCATGAGATATTGTGCGCAAAATGATTTGTTCTTGATGCAGGGGTGTGCATGGGCATTTGCCATATAAATAAAAAATATTATTGTGCTCCGGTTTGGTGACGGAGGGAGCATACCCCCTCCTCTCCCCACCCCCCACGGCCAATCCGTCGGCGAAGGCTAAGATGGTTCATCATATTTCATCATTTTGTGCTGATGTAACCTTTTTTTTCCTGTTTGTAGTTTAGGGCATTGTGTGGCTCCACAGTTCAAATAAACATCTCATCTCTGCCAAAATGGATACTTCTAAAAACTGTATTTACAAAAAAAGAGTGCCTGCCAAGTGCCATTCCAGACTACAAAGCCACTGTCACCAGAAGAGGCCTCAAATTCCAGGAGCCAATCTAGGGGGAAAAGTTTTGGCTCTAGGAGGTGGGAGATCTGGGAAAAAGTTGAGTTCTAGAAAGTACCAAATTTGTGCTGAATTCAAATGTCACTCCTCACATTCTTCCGCACCTTGGAAAATGCAACACAATGAAATAGACTCTCTCCCTCTCACAGGCTTCTTAGAACTACCTTGGCAGTGGTCATGTCCAACAAAGCCAAGACAACACCTTGCGTAGAACAATAGATACATTCTTTGGGAAGATAGCTATTTAAAAATAAAATTCCACTGTGAAATCTAACATTTATTCTTCTGCTAACCAATCTGGAGAATGCTTTTGGAGGGTCAAGCTCGAGAAAATAATACCATAAAGAAGTCTTTTCCACTGGGATGACAATAAAACCCTCAAAAGGCAAAGGAGCAAAGGCATACAACTCTACATCTTCATACAACTCTACATACATGAAGCAGGGAACATTAGCAGGTGTACTATCTTTGGTGTCCCCTTCCCCAGTACATTCCAACTGACCTCTGATTTTCATCATCATCATCATCATAATAATATAGTATTTGTTAAGCACTTACTACGTGCCAGGAACTGTACTAAGTGCCAGGGCAGAAATAAGCAAATCAGGTTGGACACAGTCCTTTGTCCCACATGGGGCTCACAGTCTAAATCCCCATTTTACAGATGAGGTAACAGAGGTCCAGAGAAGTGAAGTGATATGCCCAGGGTCACACAGCAGACGAGTGGTGGATCAGGATTAGAACCCATGACCTGACTCCCAGGCCCATGCTCTACCCACTACGTCATGCTGCTTCAATTACAACAATAATAATAAAATGGTCTTTGTTATGTACGTATCCACCATTTGTTTATATTAATGTCTGTCTCTCCCTTGAGCCTGTAAGCTTGTTACGAGCAGGGAATGTGTCTGTTATTTCGTATCCTCCTGAGGGTCTAGTACAGTGCTCTGCACACAGTAAGCATTCAATAAATATGACAATGAATGAATGAAAAAGCACGCTTTGCCAACCACTGTGCTAAGCTCTGGGATAGATACAGTATAATCAGATCAGACACATTCCCAGTCCCATATGGGACTCACAGTCTCAGCAGGAGGGAGAACAGGTGTCAAATCCCATTTTATAGATGAGGAAACTGAGGTACAGAGAATCAAGTGAATTGCCCAAAGTCCTCCAGCAGGCAAATGGTGGAGCTGGGAATCAAACCCAGGTCTTATGACTTACTCCTGTGCTATACCCTAGTTTATTTTCTTTTTTTGCACTTATAATTTGATGTGCTGTTGCCATGTAAACCATGTGGGCTGACTGTCCTGGGAAAGCCACCCAAAGGCAGAAAAACAATTGCACATTTACGTATGTTTACTTTTTTTCTGCCCTTCCAGTTACTGAAGGCTTAGTCCCCTCTCTGCTCCTGTTCACTACCTGTGCCCAAGGCTTCACTCTGTACTTGGGGCCAAAGGCCAGAGCACAGTTTTTCCCACTGGGGCAAAGGAAGGGACAGGCTGAGAAGAATTTCCCTGAGACCAAAACACTTTAATTTTCCAAATCCCAGAGGCTTTCCCAGCACATTTATAGCTCATCAATTCACATCACAGCCTGCCCCTCTTTACATTCTCATAATTTAAACCTGAGAAACTTGCTTTAAAATCTTCCAAGCCCCAAAAGAACTGGGAATCTCATCTCCTTCCCCCTGCAAAGAACAAATTGCCGGCGTGGCACCCAATACTAGACAAAATCAAATCAACCCCTGATAATAATAATAATAACAATGTTGGTATTTGTTAAGTGCTAACTATGTGCCGAGCACTGTTCTAAGCGCTGGGGTAGACAGGGGAATCAGGTTGTCCCACGTGGGGCTCACAGTCTTAATCCCCATTTTACAGATGAGGGAACTGAGGCACAGAGATGTTAAGTGACTTGCCCACAGTCACACAGCCATCAAGTGGCAGAGCTGGGATTCGAACTCATGAGCCCTGACTCCCACATTGGCTGCTTTTTTTGAATCCCAAGGGACACTTTAATGCTATACCAAAACTCTGATTACCGACTCCTTTCTCTTAAAATGCTATTGCTGGTCTTCTCTCCCTTGCTCCAAATAAACTTTAGATTCATTCATTTGAGGAAATTAGCACAGCAGGATCGAAACTACAGTTCAACTCCAACGATAAAGCTTTTGCCTTAAGTAAGGCTTCGGTAAGAGCAGACTAAGCAATCAAAGGTACCAAAGTGTGCATTATTAAATGCTTTTAGTGCCCCCATTATAACTAACTCTTATGAGATTTCAGTCTGGCAATGGACATCTCCAGCAAAAGAAATCATACTGTTAACTAAACTCAAGCTTTCCGAATGATGGCATTTGGGAGTTTCATTGTTAAAATCAATTTTTGAAGTATAGCAGAGATTGGTGGCCCCTCTTACCCCCGGGGTCCCTTCTCTCCTACAGTATCATATAGCAGACTAGTGCTTTTGATCTTTACATTCTTGCCTGAGCAGGCTACACAGTGGCTCAAAACAGGAGGAATATGAACTTTTTTCCTTCTCAAATCAGCTAGTATCTTCTTTTTTTTAAACTCTTGCACTGACAGACATTAGACAGAAGAAATGAAAGTTTTATATATGGACGCTTTTTTTTTTTAACACCATTTACCCTCAGTAAGAAGTTGGCCAACAAGACATCCTACTGTTTCTGAACTGAAGAAAGGCAATCCAAATTACTGCAGTACAAAAAGATATCCACCCTAAGCCATTCACTGGGCTATTAGAATCAAACCACTAAGCCCAAGAAATCTGAGTCTGCCTACCAGAAAACCTGTTAAATTCAGTAACGGTTGAAGCTGACCCACAATATTTTGACTGATAGCTGCAGTGTCAGTTGACGAGCTGATGTAATTTGGGTGAGCTATTTCATTAGTTCTACTATATGTTCCTCTATGAAAATAATGCAACTGTATGCATGGCTACTCATGTTAAACATGAACAGGAAGGACCATCTGAAAGCTGGGTAATTAGCAAAGGCACATGCTCTTAATATGTAAATTGATCCACATCATTGATAATGCAAACAGTGTTGCATGAGATATAGTTGCAAAGAAAAAGCCCGAAACCACCCAGAATTCCCCACCACCACTCAAAAGCCCTTCAAAAGGCAAGACTACCATTCTTCATCGCTTCTGAGTTGCTCTGAGTTACAGTAATTTTCTCAGTTGTACGCTTCTATTCACTGAGGGTAAATATGACTCTCTGGGTCTAGAGGAAGATTCTAAATTGCCATCAATTTTCATTAGAAGATCTTGTGAGTTTAAAATTTTAAATTCATCGTAGGACTTATGGTCAAATAATCAGTCTCTATATTGTAAAAATGTGTGTGTGTCTATATATGTATATACGTATAGATATAAGGATCAGTTACCATCTGGGTCACCATCTCGGAGTGTTCTGATTGGCTTGGAGATGGTCCCAGTTGGGAATTTCCTGGAAAAACTGGGGCTGTGCTATAATAAGAATTTGTTAAGCGCTTACTACGTGCCAGGCACTGTACTAAGTGCTGGGGTGGATACAAGCAAATCAGGTTGGACACAGCCCCTGTCCCATGTGGGCCTCCCACTCTCAATCCCCATTTTAGAGATGAGGTAACTGAGGCCAAGAGAAGTGAAATAACTTGCCCAAGGTCACACAGCAGACAAGTGGCAGAGTCAGAATTAGAACCCGTGATCTTCTGACACCCAGGTCCATGCTCTATCCACTAAGTCACACTGCTTCCCATGCATCACCTCGCATTGCTATGCATTTCCTCACCTGTTCCCTCCCCTACTACAACCCTGCTAAATCAGAGAACCAGTTCTAAAATAGGTTTAAGAGAGGACTGGTCCCAGATTGCCTCCTGTCTTCCCCGCCTGATAACACCCCCTGCCACCTCATCCCCATCTTCCACAGGTGCAGGAAATAGGCTTAATCCCCCCAGGAGGGTGTGGGGGTGGGGACAGAGTTGAGAGAAGTCTCCTAGTACAGAGTTGAGTACACTGCTCTCAGTACATGGTAATCGCTCAATAAATGCCACTGATTGATTACTGTACATATTTATAAATTCTTTAATAATAATAATGTTGGTATTTGTTAAGCACTTACTATGTGCAGAGCACTGTTCTAAGTACTGGGGTAGATACAGGGTAATCAGATTGCTCCACGTGAGGCTCACAGTCTTCATCCCCATTTTACAGATAAGGGAACTGAGGCCCAGAGAAGTTAAGTGACTTGCCCACAGCCACACAGCTGACAAGTTCTCTCTCCCCCTCTAAACTGTAAGCGTGTTGTGGGCAGGGAGTGGGTCTACCAACTCTGTTGTGGCATACTCTCCCCAGTGCTTAGTACAGTGCTCTGCATGGAAGTGCTCAATAAATACCACTGGTGATGATGATGATTACATTTCCCTTCTCAACTGCTTAACCGAGCTGCAGCTAGGCTGGGGTAACAATATTACTATTAACTGTGGTATTTTTAATTCCTTACTACGTGCCAGGCATTGTTCTAAGTGCTGGGGAAGCTATAAGATGATCTGGTCAGACACAGTCCCTGTCCCACACTGGGCACACAATCTAAGTAGGAGGGGGAAGAGGGATTGAACCCCCATTTTACAGATGGAGGAAGTGAGGCACAGAGAAGTGAATTGACTTGCCCAAGGTCACACATATAAATGGCAGGATTAGAACCAGTGCTCTGCCCACAATAAGTGCTCACTACTGTGCATTTACTGCTGCTGAGAAGCAGTGTTGCCTAGTGGATAGAGCACAGGCCTGGGGCTCAGAAGGATGTGGGTTCTAAATCCAGCTCTGCCACTGGGCTGCTGTGTGACCTTGGACAAGTTGCTTCACTTCTCTGTGCCTTAGTTACCTCATCAGTAAAATGGGATTTAAGACTGTGAGCCCCATGTAGTACAGAAGAGAAGCAGCGTGGCTCAGTGGAAAGAGCACGGGCTTTGGAGTCAGGGCTCATGAGTTCGAATCCTAGCTCTGCCACTTGTCGGCTGTGTGACTGTGGGCAAGTCACTTAACTTCTCTGTGCCTCAGTTCCCTCATCTGTAAAATGGGGATTCAGACTGTGAGCCCCACGTGGGACAACCTGATTCCCCTATGTCTACCCCAGCGCTTAGAACAGTGCTCGGCACATAGTAAGCGCTTAACAAATACCAACATTATTATTATTTACAGGGACTGTGTCCAACTTGACTAACTTCTATCTACCTCAGTGCTTAGTACAGCACCTGGCACATAGTAAGCACTTAAATACCATAAAAAAGGACTTTTTTTTTAAACAAAACCTTTCTTGATCCACTGGTGTCAGCATGGACCTTCCATTTACTCTCACTCCAAAGGGGAGCATTCTCTTATACAACAGACTTTCTTAGAAAAGTACAGACGACATGGCACCTTACCCTGAAAGAGCTTTCACACTGAGGTAGGTGTATACATTCAGTGGGAGCAGGAGGAAAAGCAAATTGAATGGGCTATGTCAAAGTGTGAAATTAAATACAGTAAAGGGAGAAATGAAAGCAAAGCAGAATGAGAATCTACTTTGATAGGGTTGATACTACAGAAGCTCAGATGTGGTCAAGGAAGGAAGAGTGAGAAAATTCAACTCCAAAATTTCAATTGCCTGAAATCCTTAGCACGCTAAAATTATTTTCCTTAAATATACTGAAAATTGAAGCCAAAGTCTATTTTGGGAACCTGAATTATTCAAACTATTTGCTGGTTTAGATCTAGTCAAAGTTTCTCTCTCTCTCCCTCTCTTTTTTTCTCCTTAACAGCCAGAGAGAAGTAACTTTACTCAAGCAAGAAGCTAAGCCAGGGAGCCAACAGAGAATACTGACCTGTTTTTCTAATCACTAGCCTATGCCCCCTCTCAGAAATTCAGACCAAGTATCTCTATCTCTGGCAACTGCAACAAGAAAGTAAAGAGAAAATAAATGAAAAAATCCTTTTTGATGATATATAATTGGCTAATTTGGGGGCAATACTCCCGTTGGAATTTTCCTGTTTTCCAGAAAATTCCACTTAGAAAATTCCCATAATTTCTATTGATCCCTAGAGAAAGATTAGTAAAAGTTCACTGAGGAAAAAACATTTGCCGCCATTCACACGGTGAAATGGACACTCCCGTGATCACTAAGAACAAGCACCGACATTTTAACCATTTACACAGGGTGACATTTAGCCATGATACGCAATTCAGGAGTTGCTTTTAAATGTGTCATGCTGGTTCACCAAGTCCACTAGGTCTAGTTATTGACTCTATGAAGTGGGTTAGCTTGCTGAGTTCCATTTTATGGGTGATGAAGGAGCAATCTGTTTTCTGAAGCTGTCTCCCTCAGTGACCTAGTATCATTCTGACACCATGATTTTTCTAGATTTTTTTTGAACTCTGACGGTTCTTCTAGATCACCAAATTGTCCTTATCCACCACCAAAGGAATTCCAGTTACAATTTACAAAAATACCCCTTACCTCTCCCAGTGAGAATAACACAGATGTCTGTGATACCACATTTAGCAGAAACAGCTAAGGTCTTCTGGATCACTCACAGTTAAGATTTTCTGGACCACTAAATGGGTACTGTGCTTCACCAAAAGGGATGCCATTTTGGACCCTGCCTGCCCCTAACTAGATGTCAATGCCTGATTAGCCTGTCTAGAATTAGAATCAGCTCCTAAGCCTGACCTGCCATGGGGATTCATAGGCACCGTGCCAGCTGAGCCACACTGAATTGGGTGCCACTGGTAAGATAGACTAAGTTCATTGTGGGCAGGGAATGTGTCTGATTAGTGTTATATTGTACTCTCCCAAGCGCTTAGTACAGTGTTTTGCACACAGTAAGCACTCAATACATTCATTCAATCAAATTTATTGAGCACTTAATGTGTGCAGAGCTCTGTACTAAGTGCTTGGGAAAGTACAGTACGGAAATAGACACAAATCTGAGCACAGCGAGCTCACAGTCTAGAGGATATGTACGGATGATCGTTTTTGGCAGGGAAAATGTCTACCAACTCTCTTATATTGTGGTCTACCAAGAACTTAGTAAAATGCTCAGCACACCCAAAGCACTCAATAAATATCATTTGGGCATAGATGAAAGCCCAGAACTGAACTCTGAGGGCCTCCCACAGTCTGAAGGCGGGAGACTGAGGAAAAGCCTGCAAAAAAGGCTCTGGGCAGTACTGATCAGACAGTTTTTCTCTGGTGAGAGGCAAGAAGAGTTAGTGAAAAAGAGCCGGTCAAGGGAAAAAAGGAAACAACCTGAAAACAGAGTCACTCTCTCATCTCCCTTACTTCACCATTTCCAGTGAGTTTCTCAGAGGCTGTTCAGGTGGGCCAGAAAGGTCCCAGCAATCGGTCAATCAATCAGTATTTTCTGAACAATTACTCTGTGCAGAGCACTTCCTCTGTAAACACGAGCCCTGCCCTCAAGGAGCTTACAATCTACCGGGGAAGACAAACGCTAAAGTAAATTATGGGTAGGGGAAGCAACCAAATTTTAAAACTTGTACATTAAGTGCACTGGGGATGGGGTGAGTACCTACGATGCAGAAAGTACTGAAATGGCAGTTGGGGGCCAGAGGTGGAGGGAATAGGGTGGGAAGGTGAGAAATTAATCAGGCAACGCCTCCTGGAGGATACATTATTTTCAAAGGGCCTTAAAGATGGGGAGAGTAGTGGCCCACGGCATATGAAGATGAGTGTGCGTGCGTATTGAGGGGGGGATCAAGCAGGAAGAAGGGCATGAGCAAGAGGTTCATTGACAGCGAGTGAGAGAGAGGAGAAAGAGGCAGTAGGCAGGTAGACATGAGTGAACATGGGCAGGCAGGTTGTTATGGGAAAGAAGCGAGGAGCTTCCTGTGGGAAAATGAGGTGAGCGGTGCCTTGGCACATTGTTTCTAAACATAGGCATTGAAGTGTAGGGACAAAAAGGGTGGTAGGGATTTTAGTCGGGGTGTGACTAAAATAGGAAGGCACCAATTTGGGTCTCTTTAGTCCTGAAACTCCTGGATCTTGTCAGAGACCTGGGGTAAGTAAGTCTGGGAGTCCCAACAAAATAGCCACGACAGTGATCATTCCCATTGTTCCATGGTGTGGACACCTCTGTTTCTATGAGTGCCCAATATTTGGTCATTCTTCCTCTCATAAACAAATCTATTTTAAGTAGTGAGACAAAATTTACCAGAAGAAAATAAATTACATTTTTTAAAACTTACCCAGACTTTACAACCTACATACTGTTCACCGATAGTGACTATTTTCCTAAATACCAACCAGTCTCTCGAAAAACACCCTTGGGCCTACCATGTTTAGTTACGATTATGAATTATCCAGTACTTTCAGACACCTGCTACAACAAACATGTAGACATATATCTATAATAATTAAACAAGAAACTTCAGGAAGGTATGTAATTTTGCAACTGCAAACTATTAACTCTTTGAGAAATGTAATTTGCTTAATTAGCCGGGGCAAATATAAACCTACACCAGCAGCTGTTCAGAAGTTTTCAGTCCATCTTTTCCCCCCCATAAAGCTGTAATTTTGACAGCTGCAAACTTTATCATAGGTTTATTTAAGCAAGTTTGGCCCTTGTGGTAAGTCAGGGTCCTAATTATAAATCCTGTTGAAAACATACTCTTGAAACTTTTGCCTTGTTGTATTCACATTTTTGAACATCCCTAGAGAAGTCGGTGAAAATAAAAAGAGAAGTATCAATATTTCTCTTTTCAGAAAGACATTTGTGTTAAAAGCATTCCCAACACGTTGAGTAAAGTACTCGATCTGTTTCTGGTGGGCAGAATGCTCTTTTACCTCCCAATACTCCAAATAGAGACTCCAGGGCCTTCCAAGAGGGTCATAGCTGAAAGTGTGGAGGCGTAGAGAGAGGGAGGGAATCGATTAACAAGTCAGAGACCACAAGTTTCTTTTTTTTTTCCATCTTCCTCCCTCTCCTTGAGCAGTAAAAAGGAAAAGAAAGAGGAACTGCTCTCTGAGGTCTTGGTAATTTCTTGGGGAAGATATAAATATGGACATGTTGAAAGCACATTCTTAATAAAATTATTAATAACATCTCAGAGTCAGGATGGGAGGAGCCATCAGGCGGGGGATCACCGAGGTTTGATTCTACCTCTGTTCCTTATTTTCATGGTCTGGAAATTGAGATGGCTTCAAATGGAATGTGGCTTCAAATGGGCTGGCTGTTGGGCAGCATCTAGCGAGAGTGATTGCAAGTGTCATGGGGCAGGATTTGATTCAATAGTGACCCTCCAAAAGTGGGAATTTTAAACGTGGATCTCTGAGGCCTGCTTTTTGGCTTCTTCCTTATTTCCTTTTTTTTAAAATAAAAATAGGGTCCTGAAACCATGTGAAGTCAACAAACCCAAGTCTTTGAGCCTTCAAATGGGATTTACTGTCTTGACCCTCACCATCTCTCCCCAAACACAATAATAGCAGCACTGCTCAAAATTTGAAAGGTCAGAAGAGCAGACCCACATAATCTGCCTAATCCAGACCCCATTCGATCAATCATTTTTTTTATGTGCTTACTGTGTGCAGCATACTGTACTGACTACTTGAGAGAGTACAGTACAACTCCCATTCGGATGTCTAAGGTTTTGGAAGCAGCCCAGCAGCCTCCATCTGCTCAAACAGAAATCCTTTACCATCGGCTTTAAAGCACTCAATCATCTCGACCCCTCCTACTGCACCTCACTACTCTCCTACTACAATGCAAGCCACACACTACACTCTTCTAATGTCAACCTACTCATTCATTCAGATGCACTTACTGAGCACTCACTGTCTCCCCCTCTAGACTGAAGCTCGTTTTGGGCAGGGAATGTGTCTAACAACTCCGTTATATGGCGCTCTCCCAATTGCTTAGTACAGTGCTCTGCACACAGTAAGCACTCATTAAACATGATTGATTGATTGATCTGTTGAACCAACCAAGAAAGAACAGAGTCAGCAAGTCTGAGCCAGAGTTTTAAGGCAGCTGTCCTAGTGAAATGAGAGGCACGAGAACCGAGTTCTAATCATCGCTCCATTACTTGACTGCTGTGTGACCTTGGGCAAGTCCTTTAACCGCTCTGTGTCTCAGTTTCCTCTTCTGTAAAATGGGAATTAGACTGTAAGCCCATGTGGTACAGAGGCTGTGTCTGATCTGCACTGTATCTACCCCAGTGCTTAACACACTGCTTGGCACACAGTATAAATGCTTAACAAACATCACAACTGTATTAGAAATTATTACTTGAAATTATTGTATTATCAATAATTCTTGTAATTAGTATTAATAAAGCAAAGGAAGTTTCTTTACCTTTTTATCAAATCATAGGGCTGAGAGGGACCCAAATAGTCTCCTGTCCCGTCTCCTCAAGGCAGAGTTAAAAGACAAAAGCCTGTGTTGCTTCAGAATCCTGTAGTCTGAACCTTCAATAGTGTATTTCCCCTGGTGCTTTAGAAACGCCAACACAATTGGCTCAACCACAAGCCAACGGCTACTTTCCTGGGAACAGGCTGGACGTTATACTTGCACCCCTGATGGTCAGGAACTGCCTCTCCTGGGAAATCAGTGAAGAAAGTAGTCAGTTCCCAGTGCAAATTTTCAGTTTGAAGTCACGGCAACATTGGTGCCGTTTATCTCATTCCCGCTGCGTCACTGACAGGCACGTGGAGTTGTAGAGAAACGGCCCTGGATTGGGCACAGTTTAACTCCTCCCTCGCAAACTTCTCTCCCAGACAACACCCTTGAGCTGTTGCTGCCTCCTGCTGCCCCTCTCACGCTTCTCAAATCAGCCTTGGGAGACAAGGACGCAGCTGACGAGGCCTTGAGAGGACTGCCTTTGGAGTGTTAAGACGAGAAGCCTGTAGGAGGTTGAATAGGTTGAGAAAGCAGGGATCCTGTTCTGGAGAGCAGGGGGAGAACAACCCAGACAGTAAGCTCCTAGAGGGCCAGCAGAATGCATTGCCTCACAAGGGTCATCTTTAATATGAGTATGTAGATGATAGATAGAGAGAGAGAGAGAGAGAGAGAGAGAGAGAGAGAGAGAGAGAGAGAGAGATAGATAGATAGATAGATAGATAGATAGATAGATAGATAGATAGATAGATAGATAGATAGACATTCTTACACTCTCCTAAAATCCCACTCCCTTCAACAGGCCTTCCCCAGCTAATTATCAGCACCTTGTCTTTTGCGCTTATTCATCTATGCCCCACCTTGTACTTACAAATATATGAATATTTGACTGGACACTCAATTTCACTTATTCTGGCCACTGCTTGGGAATATCTCTTTGTAGGTCTTCTCCATTAGCTTGTAAGCTACATGTGAGCAGGGAATGAACCCTGTGCTTCTCTCATTGCTCCCAAGTAGCATAGCTTAGTGGAAAGAGCATGGGCTCGGGAGTTGGAGGTCATGGGTTCTGATCCCAGTTCCGCTGCTTGTCAGCTGTGTGACCTTGGGCAAGTCACTTAACTTCTCTGTGCCTCTGTTACCTCATCTGTAAAATGGGGATGAAGACTGTGAGCCCTACGTGGGACAACCTGATTACCTTGTGTCTACCCCAGTGCTTAGAACAGGGCTTGGCACATAGTAAGCGCTTAACAAATACCAACATTATTATTATTACTTAGAACAATGTACTGTACTCAATACATACTACTATTATTACAAAACTACCACTACTATTGAGAGGCAGCATGACCTAGTGGAAAGAGCACGGACCTAGGTTCTAATTCTAGCTCTGCCAATTGCTTGCTATGTGACCTTGGGCATTTCACTTCACTTCTCTGTGCCTCAGTTTCCTCAACTGTGAAATGGGGATTAAATTAGTGTTCTCCCTCCCACTTAGACTGTGAGTCCCATGTGGGGCAGGGACTGTGTCCAATCTGATTATCTTATATCTACCTCAGCACTTAGTGCTCTACACAGACTAAGTGCTTAATAAATATGCTTAATAAATACCACAGCAATAATAATAATGATAAGAAGAAGAATACAGGCATTCCCAAATTGAGATTTGCACAACTGTTCCATTCAATCATCTAGTGGGGCTGGGTGCTCTTAGAAAGGTTTAACCATACATTTATCATCCCCTAGCATGGACCTAGTCACCCCATTCCTCATTCCCTCCTTTCCCAATTCTCAATCCTTTTTTCTGTTAGCCATCTGAGCTCAGAAGCAATTGGAAAAAACAAAAACTCTTGAGAAGTCAAGCCTGCCACCTACAGTCTGAGGGCAAAAACCAATTAGCCGGTGATTCATTCTCAAACCCAGAGCCAGAATCATTTTAGAAAGTGGCTTAATTCAGCCCAGTTTAGGCTCAGTTTCTACATCAGTTAGGTGAAACTACTTCTAGTATCTCACATCTTTAAAACTCTGACACTTTCAAAGAATGGCTCCATTAGAAATTAAACTACAAGAATTCCTAACTCCATGTGCTTCTCTAGAGAACTAGAGAGGGTGAAGAGCTGATTCATGTGAGAAGAATCAACTCTTTCAGAATACTACTGAATAAATTTCACTCTAAGTGCACTCAATGACACCCTGATGCTACCAAAATCTTCAATTTGCTCACAAAGGTGAGTAATTTATAACCAGAAAGTAAGACACTCACAAAACCCATCATAGGATCAAGCACAATAGAAATAACATCACTTTCCCCAAAATACATACAGCTGAGGCCAACAAAACAGCAGTACAAAATGTTTCAGTTAGTTAACAAAGTTGATCTTTATTTATAAAAACACATCGATTTTATTAAATACATACTAGAAAGAATATAAATACATACTAGAAAGAATATATACCACAAAGAAAAAGCAAACGGGACAGAAACTTTCCTTGATGCTGACTTAATAATGCTGCATTCTATGACAGTGGGTTCTCATGGCTTAAAGTTTTCATGACCTGGGATATTTTCAGTTATGCAGTTGTAAGGAGCAATCATTATTAACAACAACAGTCACAGGATATTGGATAAAATCTCTACTGTCATGTTTTCCCAATCATCCAACTAAAGCTGTAGTTTTAACATGAAAATACTTTCTTCTTCTTTTGTTAAAATAGTAACCCTGGCCCTGAAATTTTGAGAGCATTTTTTTTAATAAAAAAGCCTATAAAATATTGTTCTACATTTAGAATCTCATATAGAGAAAACTACTACAGGGTGGGGCCTTTTGGGCAGTACGACTCCAAATACAGAGATTTTTAGAATCCAAGAAAGTGCAGGAATGCAAAAACCAACTTCCGGAATATTACAATAAGCAGAATTCTCCAACAATACATTACAATCTTCTTAATAATGTCAAATATTTCAGACATCCAGGTTTTGCTGCGGAGAAAGAATATCACTGGCAACAGACATCAAAACATTTTACAATATATGTAAATAAGTTTAGATGCACCATAATATCACACACGCACCCAACCATTCACACATTTATGCCCTATCAAAATAGAACTAAAATTTTTTGATTAAACTAAACAAAGTTGGGTGGGTTTTTTTTGCTTTAAGAAAAATGTACTACACCTTTTGGGTAACTTTTTTAGTTTTGTGTGGTTATATGTTACCATATATTTTCCACACATCCCTCTCTTCTACTCCATATTTGTGTTGGTCACTGTTCGCTTAAAGACACGTTATCAAATTCCCACTCCAACCCGCAAAAAGCTCACCTTTTACATCCAACCTATAGTGCACTGGAGAATGACTCTTCTTATTCGGGAATCATTTTGGGGTGGAATTCAGAGGAACTGGGTTGCAACACCTTTATTGGGGTTGGACAAACACCTCTTTTCATTCTTGTGGTTCTGTGAGCTTAAAAAGTTGGGAGTTGACATAAAATATCCTCAAACCCTGGAACAACTTCTCCTTTAACCTTACATGAAGATTTTTCATATCCACACCTCTCCTCCTGTTCATTGCTAGAATTTTCCATCCAGACCCAATCAAAGAGGGGATGAATTAAGGCCAAACTGGATCCTTTCAAATGGCTCAAGTGAGTATTTAAGCCCTTTGAGTTTGACTCCAGTACGGTGGGGATAGAAAACGGCCCCTCAGCAGATCAAGTTAACAACAGATAAAATTTTCTGAGGTAGGTGAGTCAAATACTGAACCCGGAGCACAGACATAAGCTGCGTTCTCCTTGGGCACTTAATAGATGCCTTTTTTTTTTAGGAGACATAATTCATTTTTCTACTGGTGTATGGTCGTCTACAGGAACCCTGCTATGGGGTTGGAATGGGGAAGGGCCGGGGGGTGATAAAAATGAACAAAGAAGATCTGGCACTTTACCAAAGGAGCTTTGGCTGAGGAATTTCAGTTAAAGAGAAACTCAGATGTGTAGTGGAAAGTATACAGAACTAGGAGTTGTGAGACCTGGGTTCTAGTCCCGGCTCTGCCGTTTGCCTGTTGTAAAACCTTGGGCAAGTCACTTCAGTTCCCTGTGCCTCAAGTACCTCATCTGCAGAATGGGGACAAAATATCTAGACTCCCTAAAACAGTGAGCCCTGTGTGGGAGGGAGATTATGTCCAATCTGTTACCTTAGATCCACCCCAGCTCCTAGCACAGTCCTTGGCACAGAGTAAGTACTTAATGAATATCATTACTACTTCACTATTCTTATAAAACACATACAAACACCCATCCTCCTATACCAAACATTCTAGAACTGAGTGTCTCCACTAACTATGCCCTCTGGGGCTCACTGTATAGGAGAGAGAGGCTGTCCCACCCCCAAGTTCCCAGGACTGCCATTGGCCCTTTCTTCAGTCTAGGAAGGAGTCAAACAAGCAGCAGTGTGAGGCCTTCTCAACTTTTCAAAGAGAGCAAAGGCACCACTCTGGCTGTGGCTGATTCTTATCTTCACAGCATCTCTAGAGTCCGCCCATTCCTCTTCACTCAAACTGCTCCCATCCTGAGCAAAGTATTTGTCACATCCTTCTTTGACTATGGTATCAGCCACCTCGCTGACCTCCCGGCCTCCTGCTTCTCCCCACTCCAGTCCTTACTTCATTCTGCTGACCATTTTCTCCCTCTAGTCTGAAACTCTCTTCCCCTTCATATCTAACTGCCCATCACTCTCCCCACTTTCTAAACCCTCCTAAAATTACATCTCTTCCAATATCCCTTCCTGGACTAAATTCTCCTTTCCCCTACCCTCCCTCAATCAATCAGTTGTATTTACTGAGTGCTTACTGTGTGCAGAGCACTTAGGAGAGAACAATATAATAGGGTTGGTAGCTACATTCCATGCCCACAAAGAGCTTACATTCTAGAGGGGGAGACAGACATGAAAATAAATAAATCAGATATGTTCATATATGCTGCGGGGTTGAGGGAGGGGTGAATAAAGGATACCAATAGAAGAGCAGGGGCAACACAGAAGGGAGTGGGAGAAGAGGAAATGAGGGCTTACTTGAGGAAGGCCTCTCAGAGAAGATATATTTTTAATAAGGCTTTGAAGTTGGGTAGAGTGATCGTCTGTTGGAAATGAAGAGGGAGGGAATTTCAGTCTAGAGGCAACATGTTGGCAGTGAGATAGATGAGATCAAGGTAGAATGAGTAGGTTGAGAAGCAGTGTGGGCCTGGGAGTCAGAGGACCTAGTTTCTCATCCTGGCTCCACCACTTGTCCTCTGTGTGACCTAGGGAAAATCACTTAACTTCTCTGGGCCTCAGTTACTTCATCTGTAAAATAGGGATTAAAGACTATGAGCCCCACCTGGGACATGGAATGTGTCCAATCTGATTAACTTGCATCTACCCCAGTACTTAGAACCGTGCCTGGCACATAGTAAGCACTTAACAAATACAATTAAAAAAATAAATAATTGGCATTAGAGGAGTGAAGTGTGGGTGGTAATAGGAAATCAGAGAGTACGGTAATAGGTGATTGAGTGCTTTAAAGCCAATGGTAAGGAGTTTCTGATTTATGCGGAGGTTTTTGAGTGGGGAAATGTGAACTGAATGGTTTTGTAGAAAAAGAGGCAGCAGAGTGAACTGTGGATTGAAGTGGGGAGAGACAGAAAGCAGGGAGTTCAGCAAAGTGGGATTGGGTGTTTCAATTAATATGGTAGCAGTTTGGATGGAGAGGAAAGTGCAGATTTTAGCAATATTGTGAAGGTTGAACTGACAGGATTTGGTGACAGACTGAATAAGTGAGTTGAATGAAAGAGGAAACATCAAGGTTATGGGCTTGTGACCCAGGGAGGGTGGCGGTCTGCCTACTCTGATGGGAAAGTCGGTGGGAGGATGGCGTTTGGGTGAGACAATGAAGAGTCCTGTTTTGGACATGTCAAGTTTGAGTTGATGGTGGGACATCAAAATGGAGATGCCCTGAAGACAGGAGGAAAGGCGAGACTGCAGAGATGGAGAAACATCAGGGCTGGAGATGTAGATTTGGGAATCATCCACATAGAAATGGTAGTTGAAGCCAAGGGAGTGAATGATTCTCCAAGGGAGTGGATGTAGATGGAGAATAAGAGACCCAGAACTGAGCCCTGAGAGCCTCCCACAGTTAGAGGGTGGGAGGCAGAGGAGGAGTCTGCAAAAAGATCTGTACCCTCTGATAGCTGATAGTTGATACTATCACTTGACACCACCTTCAGCCCCAGAGTATTTATGCATTTATCCTTACATTTAATTTCCCCTATCCATAATTTACTTCTCCTGTGTCTCCTGTAGACAATAAGCTCCTTGTTGGCAGGGGTCACATATACAAACTCTATTGTAGTGTACTCGCCCAAGAGCTTAGTACAGTGTTCTGTACACAAATACCATTTATGGACTCTGTTCATCTCAGCCAAAAGGAGTCTAAAGCTCTGCTGCTCCTATCATGCTTACCATCACTTTGACATTTTTGTTTCATCTTTCTTCACAAGTCCGTCATCAACCCTCTCCTCACCTTAGTCTTAGATTGTGAGCCTCCTGAGGGGGTGCAAATCTTCTCCATGTATTTCTAGTGGCTTAGTGGAAAGAGCATGGGCCTGGGAGTTGGAGGACCCGGATTCTTACCCCGGTTCCAACCATTTACTCGCTGGATGACCTGGGGAAAGTCACCTAACTTCTCAGTGCCTCAGTTCTCTCATCTGCAAAATGGGGATTCAGTACCTGTTCTCCCTCCTGCTTAGACTGTGAGCCCCATGGGGGCCTGATTATCTTGTATCTACCCCCCAGTGCTTAATACAGTGCTTGGCACATAATAAGTACTTCAGAAATACTGCATTTATTTCCCAGTGTTTAGTGCAGTGCTTTGCACACAGTGGGCAGGTGATAAATACCATCACTACAACTACTCTTACTGGTACCTTCTGCGACTCTGTGGCTTGGAAATGGACCTGGGGCTGGACCGATCACTTCTGGGGATCGGGGGTAGGGTGAGATAGATGGCCATTGTCCTCCCTGAGAGTTTCTTGATGTCCATCTCTATGCCTGTGGACGTGCCTGGATGTATGATGGATGGATGATGGACTGCAGTTTTTCTGTTGACAGAGGAGGACCAAGAAGACCCTGGCCCATGGAAGGGGCAAATTCCCCCCTAAGGTTGCCTCATGCACACTCTTCAAGGAAGCTTTTTATGACCAAAAACTCATATGGCTTCTGCATGAAGATCTGGATAAAAATATTCAGTGAATACAGACTAGTGGCATTAGAATATATTTGCTAGATATAGGCTATGCATTACATATCGAGAATACATATGCATATATATATATGCATATATATATATATGCATATGTATATGTATAGACATATCTACATCCACACACATCCACACAATGGAGCATGGCATCTGAGCAGCAGCTCTTTGCGAAGCAGATTCCGGCTGGGACTACTTGGAAGCGGGATCTGGGAACACATGGGTGAAGCTGGGGAAAGCATTCCAGAGCCATATTTCCACTGGCAACCCATCCCCAATACCCCTCACCTCCTCAGAACAGCTGCAGAGGCATCCAGTACACCATTGCGCATACATGAAATACTTAAGATAAGCAGGACAAAAGAGGAAAGAAATGAATCCTACTCCATTATGTCTCCGTTGTATAGTTACTGTATGCCAAAGATGACAGAGTTGAAAAGCTACTCCATCGCCTACCGCTTGCATTCTGCTGGGACTCGGCGTGCGCTTGCTCTCTATATTTACCCAGAATGCTTTTGGCTTGTTCTGCATCTCTCAGAGGGCTTTCTCCATACTCTTCCTTCAGCCACTGCCGAAACTAGAGTCGCGAAAGAGACCAAAAACACATCGCATCTGATTTTGAACATCATGCTTTTTATGAGAACCCAGGGGGGCTAGCCTAGCAACCTCATCCATTGTTCCAAAACCAGAGAGCTTAAAAGGAAGTCACTCCCCCAGATGGCATTCTCGTGTGTCTATCGCCAATGTCTTCTTTTTTCTGACCACTGGGGCTTGAGGGCCAGGGACGGTGTCTGAATCCCATCCTTGTACATTTCTCTAGGCTTCGAACAGTGATCCGGACAGAGTAGCCGCTCAATAAATGCAATGTACATTAAGAAGATCATTCCCTCCACCAGAGCTGGGATATAATGGGCTGGGAATGCAGGCCTTACCAATGGCGAAAGGAAGAGAGGACCCATTTGAAACTGGAGAGTTAAAAGGATTTTCAGGAAAGAAAATAAATTCTCCACATTTACCCTCTCTGAACATTCCTGGAAGAGTGAAGCGCTACTGGTAAATGTTGAAATAATGGCTGGACTCAAAGGGGCTGCCCCCAGGGGGAGTATGGAAAGCGTTCTGCTCTCACACATGACAAATGTGCTCCCTCAAACCGTGCACCCAAGCCCCCAGGTTCTCTTGCTCATCGATGCCACTCAAGTGGATAGTCCAGTTCTTTGGAAACATGATCCCAGAATTCCTCCAACACCCTTTTTGTCTGTAGGGTCCCCCAGATGGTAAGCTCTTTTTGCGCAGGGAACGTATCTACCAATTTTGTTGTACTCTCCCAAGCGTTTAGTACAATGGTTTGCACACAGTAAGCACTCAATAAATACCACCTGAGTGGTATTTATGAATACCTTTCAATAAATATCACTCTGTGGAGCAGGACTTACCCTGAACTCAGCCGCCAGAGGGGCAAGCCCGGGCTGATTGGTGTCCCCCTTTCTCAGTCCCCAGACATTCTAGGGACAAAGGTTTGAAGGTCCCAGGGTGGATGACTTAGGCCAGCCCCCAGCTAATTCACTTACCTGTTGAACTTCATTCTTTTCAAACTCCTGGAGCTGCTTCTGGAAGCCCATGTTGGGATTAGCACAGGATCGTCCTGCCCGGACAGTGTGCAGTGCATCCTCCCAGCCAAAGTCAGTGACGGTCATAACATAGGCAACTACCAGCGTCACGCTCCGGGACACCCCCGCCAGGCTGCACGACCAGAGAGAAAACGCCAGGAGAATAATTATGGTATTTGTTAAGCGCTTACTGTGTGCTGGGCACTATACTAAGCATTGGGTAGATAGAAGCAAATTGGGTTGGACACAGTCCCCGTCCCAAGTGGGCTTCACGGTCTCAGTCCCCATTTCACAGATGAGGTAACTGAGGTCCAGAAAAGTGATGTGACTTGCTCTAGGTCACACAGCAGGCAAGTGGCAAAGCCAGGATTAGAACCCTCAACCTTCTGACTCCTAGGCCCATGCTTTAGTCACTCGGAAGCAGCATGGCCCAGTGAAAAGAGATTGGGCCTCGGAGTCAGAGGAGTTAACTGCTTGCAGTATGCCCTTGGGCAGGTCACTGAGCTTCTCTGTGCCTCAGCTTCCTCAACTGTAAAATGGGAATTCAATACCTGTTCTCTCTCCTGCTTAGACTGTGAGGCCCATGTGAGACAGGAACCACATTCAATCTCATTAACCTATATCTACCCCAGTGCTTGGCACATAAGCTCAGTATGGACCGGGAACGTGTCCGCTAATTCTGTTGTAACGTGCTCTCTTAGGCGTTTAGTACAGTGCTCGGCACATAGTAAGCACTCTATAAATACCATTGATTGATAGTAAACACTTTACAAATATCATAATAATGAAAATAATAATAATAGTAGGGCACACCTGGTACCACTTAATGGCAACAATTCTATAACATGACTATACAAATCTATCTACCAATATTATTTATCAAGCACTTACTGAGTGCAGAGAGCTGGACTGAGTGCTTAGAGTGGTGGACATGATCACTACCCTCAGGGATCTTACAGTCTAATGGGGAACATAAATCCAGGTCTTATTTTATAGCAAAACTTATTTTATCATCTTCCCAGAATTTCTATAAAGCTATGATTTTTTAAAATGCAAATAGTTGGACCTGAAAATTAGATATTACACTGACACCAAATCTTAGTGCAAAGATCCTCACTGGATACATTCTGAAACTACCAATCTGTTCAGCTTCCTCTCTTCATTCTCTCAAAAATGAATCAAACTTCTGAGTGGGTTTCTTCTAGAGATGTACTGTCCTACATTGCATACGATCTCTGGAGAATTAGGAATATTATTAGTATTAGCAAAAACAACCAATCAATTTTATGTAACAACACTTTACCTTTTGTGAGTGTTGAACATACATAAGATGATTAGTTACTTCATTATAAGAAACTTAAAATTCTTCAGTCTGACTGTACAGAGCACGGTACGAAGCGGTTGAGAGAATACAAAAACAATAGAGTTGGTAGACACCTTCCCTGTCCACAACAAGCTTACAGTCCAGAGGGAAAAGCACATCTGCCAAACAGGGGCTTGAACACTGGACCCTCAGATTAAAAGTACGATGCTCTACCGACTGACCAATCTGGTCTTCTATACTCGGCTTTGGTCGCTTGTTACAGAATTTGGTCACTTGTTACAGAATTTTCAACTGCAACGCAATGAACAGCGAGTGGACAGAGCACGACTGGCAGCAGCGTGGCTTAGTGGATAGAGCATGGGTCTGGGAGTCAGAAGGGCCTGGGTTATAATTCTGACTCCACCACATGTCTGCTGTGTGACCTTGGGCATGTCACTGAACTTCTCTGGGCCTCAGTTACCTCATCTGTAAAATGGGGATAAGAGTGTGAGTCCCTTGTGGGATTGGGACTGTGTCCAACCTGATTAATTTGTTTCTATTCTAGCACTTAGAACAGTTCTTGGCACATAGCAAGGAATTAACGAGTACCATAATTATTATTAACTGGAGACGTTACTAGGAAATTGTCATTTGGCCATCTCAGTATCACAAAGCTAAACAAGAAAACCAGGGTCTATCCCACATTGAGACACGAAACTAAAAGTCCCCAGGAAAAAGGTGAAATTGCCTTTAAAGGCCACTGTAATTTCAGGGCTGTAACCACTTGTAATTGGCTTGCACACTGGAATGTTAGCAGGAACCTTGAAAGGACGGTTTCTGGTGTCATGAAACCTTCAGTGTCCTTAAAACCATTACAATAGGTGGAAACAAAAAGCGATTACATTCTTGGCAACTGCTAAGGCTGAATGAAAATGTCCACTACAAGACAGGTGGTTAGAGTAAAAATAATACGTAGAGAGAAAGGTATCAGAGGTAGGAAATCATCTTCCTAATTACTTGCAGGACACATTATAAAATCAAAACAGAAATGGCTAACAAGCAAAGAGTATTCTTAAGTAAAAAACATACGTACCAGTGAACAAGACAGCTCTCACCCCTAAGCCGGCACTCATGAATGAATCTGATGCTTTCTTTGAAGTGCCTGGTCCTGGATATGGAAAAAACAAAAAGAGAAATAACCTTTCTCTACGTCAGTCAGCCTGTGATTCAAAGGTATATGCAGGGAGTTCTCTTGGGAGCGCTGAAAATTCCCAAACTGTCCAATGGTGCCCAGGGGGTGGTCCAGGCTGCTAGGGCCTGCTGGGCAGAGGCCAAGTACCCCTGAAGGGATGAGACTTCAAACCTAGTAGCTGAGGGAGGAACGACCCTACACACACACACCAACTCCTTGCCCCAAACTAATTACCCAGCCCTAAACATTATCACTGCCAGACAACAAATCCAAAGACTCCACCAACAGGTCGAAACCACCTGAATCACGAAGGGTGTCAGGTAACCCTAACAGTAGGGTCCCTTACGCTGAGGACTGATCTTCCCAATTTGCCAATAGATGACTCTTCACCCACTACCTGAAAGCCCAAATCTTGCCAATTCCAACCTAATAATAGTGGTATGTGTTAAGCGCTTACTATGTGCCAAGCATTGTACCATACGCTGGGGTAGATATAAGATAATCAGGTCAGACACAGTCCCTGATCCAGATGTGGTTCACAGTCTAAGTAGGAGGGAGGACAGGTATTGAATCCCCATTTGACAGTTGAGGAAACTGAGGAACAGAGAAGTCAAGTGACTTGCCTCAGGTCACACAGCATGCAAGTGTCAGACCTGGGATTAGAAATCGGGTGATAATAATAATTGTGGTATTAAGAAGCACTTATTGTGTGTGAGGCACTCCACTAAGCGCTGGGGTGGATACAAGTTGGGTCGGACACAGTCCCTGTCCCACATGGGGCTCCTAGTCCCAATCCCCATTTTACAGATGGGGTAACTGAGGCACAGAGAAGTAAAGTGACTCGTCCAAGGTCACAGAGCAGACAAGTAGTGGAGCCGGGATTAGAAGCCATAACTTTTTGACTCCCAAGCCCGGGCTCTATCCACTGTGCCATGCTGACTCCCTGGCCCTAGACCCCCCCTCCACCTAAGACTCCAAGTTGTGCTGCAGTTAGGTAAGGATCAATCAGTGGTATTTACTGGGGGCTTACTGTGTGCAGAGCACTGTACTCAGCGCTTGGGAAAATACAATACAAGGAGAGAAAAATGGTCTCTCCAGCCTGGTACTCTGTTCCTAACAGTGACAACAGGATGTTCACAGGAACCGTGTGCTCTCCTTGACAACCTGCCTCTCCCTGCTTCTCAGGGGCATTGTGTAGCTGTTGTGTGGATAGATGATATAGATCTTTGAGATAAAAAGCAATTTGGAAAAATAAAAGCACTGTACAAAAAAGGAATTACTAACCAACCAAATGTGTTGGGATGCATTATCTTAACTCTAATTTATTTTAATGCCTATCTCCGCCTCTAGACTACCATTTCCTTGTGGGCAGGGAATGTGTCTACTAACTCTGATGTACGGTATTCTCCCAAGCCCTTAGTCCAGTGCTCTGCACACAGTAAGCACTCAACAAATACCACTGATGGATTCACTGATTGGTTGATTGCCTCTGGAAATGCACTGGGGACAGCTCATTCATGAATTGATCCAAACCCTATTTTGCTTTGGCCATTAAGTGAGAGGTCCAGGGCAAAGGGAGAAGCAAAGACGGTCCCAAGGTTGAGAGATCAAAGAATGCTGCAGAGTCTTTCCACGAAACAAAGAGCAAAGACACTAGTAGTAAGTAGTCCACTGCCTCCTGAAATAGCAGTTAACAGAAGAAACTAGCTATTTTTTAAAAATAGTATTCATTAAGCACTTACTATGTGCCAGGCACTGTACCAAGTTCTGGGGTAGATACAAGCTAATCGGGTTGGACACAGTCCCTGTCCCACAAGGAGCTCACAGTCTTAAGTCCCATTTTATAGATGAGGTAACTGAGGCCCAGAAAAGTTAAATTCAATTCAATAGTATTTATTGAGCACTTACTATGTGCAGAGCACTGTACTAAGTGCTTGGAATGAACAAGTGGGCAACAGATAGAGACAGTCCCTGCCGTCTGATGGGCTTACAGTCTAATCAGGGGAGACAGACAGACAAGAACAATGGCAATAAATAGAGTCAAAGGGAAGAGCATCTTGTAAAAACAATGGCAACTAAATAGAATCAAGGCGATGTACATTTCATTAACAAAATAAATAGGGTAATGAAAATATATACAGTTGAGCAGACGAGTACAGTGCTGAGGGAATGGGAAGGGAGAGGGGGGAGGAGCAGAGGGAAATGGGGGGGAAAGAAGGTTAAGCTGCGGAGAGGTGAAGGGGGGTGGTAGAGGGAGTAGAGGGAGAAGAGGAGCTCAGTCTGGGAAGGCCTCTTGGAGGAGGTGAGTTTTAAGTAGGGTTTTGAAGAGGGGAAGAGACTCAGTTTGGCAGAGGTGAGGAGGGAGGGCGTTCCAGGACCGCGGGAGGACGTGGCCCAGGGGTCGACGGCGGGATAGGCAAGACCGAGGGACGGTGAGGAGGTGGGCAGCAGAGAAGTGGAGCGTGCAGGGTGGGCAGTAGAAATAATAATGTTGGTATTTGTTAAGCGCTTACTATATGCAGAGCACTGTTCTAAGCGCTGGGGTAGACAGAGGGGAATCAGGTTGTCCCACGTGGGGGTCACAGTCTTAATCCCCATTTTACAGTTGAGGGAACTGAGGCACCGAGAAGTTAAGTGACTTGCCCACAGTCACACAGCTGACAAGTGGCAGAGCTGGGATTTGAACTCATGACCTCTGACTCCAAAGCCCATGCTCTTTCCACTGAGCCACACTGCTTCTCTACGCTGCTAGAAAGAGAGAAGGGAGGAGAGGTAAGAAGGGGCAAGGTGATGTAGAGCCTTGAAGCCTAGAGTGAGGAGTTTTTGTTTGGAGCGGAGGTTGATAGGCAACCACTGGAGTTGTTTAAGTGACTTGCCCAATTACATCCAACACAAAAGTGGCAGAGCTGGAATTAGAACCCAAGTCCTTCTGACACCCAGGTCCATACTTTATCCACTAGGCCATGCTGCTTCTCTGATGGTTTGAAGGCACTGTTCTTAGCATCTTAGCGGATGCAAATACAAACTGACATCAGGTTAAGGCTCCCACCTGCAAAAACAGAGCCTTTAAAGCAGCGTGCCAAATGAAAAGAGCATGGGCCTGGGAGTCAGAGGACCTAGGTTCTAATCCCATCTCTGCCACATACCTGCTCAGTGACCTCAGGAAAGTCAATTTAACTTCCATGTGCCTCAATTTCCTCACCTTAAAACAGGGATTCAATGTCTGCCTTCCTTCCCTTCATTGTGGGACTCTGTCCCACCTGATTTTCTTGTGTCTATCCCAGCACTTAGTATAGTGTTTGACACATAGCAAGCAGTTATGATTATTATTATTATCATCATTATTATTTAAAGGAGTATTAAAACTATGCTCCCAGGTAAGAGCCCACAGGAGTAGGGAAACATGGTGTTCTTTAAAGTTGTCTCCTTGGACTGGGAGAGGAGCACACCTGTGAAGATAGGAGCTCTCCCCCACAACCACCTGGAAGTCAGAAGGGCCTGGGTTCTAATCCTGGAACCACCACTTGTCTGCTGTGTGATCTTGGGCAAGTCACTTCACTTCTCTGGGCCTCAGTTACCTCATCTATACAACGGGGATTAAGACCGTGAGCCCCAGGTGGTACATGGACTGTGCCCAACTGACTAGCTTGTATCTACCCAAGCACTTAGTATACTGCCTGGCACACAGTAAGAGCTTTAACAAATACCATTAAAAAAATCAGGTTTAGTTTGACTATTTTCCCATTTCAGGTATTATGATGATAAATAATAATAAAAATGGTGGTATTTGTTAGGCACTTACTATGTGCCCAGCACTATGCTAAGAGCTGGGGTAGACCCAACACAATCAGATTTGACAAGTCCCTGCCCAACATGGGCTATATGGCCCAAGGCGGTGTGGGGGAGGGCAGGGAAGGGGAGAAGATGAACAGGCATTTAATCCCCATTTTTCATATGAGGAAACTGAGGCATTAAGTTAAGTGACCTGACCAAGGCCAGACAGCAGGCAAGTGGTAAAGTCAGAATTAGAGCCCTTTTCTCCTGCCTCTGGGTCCTGTGATCTTTCCATGATGTCATCTCCAAATAATGGCCCACTTTCCCTCATCCTCTCCATTTCTCTTCTCTTTATATGGTTCTGTGAGCCTTTGCAGTACAAAAAAAGGGGTCACTGCTATGAATCTGGTGAACAAGAAGTGGTAGAGAAGGAAAAAAAAGCCAGAAATGGCTCTGCGGAAGAAAGGAATGCTGCATTTTCATGTAAAAGCCCTGAGAATGACTACACAGTCAGATTTAGGCAGCTGAAAAAGGGCGCATAAATTATGCATGAATAGGGGCAAATACACGTGGCTTTTCTCACTACTTAGACTGGTCAGGGCACTCAGAAAAACCCTAGCAAAGAGGTAACACCCAGGCATGATGACAATGTTATATTTTCTGAAACTTGTGGGGGACAACTTCTTATATCCGCCTTTTACACCTGCATTCACCAAACCCACAGCACATTGAAACCCAAATCTCAAATACTATTTTTGGGTTCAATGGGGATCCAAGACCCAGGGCTTCTAGACTCATCGTGAAAAAAGAAAAGTGAGCCTATTCAACAAATCAGGAAAGAGATCAGATCCACCTCCGAGAGGCCAAATTCAGAGTAGCCAAGACACTTCAGAAGTTGAAGGAGTCTGATAAAGGAATAGGGTCCAAGACCCAGAACTAGCCAGCTTTGGGAGTGTGACCTAGAGGGAAGTGCGTGGTGCTGGGACCATGAGATCTGAGTTTTAATTCCAGCTCTGCTCCTGACCAGATATATGACCTCAGACAAGTCAATTGAATTATCTGGCCCCATTTCCTCAAATATAGAATAGAAATCATCCTTGCCACTCTTGCCTCTCCCTACCTCACCAGGGATGCTGTGAGGATAAAATAAAATAAATGATGTGACAGCACACTTTCAATCTACTCCTTGCTCTTCCTAAACCCAACTCCTTAGAGAATCACCCATTTTCACATCCCCCACCTCCAACCCCTTGCTCACATTATCCCCAGGGCTTGAAACACCCTTTGCCTCCTTACTCACCAGAAACAACCTTCCCACCTTCAAAACCTTCCTAAAATCCCAACTCCCTGAACAAGCCTTCCCCGAACAAGCTTTCCTTCACTAAACTGTAGTACCTTCTCCCTCGTTCTAACAGGAGCTCCTTTGAAGGCTAGGAATATTCCACTTCATTACTCAGTCCTTCCTTTCAATAGTATTTATTGAGCGCTTACTATGTGCAGAGCACTGTACTAAGCGCTTGGGATGAACAAACTTCCTAACCTTTTATTACAGTGTCCTGTACCAAGAAGGGGTTAAATAAGAGCTACTACTATTACTTCTAGTTTTTATCAATCCATTTGTTACACTTACGTATTTCTTCTTGTGTACCCTCTGCATATGTGTATGTACACATACATTCAATATTACTATATATTAGACATTTCTATGCCTCTTCACTTAAGCTCTGTGGGCAGGGAATGGTAATAATAATTATGGTATAAATTAAGTGCTTACTATGTGTGAAGTACTAAGTGCTGGGGTAGATACAAGATTATCAGATTAGACTTGGTCCACTGTCCCACAGTTCTCTACACACAGTAAGCATTTAGTAAATACAATTGATTAATTGATTGTTGAATCTCCTGTTTAGTGCAGTGCACTGCATTCAGTCAGCCCTCAAGTACAACATTACTATACTCTCAGTTCTTCCTTTACAAGTTTGCTAAACTCTGCCCTTTCCTCTCCATCCAAATTGCCAATATTGCAGATCCAAGCCTCTCTCTTTGACTACTTCCATCAGCCTCTTTGCTGATATCCCCGCCTCTTGTCTCCCCCGACTCCAGTCCATACTTCACTTTACTGCACTGCCGGATTTTTTTTCTGAAACCTCAACCCATGTTTCCGCACTCCTCAAGAACCTCCAGTAGTTGGCCAATCCACTTCCACGTCCCCTCCTTTTGGCTTTAAAGCCCTTAATCACCTTGCCTCCTCCTAGCTTATATCACTGATTTCCTACTACAACTCAGCACACTCACTGTGCTCTTCTAACACCAACCTACTCACTGCAGCTCGACCTCGTCTATCTCGCCACCAACCCCTCCCTCACGTCCTGACTCTATCCTGGCACTCCCTCCTCCTTCATATCCCACAGACCATCACTCTGCCTACCTTCAAAGGCCTATTAAAATCACATCTCCTCCAAGAGGCCTTCCCTGAGAGAATGCAACAGAATCCAATCCACTAGGCCTGTTAGGCATTAGGTTAGTTTGACTAATAGAATCGATTCCTAGAAACGCCCATTTCCAAGAAAGTAAGGGGAGAAGGGAAAACACATTATTGTTTTGATGTAAATCTTACACTATCGAGATCCCCCAAAGGGGGGTTTTCTAGGGAAGCTGGTGACCTAAAACCAAGCTCTGATCACTATACTCCTTCCTCCCCACCAGGAAATACCCTGAACCTCAGTCATTAGAGTTGCTCAATTCACATTTGAAGTGGCAGAACATACAGCCAGAACAATCTCTGCCACAAGCAGTTTCAATGAATCCAAGTTTCCCCTTTTCACTGGTTTCCATCTCCTTGGCATGCAGTGTGGAATAGTTTGCAGCACATCAATTTGTTCAGTCCAACAGTACCCACATCTTAGGCTCTGAATGGGTCAGTAGCACCACCTAATGAACGACACAGCCTTCAGTCATTCTTTCTCTTCATGCACTCTTTTCTCTAACCCCTTCCATCCACTTCAAATACAGAATTGTTATTCGGCAGCTAACTTCTGAGATTTTTTTTTTTAATGTGTAGGACACAGTGCAGCCTTTCATGTATTTGAAAAGAAAATGCTTCCATCTGAGAAAATGCAAAAAACCCACCTCGCATGGAGTTTTTAAAAGCTAGTGTATAAAAGAATGAATCTGCATCGTCTGACCTGAGGTCTCTGCTACCATTAAGTCTATGCTTAGAAAAACGTTGTCTCAAATAATATCGAAGTCCATCCATGAAAAGGAATTTTCGCAGAGGAATTCAAGATGACTAAAAATTCAGGGCAAAGTGTAATTTAATTTTTCATTATGTCCACCGTCTTATTTCTCTTATAGTCCACTACCCACTGCCTTTTAGGTGCTTGGGCCAGGGATGATTTTTTATGGCTGAACAAATCCATAATTGAACTATCTAGGGGAACTCTCTGATGCTTAGGCTCACAACAGGTGTGGTGGAGTAATTTCTTAGAGATTCATTTTGCCTCTTGGACCAGTAGCTAAATGATCTTGCCAAGATTCCAGAATTGGAGAAGCAGTGTGGCCTAGTGGAAAGAGGCGGGTCTGGGACTCAGAGAACCTGGCCTCTAATCCCACCTCTGTAGTTTGCCTGCTGTATGACCTTGGGAAAGTCACAACTTCTCTGTGGCTCAGTTCCAATTTGCAAAATGGGGACAAAGACTGTAAGTCCCATGTGGGACATGGACTGTGCCTAATTTGATTAGCTTGTGTCTACCCCAGCGTCTACGGTGCATGGCACATAGTAACGGCTTAACGAATACCAATTTAAAAAAAAATATTAGTCCACTGTGCCCTAAATCCAGAATTTACAAACTGGATTACAAAGCAGTGGCACATGTCAGTCATGCAGTAATAAGTGTCATATATCATAAACACACACAAAAAACACAAATGCCTAGTCTCACCAGGGTTTTTCCAGGTTTTGCTGTAGCATCCACTTGTAGGGACTAACATAGGAAACCAGTAGTGACAGCCAGACCCTTTGACAAAGGGGATGGGATTGATCTAGAATTAGTGACTGCTAGACGTGGTGCCCTATTTCCATTACCTGCTAAACAACTTTGCTTCCTTCCTCCCCATTTCTTGCTCTTTCCCTCACCTTCCACAAGCAACTCTGTGGCAGCCACTTGGCTTTCTGGCTTTCAGATCCCAGCTCACCTACACAAAATCTGGGCCTACATTCAGGTTAACACACTGTGATGGGAGCTGAATTTCTAAGCTGTACTTTCGACAATCATGCAAGTCATGACAGTCACCACTGATATTGATTGGCTACTATGTGTAGAGCACTGAGCTAGGCATTTGACTGTAAGCTTGTTGTGGGCAGGGAATTTGTCCATTAAACTGTTGTAATGTTCTCTCCCAAGCACTTAGTATAGAGTCCTGGAAACCATAATTGCTCAGTAAATATCGATTTATTGACCGACTGGGAGACTACTACAAAACTTAAAGGCATGATCTCTGCCCTTGAGGAGTTTACAGTCTAATGGGAGGATAAGGCAGACAAATTAAACAATCACTAGATCGTAAGCTCCTTATGGGTAGGGAGCATGTTTACCAATTCTGTGGTACTCTCCCAAGCATTTAGGACAGTTCTCTGCACAAGGGAACCATTCAATAAATACCACTGATTGGCTGATTGCCTGCTTGCCTGCTTTACAGGAGGAAGAATAGAAATGGCAAAATATGGATAGATGAATAAGATGAAAGATGAATAGAGAGAGCAGCTCCAAGTTCAGGCTTGGGAATCAGAAACCTCTAGGTTCTAATCCCAGCTCTGCCACTTGCCTCCAGTGTGACCTTGGGCAATTCACTTAACTTCTCTGTGTCTCCGTTACCTCATCTGTAAAATGGGGATTAAAACAGTGTCCAACCTGATTTTTTTAATCCACCCTGGCATTTAGTACAGTGCCTGGCACATAGTAAGCACTTAACAAATACCACAATTATCATTATTATTAAGTAGAGAACACACATCACTAGCTACATAAGTGTGAAGAGTGGCAAAAAGGATGACAACATCAAGGGAGGTGAAGATTAGTTAGAGAAATTCTCCTAGAGGATGTGGCTTTTCAGGGTTAGGATTTGGAAGTGAAGGACTATGGCTCGAAAGATTTGAAGGGGCAGGGGGCTGGAAGAGGGGAAAGACTATGCGGTTACTTGTCCTTTAAGGTTGCCCACTTTACTCAGCTAGAAGAGGAAACACAGAGGGGACAGAAATGTCAAGGAACCTCAGTAGCAGATGGAGGGATAGGTGGAGTCACCATGTTCCAAGCTGGGGGTGTGCTGAAGAAAGGGGAACAGTTCTGGCTCCAGGAAAGGGGAAGGAAGGTGAGCTCTCTGGGAACTGGTTGGAATCAGAGCAGCATCGGGTCACCAACACAATCCACAGTAAGGAGCCTGGTTCATTTGCTCATTCATTCACTTATTCATTCATTGGTATTTATTGAACACTTACTGCGTGCAAAGCACTGTACTAAGCACTTGGGAGAGTACCAAACAACAATAAACAGACTCAGTCCCTGCCCATAATGAGCTTACAGGCTAGAAGGGGAGACAGACATTAATATAATGTCTGGTGCTTGATACCATATTGTAGGACATATGCACGAATATTCACAGATAATATAAGCTCCCGCATTAGAAAATGCAGAGCAAACATTCCCCAACCCTACATCAGCCCTGATCTCACCCCCACCATTCACTTTGTACCACAGCACCATTTAATAGATTCTCTTGTGATCGAATGTACCAGGGCAGAGTGTGAAAACGTATTCTGCAGCCCTGAATGCAATGCACCGCATTTGGGGTAATTGTTATTATGAGAACCTGAACTTCCACATTTCCTGACTGTGTGTCAGGGTTATGGGGGGAGGTGGGGGTCAAAATTTAAATGCCTCAATGCTACTTTACCATAGGTTTCTGCATTTGATTTCCTGGAAGGGGTGGGGGGAGATGCTAGGGATTATTAATTGACCTTTTGCACACAGAACCACCAGAGTCCTGAAATAGCAACAAAACCCAACAGAAGTAGCTAATATTCTGTGTCATCAGACCAATTAAAAAAGTAAAAACCAACTAACAAAGAAAGTACTGAACGTAGCCAAATAGCCTTAACCCCAAATTAGGCAAGAGAATTTCTGGATTGGGATGGAGAAGGGTATTAGGCAAGAGAATTTCTGGATTGGGATGGAGAAGGGTTTTAAAATCCATTCACATTAAAAACCATCAGAAGCAGTGTGGCCTATCGGAAAGAGCACGGGTCTGGGAGTCAGAAGACCCGGTTTCTAATCCCAGCTCCACCACATGCCAGCTGTGCGACCTTGGGGAAGTCACTTCAGTCCTCCTGTGCCTCAGTTTCCTCACTTGTAAAATGGAGATTCAATACATGTTCTCCCCCTACTTAGATTGCGAGCCCTGTGTGGAGCCTGCTTAACTTGTATCTATCTCAGCACTTAGAACCATGCTTAAGTGTTTAAAAAATACCATCAGTATAATAATTATTATTATTATTTCCATGTTGGGATTGGGATGGAAGATGTCAACACTAATTAGAATTTTTAAAATGAATGAATGAGAAAATATAGGATTCTAATAGGACTGAAATAAACCCAAGGTTTTCAACACTCATCATTTAGTAACCCCAAGAGGCTGGATTTCTAAATTAGCTCCAGACTGTATATACAAAAATGAAAGTTCCTTGCAAACTTTCTTAGGACTATTAAAAAGCCATTTAATTTCTTGGTGCTCGATTGAGTTTCGACAATGCTGGGCATGAGCTGCCATCTGGTATCACCTGCTTCCCATTCCTGGAAGAGGTGGAACAGGTAGCATTCAAACACGAGACAAATCTACCTCCCTTACCGACACTCCTCGTTGGTGAAAAAGTCAAGACAGTGAAGGGACAGTCCCACAAAAATGGGATGTCCAGAAATTCTAATGATGTACTCCGCCAATGCAAAATGCAAACTGAATATCAGTCAGTCGTAACACTGTACTAAGCACTTGGAAGGGTATAACAGAATTGGGAGATACATTCCCTGCCCATATGGAACTCACAGTCTAGATATGGAGACAAACATTAGAATAAATTACGGATGTGTACACCATCAAGAGGGTCGATCTGTGTTCTTGCTACAGATTTGATTAGCAATAAAAGTATTCAGGTTTTGCTTTGTAATTAAATTCTTCTACAAGGTAAAGGAAAATTCAAGATACTTCTGTTTTTAAACTATCGAGTACATGTACAGCAGAAAAAATTAAATTCACTATTCTGATTAACCCTTAGGAGCTCCTTATTCCTACAGGATTACAGATATCTTTGTAAATGTCCAACACAAAATGCATGCTAAAGTGCTGTGTTGTTCTAATGGTTCAAAATATTTTAGATCCCACTTTATTTGCCATGCTTATTCAATAGTCTTTACTGCAGCATGTTATGAACATCTTTTCCCTATGAGAAATGAGAACTTTCCCTCATTGACAGTGAAGGCCCAGTCTTAGAGGGTTTCCAAGCACAGGGTAATAAATCTTATTTGGAATAAATGGGGAGAGTCAATCAACTATTCGCTATTCTCTGCACACCCTTTCTCGACACTAACTTCACGCACTATTGCTACTCTAAGACTCTTCGTTTGTTGGAATCCTCCTTCTGTTCTCTCACAATATTCCAAAGAAACAACATCAATGCAAAAAAAAACCTGAAACAAAAAAAAAACAGGGCTCTCCAAAACCAATTTAAGTGGATTATTTTTCAAAGAATCAAAACATTTTCTCTATACCCCCAAATGGATTTATTTCAAAATAAAGTGACTACCCACATGCATGCATGCCTGCAGGGATTACTAAAATATAAATCACATGTATACACTATCCATGCATTTGTACTACAAAAAACTCCCAAGTGATAGGAAAGGCAAGCAGATAAGTGACTGTTTCAAAGTGTGCAGGATTCATGTTAAACAAATATTCTAAAAATAGAAACTAAAAACATTGGCCAGAATGTTGTTCAGATCTTAGAGAAAAATCAGTGTTGCACTTCCTTCCGTATGTACCATGTCCTTTCAACCACTTCTGTTTCTCTATAAAGTTAGTTACCAGGGAAGTTCTGAAAACCTCCTCCCCTTCACTCCCTCTAAATTTTAATCTGTAGTGGATTTTTTTTTTTAATTGGTATTGGTCATCCAGGCCCCCACCCCGCGGCCTCCTCCAACAAACAAAGAGAGGTTTTCACTTGTCCCATCCGCCCTCTCCTGGCGGATCTGACCCAGGCATCCCTGGCCCCTTTCCCTGCATTCGCTATAACGAGCAGACGATTGATAAAGTAACCAATCTGAGATCCCATGAGACCTTGCCCCTGCCCAAAAAGAGATTCCTACACAGAGAAGAGCGTGGCTCAGTGGAAAGAGCATGGGCTTTGGAGTCAGGGCTCCTGAGTTCGAATCCCAGCTCTGCCACTTGTCGGCTGTGTGACTGTGGGCAAGTCACTTAACTTCTCTGGGCCTCAGTTCCCTCATCTGTAAAATGGGGATTAAGACTGTGAGCCCCACGTGGGACAACCTGATTCCCCTGTGTGTACCCCAGCGCTTAGAACAGTGCTCGACACATAGTAAGCGCTTAACAAATACCAACATTATTATTATTATTATTAGAGAAAGATGGACTATTTTGGATGTCGAAACCGAGGTCAATTCAAATCATTCATTGGGACATCCTCCCAGATTCAGAAGGGGGTGTATGTTCAGATTCCTAGAGTCATGTGGGTAATTCGTACTCTAGGTCAGAACACAAATACAACTTGCACGTCTTTATCAATCATTCACATTGATAGAGCGCTTACTATGTGCAGAGCACTGTATTAAGCACAACATTGCCTTTTGCAGTCCAACCAGATTCAGTTTAGTCATTTTCAAAAATATGGTAAATTCATAGCAGCATGGCCTAAATGGATAGAGCATGGGGCTAGGAGTCCTATGACATGGATTCTAATCCCAGTTTCACTACTTTTTTGCTGGGTGACCTTGGAAGTCACTTAACTTCTCGGTGCCTCAGTTACCTCATCTGGAAAATGGGGATTAAGACGGTGATCCCATGTGGGACAGGGACTGTGTCCAATCGGATTAGTTTGTATCATCCCAGCGCTTAGTACAATGCCTAGCACATAGTAAGCGTTTAAGAAATACCATTAAAAATTAGATCATACTCATCACTGTATGTCATTATTATACCGATTAGCACATATAGAGTGTTTTTCTCCCTTCTAAGGATCATCTCATCTGTCAGGTCAAAATCTTCATGGGTCAGCCAGGGTCACTAAGGCATCAAGAGGCTATGTGATTAGTCCAAGTTTCCACTGTGAATAATAATGTTGGTATTTGTTAAGCGCTTACTATGTGCCAAGCACTGTTCTAAGCGCAGGGATAGATACAAAGTAATCGGGTTGTCCCATTTAGGGCTCACAGTCTTCATCACTGTGAATCAATGTCGGACTCCGAAACAGAATCTAGGTTTTCTTTAAACGTCTGTTTTCTTTAGATGGTATCAGTGGCTTACTGAGACTGGTTATTCGGCCTGAGGGTGGAGAGGAGTGTAGTGTCAGGGAGACGATAGAAACCACAATGTCCTGATCCAGTCTGGTTCCCAGCAAGATGGATTTTCATTTGAAACTGCCAATTTCAAATCCTTATTTATGTTGTATTTCACCAAAGAGATGAACTTACAAGTCCTGAGATGGTGAGTCGGCAGCAGGAATGCACAAGTATTTAACTCCCTGTAAAACAAAGCAATCAAAAATGAACAAGTGTGGAACCTTGAGTTTAAAATGGCATTTAAAGGGAACTTATTTGATCGGGTCAAAAAAAAAAAGTTCGAAAAGGAGAAGTTTTTCACAAGCATTTTGTTGCCAAGGAACAACAAAAAAAATCTACTTTTATTCAGATTCTAGTTATTTTCCACTACACTTGCACTCATAAAAATGAACACCAAACCAATCGATATTTATTGAGTGCTTACTGAGTTGGGGACATTGTATTAAGTGTTTGGGAGAGCACAATATAAGAGTTAGCAGGCACGTTCCCTGCTCTCAAAAAGCATACTTCTAGAGGATGAGTTTAGTCAAATACATCCATGCAGCAACCATGAACCATGCTTAGACCTAACTTGAGTGCTACCTCATAAAGAGAAATAGTTGAAGGTGGTCCAGCCACAGTTAACAGGTTTCCAAACTAGCTACTCGAGTGGCAAATGTTATTTAGACATTTTGGACACATCAAGTTGGCAACTCCCCAAAGGAAAAATGGTAGATAATAAAAGCATATCATATTAATTGAAAGGCAACACTTTAAGGCTGAAAAACTCATATTAAAGATTAGATGTTCATTCAACTCCTATACTATCAAAACTATTAAATGGAAACTAAAATAAAGTTTATTTTTGCTTTTATTGAGTTTGATTTTAGTAGCAAAATCCTATCTATTTTTTAAAAAAGTAACTAAGACTTGTGTGATTTAAAAAACCCAACTGTACCTTTCCATTTTCCAATTCTACAGCTATGAGGCTCCCCTCGCCCCATTTATCAGAGCAAAATAGCTCCAGGAGACTCAGTAGGCGGGCTGAACTGCTCGACAGCATCCACCAACTTGTCTTCCCTATCCGGGCAGCTATCCTCTTTCTGGAAGCTGGCAGCTGGGAACCTAGTCTTCAGTTTCCAGTCAAGTGTATTTAATGAGCACGTGATAAGAATTATAATAGTTATATTTGTTACAGGCTTACTAGGTGCTAGGCACTGTTCCAAGCGGAACAGTCCCTGTTCTGCAAAGAGCTTACAGTCTTAATCCCCATTTTACAGATGAGGGAACTGAGGCACTGAGAAGTTAAGTGACTTGCACACACTGTGTACAGAACACTAAACTAAGTGCTTGGGAGAGTAAAATTACAGTAGAGTAGGCAGACATAATCCCTGACCTCAAGGAGCTCCACGGGGGGAGTTTAGTCAAACATATCTCAGCAACAACCATGAGCCATTCAAGCCCTTGCAGACACAGGGGTTAAAGTTCTACTTGACATTTAACAGAAAATTTGGAATGATATGAACGAATAAATCAAGTAAAGATAAAATCAACTCGTACCCAAAACACCTGCCCTTTTCTTTAACATGTGCTCCTCCCCACGACCCTTTCTACTGCTTTGCAAAGCGTCCTTCTGCACATGTTCCTCAGGCCAAACTCCTATGAGCCTCTCTCAGAGATTCCCAGGTTTCAGGGCCATCCCTTCCAGATCCTTCCCTTGGGATTTCTGGAAGCCAACCCACACACATTCATTTCCCCCACTCTATGACAGGAACTTCACTCCCCAGAGAGCCTAGCCTCTGGACCCAACGTGGGGAACCTTTTCTCCGGCATCCTGTACCCAGAAATTCTCAATCCATCAGAGGCATTTACTGAGTGCTTACTGTGTACTTACTGTACTAAACTCTTGAACACTGTACTAAGTGCTTATACGAAATGCTCTAAATTCCAACTGACACTTTAAATTCACCTTCCCCATCCTCCCATGTGATTAGCTGGGTTCCAAGTAGAACAATAAGATAAGTTCAGGTACTCGGGAAAACAGATTAGCTTACCTTCAGGGAGGGGGTCCTCGGGAGTGAGTTTCTACCAGTTCTAAAAATTCCTGAGGTTTTTCTTCCCCCTTACCTTTATGTATAGGACAAACTTGGGTGATTGGCACAAGACAATAGTAATAACTGGTATTCGTTAAGCGCTGACAATGTACCAAGAATGTAATTCAGAGTTGGGGTAGATACAAAATAACCAAATCAGACACAGCTCTTGTCCCACATCGGACTCACAGTCCAAATAGGAGGAAGAACAGGAACTGGATTCCCATTTTACAGACCAGGAAACTGAGGACCAGGGAGGTTGTCTTGTCCAACGTCACACAGGAGCCAAGTGTCCGAGTTGGTATTAGAACCCAGGTCCTCTGATTCCCAGGCCCGTGTTCTTTCCAATAGGCCATGCTGCTTTTCACATTCAATACCTGAGCATCGATAAGCCTTAAGCGCTTTTCAGGAGAGGTTTTCAAACAAGTCATTAGAAACCTGAATGGGAAAGGAACTGGGTTAAAAAAAAAAAGGTGGGGTGGGGCTGGAGGGAGAGAAGGACTAACGATACAGAAGAGAAGGGTAAAATAGAGAAGAACTGGGAGAATCATAGGTATTTACTGAGTGTTTACTGTGAGCAGAGCACTGTACTAAGAGCCTGGGAGAATATAAGGGAGTTGGTAGAAGTGATCCCTCTCATGTCTTCCTTCTCCTCAGTCTCCATTTCCTTTTCATAGGGAGATATAATCAACCAGTAGTATTGGAATAGTGCTTGGCACATAGTAAGCGCTTAACAAATACCATCATTATTATTATTATTACTGAGCACTCACTATGCGCAGAGTACTGAACTAAGCACTTAGGAGAGAACAAAACAGCAGAATTAGCAGACACACTCCTGGCCCACAAGGAGCTTAAATGTAAATAAAGAGAATCCGCCCAGTCACACACACAATAGTTTATTTAGCCAACTATTGTTTTCATTAGTAATTATGGTACTTGTTAAGTACCTACTAGATTTCTTGGGACTCCATCATGTCCTGATGCTTTCAAATTAGGAGGTGGCATAGACCCTGACATTAGAAATTATGGGATGCTCCTCCTTGAAACCAGGCCAACTGATCCCTTTATTCTACAGCACGCTAAAATTAATTCTGAAAAAAAAATGCAAATAGATTCTGAATCACCTAAGCCTTCACTCCAACAACTCCCCTGAAATGATAGGCTTTATGAATCTTGATCCATTTAAACTCCTCTTATATAGAAGTTATTATTCTGCCTGATTTGTAAGACAATAAACCCTTCCACAATGTGGACAGTTGGCTTTCAATAAGGAAATAAGAATGAAAAGTCCATTTTTTTCCCCCAAATGAGCATTTCATCTTCAGAAGTTACAAAGACATCTCTGATCTGGATTTGAATGAGAGCAATCTGACAAAAACATCGGTTTGGAGTGCCATTCACAAGTTTGCTCGGGAAGCAATTTGAATCCCACCATTGCTGTAGGGCAGCAATATGGATGTTTCTACTTCTTTTATGGTCATGTGACCATATCAGGATGCTTTAGTACAGTGCCTCAGCGCTGAGTACAGTGCCTGGCACATACTAAGTGCTTAGCAAATATCATAATTATTATTATTATTATTCTCTTCCAAATGGTAAGTTCATCTGAAGCCCATTACTCCAATAGTAATTCCCATTTTGAGGTAGTGTTTTGCTTTTTTAAAAAACAGTATTTGTTAGGTCCTTACTATGTGTCAGGCACTGTACTAATGTTGGGGTAGATACAAGATGTTCCACATTGGGATGAAGTCTTAATCCCCATTTGACAGATAAGGTAACTAAGGCACAAAGAAGGTGTTTGGTTTTGTTTTTGTAGTATTTATTAAGCCCTTACTATGTGCCAGGGACTGTACTATGTGCTGGGTTAGGTACAAGTTAATCAGGTTGAACACAGTCCATGTCCCACATAGGGTTTACAGTAGTAATCCACATTTAACAGATGAGGTAACTGAGGCACAGAGACATTACATGATTGCCCAAGATCACACAGCAGACTAATGGCAGAGTCAGGATTAAACCCCAGGTTCTTCTGATTCCTAGGACTGTGCTCTATTTACTAGGCCAAGCTACTTCTCATTAATATGTGATTGGAGAATTAGTTTTAATCAAGTGAATTTACCACCTGAGTCCAACAGATTCTTATAGGACGATGTTTCTCTGGGTTTAATTCATTAATGATATTTATTGGGCATTTACTTGGTGTAGAGTATTGCATTAAGCACTGGGGAGAGGATTTAATACTGATTATCCCAGAATTATTTAGGACGCCACAGCCTGAGGAACATTTTTCCAGTTAAACAATGGCATAAGCATATTATGGCTAATATCACAAAATCCTATGGCTGGAAGGGTAGAGTTCCAGTTTTTTTTTTAAACATATGTCCCATCTCCCTCAGCCCACCGAGATGGGCTAAGGGGAACAATGAAAAGAGTTCAGTGTCTCTCTACAAAGGATGGCTCTAAGTGAATTCCCAAAAATCTATGTAGCTTTAGAACTATATTGAAGCACAGGAATAAGAGTAGATTTGGGTGCAGGGGGGAGGCTTTAGCTATTTGGCTAAAATGACTGATGGAAAAATTAAGGGCATTCACCACATCCCACCTCAGGTGCAAATTTGGAAAAATGCCATATAAAATTACATCGTCTAAATTCTGCAATCAAAGGGAAATAGATGGTTGGGTTGGAGATTTCAGATTTTTCAAAAATGTAGTGAGAAGCACAAAAAAACAGTGCTACAAATGCATGCAAGGGGAGGAGGGGTTTCCTTAGGAGGGGAGTAAAGAGGAAAGTATTTATATTTGAGTAAAATCTGCCATTTACTGAGTTACGCTGTCTTCAAAGGTGTGAAACCGTTTCACAAAGAGGGCTCTGACCGTGCTCTCAACCGAGGGTTTTGGGTTTTGATTGAAGTAAGGGAGATTTGGATTGAAGGAAAGAGGAAGTTGCTTGCCAGAGACTAAGACACTGAAATGAACTCACAAGGGAGCAGTGTGGCCTAGTGGAAAGAGGCCAAGCTTGGGAGTCAGAGGACCTGTGTTCTAATCCCAGCTATGCCACTTGTCTATGTGACCTTGGGCAAGTCACTTCATATCTCATGCCTCAATTTGCTCATCTGTAAAATGGGGATTCAATCCTACTGTCTCTTACTTACAGTGTAAAACCCACGTGGGACAGGGAATGGGTCCAATCTGAAAATCTTGTATTTATTCTGGTGCTGAGTGCAGTGCTTGACACATAGTAACTCTTTAGCAAATATAATAATAATACAGAATTTGTCTCTATCTGTTGCCAGATTGTACTTTCCAAGTGCTTAGGACAGTGCTCTGCACAGAGTAAGCGCTCAAATATGATTGAAAGAATGAATGGTAGAATTAATATCAACATAATAATAATTATGGGCTTGCTATGCACTGTACTCAACGCTGGGGTAGATACAAGACCATCAGGTCCCACATGGGGCTCACATTCTAAGTAGGAGGAGTACTGAATTCCCATTTGCCGATGAGGGAACTGAAGCACAGGGAAAGTAAATGACTTGCCCAAGGTCACGAAGTAGGTAAGTGGCAGAGCCAGGATTAGAACCCAGGCCTTCTGATTCCCAAGCCCAAGCTCTTTCCACTAATCCATGCGGCTTCCTATTCTATAAGGCCAGACCCTGAAGCACTTTAACAAAAGAGTAAGCCCAAAACTGCCCTGGATGGGCTAGTCGGACTACTGCCAGGAGGCCCTGACCTTCTGACTTCTCATTGGCAAAAGTCCCCTGAATTCCACCTCTCGGCTGAAAGCTCTTTGGTTCTTTGCTTTGAGTTTGCCCTCTAACATCATCAGTACCTCTCCCATCAATCATTTGATCAATCACATTTATTGAGCACTCACTTTGTGCCTAGCACTGTACTAAGCGTTTGGAAGAGAACACGATACAACAGAATTAGCAGACACATTTCCTGCACAAAATGAGCTTACATGCTTGGGAGAGTACAGCATGACAGTGTTGGCTGGCACGTTCCCTGTCAAGGGAACCACAAGGAGCTTACCGCCTAGACAAGCAGCATAGTCCAATGGATAGAGCACTGACCAGGGCGTCAGAAGGACCTGGGTTCTAATTCCAGCTCCACCATTTGTCCACTTCACTTCTCTGTGCCTCAGTTACCTCATCTGTAAAATGGGGATCAAGACTGTGAGCCCTATCTGGGACAAGGACTATGTCCAACCTGATTATCTTGCATCCACCCCAGGGCTTAAGTACAGTGCCTGGCATAGAGTAAGCACGTAACAAATAGCAGTTATTATTTTTATTATTATTAGAGGACTGCATACTCCCCAGGGATTTTCCTCTGCATTTCCACACCAGGTATCTTTGTTCCCCTTGAGGGAACCTTTTCACGGTAAATTATATTTATGAGGTGGGTAGAGGTTTTTCAAGATGAATCATGAAATTATGAGAACAGGATTCAGGCTTTTAAGTCACTCCACCAGGAGTTACACGGAGAGCAGCCTGTCCTTAGACTATACCCCAGGGACCCAATTCTCCTTCCTGTGCACAGGCAGGACGGACAGTGCACATCTAAGAACTGGTCCCAGGGGTTTACAGTAAGAATGGTTCATGTAAATTTGAGAACGGAATCAACTGTTGAAGGCTTTCAGATGCATCAGAAACAGTCCTTTGGTGAGCAGGTCATTAACAGAGGGCCTCAAGGCTCCAAACTACAACTTTATTTTTAACAATGGACAAAGACTCACTGAAATGCCTACTTCTTTTCATGGTTCATGAAAAAACAGTTAATGACTAATTCAGAAAGCAACTTGTCTAGTGACAGAGAAACTAAAGGATTACCTAGTCATAAGAGAGCAGTAGGATTTAAATGATGTAGCATGGAAGAAAAGAATAAAAATGAGAAATCAGGTTTTATAAACCGAAGGGTACTGACCTAACACTGAACTTCTTGAATTATTTTTGGAAGTTAAGACTTTATTTTCCACCAATTTCTCACAGCTGCTTTCTGAGGAAAACAATGATTTTCGAGGCCACATTTGTAACTTAAGATAGACACAAACTCAAGGGAATATTTGCTGTATATTTCACTTCAAGTCAGAAATCAAAGTGGTAAATTCCAGCATAATTTACATATGGGAGGAATTTCATTTTTAAGCCTTCTAAACACTTAGTAATGCTGCTTTGTAGTAAGTGCAGTGAGCATTTTTTTATCCCATTTTACCTCTATTACTAAAACACCACTGTTCCTTCCTTAAAAGTACACTGACCCTTCAATGAAATGAACATTTAATATCTGCCACAGTGAGCCAAGACGGCAGGCTGTAAGCTCACAGGCTGCAAGCTGTAAGTTATGAGCAGGGAACGCATCTGCTAATTCTGTTGATTTGGGCTCCCCTAAGCACTTGCTACAGTGCTCTGCACATGGTAGGGACTCCATAAATACCACTGATTGGTTGATTTACGTATGCAAGAACGAGAAGTCAACTGGGCATTCAGTTGTGATATGGCCCAGATCCTAAGTTTACTTTTCATTCAGTGAACAAACCAGCACTTCCACTCCCACATATTTGGTTAAAAGTCATGTTGCATTTTTTTTGGACAGGCAAACCACTTAGGGCTTTTAAGCTGTTTTATTCCACCTGTGGGTTCCAGAGTTTCAAATGCTCACTCATTTTTGAATCTGGACAAAAATCACACCGCTCTTCCTGCCATGATGAGCTACAAATAAATTAACACCAACGTTTCCTGCAATCTAGACTAAAATGCCAATATACTCAAAAGATGTAATATTTTTCACTTTTCTGTTTCAACAGATTCAGTAACCACCAAAACTAGGTTTTTGTCTTCTTTCGGCCCTGAAACTAAAGGTTACAGTTAAACCGATACAGCAAAAGTTTACAAAACTAGAGCAAGTATTCTGATTTCAAGACCATAAGAGATGAAACAAGCGAGAGTTTAAGAACAATTTCTAAAATTCACTGGTTTTTCTTCTGAAACACGATTTCAAGTCCATAACAATTTCAAGTCTGAAAAATATCAACACTGTAATTCACTCTTTCAGAGAGATGAACTCAGACTCACTTTTCAAAATTCAGAATCTGTTCTTTCCTTAACTCTCCAGCTAACCAAGTTGAAGAAGACCTCCAAATAGATTAGCCTAAATTAGAAAGAGGAACATAAAGAGGAGTCATTAGGAAGGTGACGTGAACCTCAAATGGGAGGGCAGTGGAGGGGTGGTGGGGTGGCCTTCATTGGGGAAACTATGGGATGGAAGGTCTGACCTTCTGAAGTAACTTCTAATGAAAGGGTTGCATTGATGATTGTAGGGCTTTGGTTTAAACTCCCAATGAGTTACATAATAATAGTAATAATAACAATTATGATAACTAGAGAAGCAGGGTAGCCCAATGGATAAGAACATGAGCCTGGGAGTCAGGAGGATCTGGGTTCTAATCCCAGCTATGTGACCTCGGGCAAGTCACTTTGTTTCTCTGTACCTCAGTTGCCACATCTGTAAAATGGGTATTAAGTTTCTGTGGCCATGTGAGACGGACTGTGTACAACCTGACTAGCTTTTTTTACTAGCTTTTTTTATGAGAAGCAGCGTGGCGCAGTGGAAAGAGCACGGGCTTTGGAGTCAGGGCTCATGAGTTCAAATCCCAGCTCTGCCACTTGTCAGCTGTGTGACTGTGGGCAAGTCACTTAACTTCTCTGTGCCTCAGTTCCCTCATCTGTAAAATGGGGATTAAGACTGTGAGCCACACGTGGGACAACCTGATTCCCCTGTGTTTACCCCAGCGCTTAGAACAGTGCTCTGCACATAGTAAACGCTTAACAAATACCAACATTATTATTACCCCAGCAATTAGTACAGTGCCTGGCACATAGTAAGCACTTATCAAATACCATAAAAATGAAAAAATAAAAGTAAATTGTGTCTTTTGTTAAGTGCTACTTTGTGCTAACCACTGCACTAAATGCTGGGGTAGAAACAAGATAAATCAAGTCCCACAAGGGGCCCACAAGCTAAGTAGGAGGGTACTGAATCCCCATTTTGCAGATGAGGGAACTGAGGCACAGAGAAGTTAAATGACTTGCCCTAGATCACACAGCAGATCAGTGGCAAAGCTGGCATTAGAAGCCAGGTGCTCTGACTCAGGCCCATGCTCTTCCCACTAGGCCATGCTGCTTCTACATTATTAAGAGCGGCAAGTAGTGACTGTATTCCTCCTCTCCTGGAAAATGACAAGTTGGCAATGTGCTGCATTGCATTTTCTTATCTTGATGCAGTAAAGACCCTGGCAATTAAAAAGAAATACAGAGTAAATGGAGTCTGCCTGAGAAGCAGCATGGCCTAGAGGCAAGAGCATGGGCTTGGGAGTCAGAGGGTATGGGTTCTAATCCCTGATGTGACCTTGGACAAGTCACTTTGCTTATCTTCTGTAAAATGGGGATTAAGACTGTGAGCCCCATGTGGGACTGGGACTGTGATCAACCTGATTGCCTTATATTTACCCCAGTGCTTGGCACATAGTAAGTGCTTAACAAATACCATAATTATTATTATTAACTAGACAAATGATGGGAACTCCATTTTCCAGCTCAAGAAAAGGAGGGAGTTTTTTAATTTATTTATTCATTTCATTCTCAAGTCAACACAGTGTGCCTGGCAAGTACAATGTTGGACTATGGAAATGGGGCAGGTGTGTCGTGGGAAAATTGTTTGTCCCTCTCCACTGGCCTCAGAACCTGTCTGACTGCCAACTCCACTAGACTCTTCTGCTCTTCAACCTGTCTGTACCCTAGAGGGACCAGGCCAATAGGGGTATGAAGAGAAAGAAGGAGGCGAGGATGCCCTCAGTCAGACTGGCCCATCCACTTGATGTCAGGGTTGCTGGAACGGATTCTCAGACGGGCCTACTCTGCTCCATGACTGCGATTGTTTGGCTGGGGCTGAGAATTTGGCTCATTTTAGCAGCAGCAGAGGCAGCCTTTTTTGAACATCTACTGAATTCAGTGCATGATACCAGACACTTGGGAACTTCTTTTCTTTAATGGTATTTGTTAAGTTTGTTATGTGCCAGGCACTGTACTAACTCAATACAAGTGAGACGCTTACACTGCTAGCAGAAAGACAGGTTGCAGATCTTTTGTAGTGATACTCCCTGCATGATATTTTCAGCAGAAAACTGATCTTGCCAAGAGTGCTCACCGCAAGGTGGACATGGCAAACAGCAACTAGAATTAGGAAATCCAGGTAGCCCACCAAAGGCTTCTTTCAGTCAACTAAGAATCGTCTCATCACTCCCAAGAAGTTCAAAGGAAGATGAGGATACCAACACAACCACAAATAATAGGTCATTATAATTCTAAAATAGTCTGAAATCATCCCACTCAGAAGTTTGACTTTTAAACTAAGTCTAGTTTAGACTGTTTTAATCTAGTTTAGATTGTTTTGACAATACTTCTAAAATGGATCAAGGCATTATAGGCCCAAGAATGGATGACAATTTCCAGATCAGGTTAATATAGTAAATAAGACTGGAATGAACATCCAAGATCCAATTTAATTTTGATCCTTGGGTCTCATGTGGTTCTTCAAAACAGTCTTCAAAGAGCCTGTATTTAGATGAATACTGCATTTGACAGGGTATTTTAAATTTTAATTTTTTTTAATTTTCTTATGGTATTTGTTAACCACATACTATATGCCAAGCACTGTAGTAAGTTCTGGGGTAGATACAAGACATTCAGGTTGGATATAGTCCATATCCCACATGGGGCTTACAATCTTAATCCCCATTTTACAGAGGAGGTAACTGAGGCACAGAGAATTTAAGTGACTTGTCTAAGGTCATGCAGCAAACAAGTGGTGGAACTGGGATTAGAACCCAGGTTCTTCTGACTCTCAGGCCTGTGCTCTATCCACTAAGCCACACTGCTTCTCATTTATTCTTCTCTTTTCTTATTGTCCCTATGTATTTAAAGGCAAGTGCACATTTTAATATCTCAATAGAAGAGAAATACCATTGAAATATGCCACCTCTCTGCCACTTGCCTGCAGGGTAACATCTTATCTGTGCCTCAGTTTCCTCAACTGTAAAATGGGGATTTAATACTTAGACAGTGAATCCCATGTAGAGGAGGGACTGTGTATGACATGAGTAACTTGCTTCTACTGCCGCTCTTAGAACAGTGCTTGACACATAGTAATCGTTCCACAAATATGAATTAAAAAAACGATGTAAGTCTCATTTCAAGATCAGGTTCTAAAATTGAAAAACTTTTTTTTTAAAGGTACATTTTTAGCACCTTCTCCCTACAGTTAAATTTATACATCGATACCAGTAACGACTTCCAAGAAATATTGTGGGGGAGAGGGAGGGGGTGTGGAGAATGGGGGCTAAAGAGGTTGAGGGATGTTAACCCATGGCTTAAATTTGCTAGACCAGATGCAAATAGCAAACCTCCAACACCTGGTGAGTTCTTTCAGGTTAGTCAAAAAACCATGTGCTTATTTGACTGATCACATCAACAGATGAGAGCTAAAGTGCTTATTTTTGTTTAGGGTATTTCAACAAAAGGCCTAAAGTAGGAGCAGTCAGAACATCAGGGTTTCCTCAAGCCATAGAGAGAGAAAGAGAGGTTACCCAGAGTTGGTGGAGGATGTCCAGCCCGCCTACTGCACTGCGCAACTGAAAATCTTCCATCCATCTTGGCCTTCCGGATAAGTTTCTGGAGTGCATTGCTGATGTATTAATGACTCATGAAAACGGGGTTTCAGCACCCAACTCAAACCTGGTCCCTCTGCACTATTATCTCGTGTCTTTTTTTAAAGGAAGCTATTTATAATTCAATTTGTTTTTACAGGAAAGCCAAATGAATGGCAGCTAGGTTGAGGAAGGGGCAGGGTCCTGAAAGAAAGTCCTGGATATTTTAGCTTAGAGCTGAGGCTCACCTCCTCCTAAAAAGACATGAGCTGTGAAATTTTGTTGAAGCTTTTTCTATGGCACATATACACTAAAAAGACAATGATCTGAATGACCAAGTGTGAATCAAACAATTAACAATCCATTGTATTTACTGATGGCTTACTGTGTGTGGAGCACTGTGCTAAGTACTGGGAGAGTACAATATAACACAGCCTACAGACACGTTCCCCGACCACAAAGAGGTTACAGTCTAGAGGGGGAGACTGACATTAAAATAAATTATGGATGGGTACATAAGGGCTGTGGGGCTATGGGTGAGGTGAATAAAGGGTAAAAATCTAAGAGCAGGGGTTATTCAGGAGAGAGAGTATGTGAAATGAGGGCTTAGTCAAGAGGTCTTCCCTGATTAAGCCCCCCTTTCATCTTCTCCCACTCCCTTCTGCGTCGCCCTGACTTGCCCCCTTTGTTCATCCCCGTCCCAGCCCCACACCACTTATGTAATATTTGTAATTTATTTATTTATATTAATGCCTGTCTCCCCCTCTAGACTGTAACCTCATCGTTGGCAAGGAATGTGTCCGTTTATTGTTATATTGTACTCTTCCAAGCACTTAATACAGTGCTCTGCACACAGTAAGCGCTCAATAAATACTACTGAATGAATGAATGGATAGAAGGAGGAGATGTGATTTTAATAAGGATGGAAGGTGAGGGGAGTGACTGTCCATTGGAATGAAGAGGGAAGGAGTTCCAGGCCAGAGGCGGGATGTGGGTGAGGAGTTGGCAGTGAGACAGATGAGTGAGGTTCGGTAAGCCGGTTAATATTAGAAGAGTGAAGTGAGCATGCTGAGTTGTAGTAGGAAATCATATAGGTAAGACAGGAGGGAGGGCAAGGTGATTGAGTGCTTGAAAACCAATGGTAAGGGGAATTTCTTTGATACAGAGGTGGATGGACAACGACTGGAGGTTCTTGAGGAGTGTCTTCCAACTCCTTTATATTGTAGTAATAATAATAATAATGATAATAATGGTACTTGTTAAGTGCTTATTGTGTACCAGGCACTGTACTAGGCGATGGGGTACATACAAATAGGGTTGGACACAGTCCCCGTCCCAGTGGGGACTCACAGTCTCAATCCCCATTTTACAGATGAGGTCCCTGAGGCACAGAGAAGTGGAGTGAATTGCCCAAGGTCACCCACCAGACAAGTGGAGGAGCCGGGATTAGAACCTAGGTACCTCTGACTCTTGGGTCTGTGCTCTGCACACAGTCATCATGCAGTAAATATGAATGATTGATTGACTGAGTGGGGAAACATGGACTGAATGGTGTTTTAGAAAAATGATCTGTGTAGCAGAGTGAAAGATGCACTAGAGTGGGGAAATACAGGAAGCAGGGAGGTCAACAAGGAGGCTGATGCAGTAGTCAACGCTGGACAGAATAACTGCTTGGATCAACATGGTAGCAATTTGGATGGTGAGGAAAGGGTGGATTATAGCACTGTTGTGAAGTGTCAGGATCTGGTGACAGACTGAATATGTGGATTGAATGAGAGAAGAGTAGAGGATAATGCCAAGGTTATGGGCTTGTGAGACAGGAAGGATGGTGGTGCTATCTACAGTGATAGAAAAGTCAAGGGAAGGGCAGAGTTTGGATGGGAAGATGAGGAGTTCTGTTTTGGATATGTTAAGTTTGAGGTGGATCAGCGGGACATCCAAGTAGAACTATCCTGAAGCCAGAAGAAAATATGAGACTACAGAGAAGGAGAAAGATCAGGGCTGCAGATGTAGCTTTGGGAATCATTTGCATAGAGATGGTGGTTGAAGCCATGGGAGCAAATGAGTTCTCCAAGGGAGTGGGTATAGATGGAGAATAAAAGGGGACCTAGAAACTGAGCCTGAAGAGACTCCCAGAGTTACGGAGAGGGAAGGAGAGGAGGAGCCTGTGAAAGAGAATGAGAATGAGGGACCAGAGAGACAGGAAGAGAACCAGGAGAAGACAGCCGTCAGTGAAGCGAAGGGCAGCTAATGTTTCCAGGAGAAGGGGGTAGTCCACACTGTTGACAGTAGCTGAGAGGTCAAGGAGGATTAGGATGGAGTAGAGGCTGTAGTATTTGGCAAGAAGATCACTGGTGACCTTTGAGAGGGCAGAGTCAGTAGAGTGGAGGGAGTGGAAACCAGATTGGAGTGGGTTAAAGAGAGAATTGGAGGAAGAGGAGGCAGCCAATGTAGACAACCCACTCAAGGAATTTGGAGAGGAATGGTAGGAGGGAGTTGGGGTGATAAATGGAGGGAGTCGTGGGGTTAAGGGAGGGGTTTTGTAGCATAAGGGGGATACATGAGTATGTTTGAAAGCAGTGGGGAAGAAACCAGTTACCCAAACTGAGCTTTCAATTCACATCTTTTCCCCATTTTGCCCTTTCCCCAACCCCCACAAAAGAGCGCACTTGGCTAACTGGACTCAATGTCCTTTAACAGCCCAAACAATTGTCCAAACTAGTATTGGGACCAAGTCCAGTAGGTCCAATGACTGACTTAAATGCCATAAATGGAGTGAGCAGCTGTATGTGGCCAACTGCCAATTACTACTAGAAAAGCAACTGAAGAAGATATGAGGCAAAAGAACTGAGCAGCTCTTCGGGACCACCAGGAACCGGAGACTTGGTGATCCCAACTGAGAGCCTTGTATGGGCTGGAAATCTACAGCCTGACCTGACCACATCCAACCTGGCCCCCACCAGACATGGTACCAAACTGGAATCGGCCAGGGGCTAGCAAGGACTGTCCAGGGATTGGACATGGATAACATTGCCAAAAAACATAGCAGGAGGGAATTTCTCGCCCCTTCTGGTTCAGCCCATCCAGTCCAAGAGGCTGTAACGGCCTGGCAGGCTGCCAAGCTGGCCCAGGAGTGGCTTTGAGTTGACCTGACCCAGCCACAGGGGCTTGGGACCTACAGGCTTTCTTGACAGGACTGGGTACTCCTGAGAAGCAGCGTGGCCTAATGCAAAGAGCACAGACCTGTGAGTGAGAGGGGAGCTGGGTTCTAGTCCTGACTCTGCCACTTGCCCACTATGTGACCCTGGGCAAGTCACTTAACCTCCATGCCTCCACTTCCTCACCTGTAAACTGGGGAATGTTCTGGGAGAACCTGTTCTCCTTCCCCCTTCGACTAGAACAGGGACTGAGGCTGTACTGTACCTGAGAAGCAGCATGGTGTAGTGGATAGCATAGGCCTGGGAGTCAGAAGGACCTGGATTCTAATCCCAATTCCTCTACTTGGCTGCTATGTAACCTTGGGCAAGTCACTTCACTTCTCTGTGCCTCAGTTACCTCACCTGTAAAATGAGGATTGAGACTGTGAGCCCCCAGTGGGATGGGGACTGTCGAACCCAATTTGTTTCCACCCCAGCACTTAGTATAGTGCCTTGTACAGAGTAAGCACTTAACAAGCACCATAATTAATAAAAAATAATCTGATAGTATTGTATATGCCCCAGTGCTTAGCACATAGTAAGCATCTAACAAAGATTATTATTATCATTAAACTGTGTCATAGTTTTCTGTCGGCACATTAGTCAAGTGACTGAACTTTTCCTGTCTGTGTTCTCATCTATGAGATAGGACTGCCCATATCACTTGACTAACAGTGTCAGTGAGGTAGATGTAAAATAGAATGATTATGGTTACTCAATTACACATACACATTTGACTGACCAGGGGGTCACAATCCCCTCAAATAATCATTCGGTTGCGATGCCTGAAGATGGTCTTTGCTCAAATCACCTTAGCCAATGTGGCATTGCGAGGTTACTGTACAAGCTATGCCTCTATTTACTTCGTGACTCCCCAAACCCAACCTTTTTCCCACTGATTCAGAAAACAAGGGGCGTTATGGGTGATCAAAAGTGAAAAGAACAGCGGGTCAACAGTGTCCAAATGCAGTAAAGTTATGACTGTTGTTCAAAAATAAGTGTCTGAGCTTTGGGAATCAGATATTAGTGCATTTCCATTGACTAGTATGAACAATATGTAAAAGAGGGAAGTATCCAACTAAAGATGTCAATTGAATCATTGGAAAAGCTCACCCAAAAGCTCTCCAAAGGTGCACTTCAAGATGGCCACCTTCCTATTAAGTATCTAATGGATCTATGCAGATGGCATTTTAATTGTACTAGACACAACTCTGGAACTCAGGGAGACTGATGACATTTATGATTCCAGCTGGCTCTTATGTCTAGTTCTGCTAATTATGCGAACATTGTTCTTGTGCTTGTTTTTTATTTTTCACTTTTCATGCCTAACATTTGCATGTTTGTGTATGCATGTGATCTGTTTTCCTAAACTGGAAATTCCTCAAGGGCAGGGACCAACTTTTCCTCTGCTGTTACAACCTCCCAATAAGACCTATTAAAGGGATCTGCAAACAGTAGGGGATCAAAACATATGGAATAACAACAACAACAAAAACAATAAATAGTGGCATTTGTAAGTGCTTATAATGTGCCAAGCCCTGTACCAAGCCCTAGGGGTAGGTACAAGATAATCAGATCAGTTTTTCTACAAAATTGTTCAGTCCATGTTTCTCCACTCCTCAAGAACCTCTAGCGATTGCTGATCCACCTCCGCATCAAACTCCATACCATTGGCTTTAAATCATCAAACATAAACACCCTACCATTGGCTTTAAACATTCAGTCACCTTGCCCCGAAGCAGCATGGATTACTTGTATCTACCCCAGTGCTTGGCATGCAGTAAGTGCTTAACAAGTACCATAATTGCTTTATTACCTTTTCTCTGTGATCTACTACAACCCAGCCTGCACACTTAGCTACACTAATGCCAACCTACTTACTGTATCTAGAACTCACCTATCTCACTGCCGACCCCTGATTCACATCGACCCCTCATTCACATCCTGCCTCTGGCATGGAACTCCCTCCTTCTTCATATCCGACACACCATCGCTCTCCCTTCCTTCAAAGTCTTATTAAAAACGTATCTCCTCCAAGAGGCCTTTCCCAACTAAGCCTCCATTTCCTCTTCTCACACTCCCTTCTGTATCACCCTTGGACTTGGATTTCCACCCTTTATTCACCCCATCCTAAGTCTCACAGCACTTATGTAAAAGCAGCGTGGCTCAGTGGAAAGAGCACAGGCTTGGGAGTCAGAGGTCATGAGTTCGAATCCCAGCTCTGCCACTTGTCAGCTGTGTGACTGTGGGCAAGTCACTTAACTTCTCTGTGCCTCAGTTACCTCATCTGTAAAATGGGGATTAACTGTGAGCCTCACATGGGACAACCTGATTACCCTGTAACCACCCCAGTGCTTAGAACAGTGCTCGGCACATAGTAAGCACTTAACAAATACCAACATTATTATTATGTTCATATCCATAATTTATTTATTTATATGAAATTCTGTCTCCCCCTCTAGACTGTAAGTTATTGCCATTGTTCTTGTCTGTCCACCTCCCCCGATTAGACTGTAAGCCCGTCAAACGGCAGGGACTGTCTCTATCTGTTGCCGACTTGTTCATCCCAAGCGCTTAGTACAGTGCTCTGCACATAGTAAGCGCTCAATAAATACTATTGAATGAATGAATAAGCTCCTCGTGGGCAGAGAACATGTCCATCAACTCTGTTATACTTCTGTTCTAAGCACTTAGGAGAGTGCTCTGCACACTGTCAGTGCTCAATAAACATGACTGGTTGATTGGACACAATCCCATCCCTCAGGGGGATTCAGAGTCTAAGTGGGAGGATGAACAGTTATTTAAGCTCCATTTTACAGAAGAGGAAACTAAGGCACGGAGAGGTTAAGTGACTTACCCAAGGTCTAACAATGGCTAAGCAGCAGAGCCAGAATTAGAACCGAGGCCCTCTGACTCTCAGGCCCATTCCCTTTCCACTAGGCCACGGATATTACTGTACATGGAGGTTCTATAAGCCCTTAGTGGAATCTAATCCCTCATTCTTTCCTCCCCCAACTTAAAAAAAAATCTGACAAGGCTATTTTTATATCTACAGCTGCATCCTCTGGCACGATGGTCAGGAGGAACCCTCGGCCACCTTGATCAGTGATATATATGAATGGTCACAGGAGTGACAAGAGCTTCTGCCACAAAAGAGCCCCTGAAAGAGCACATTATGGGCATTTGAGGAAGGCAGGTCAGAGGTTCCAAGCATGGCTGATCACTTTGGTAAAAGGATCTCTCTCATGACAATGCAGGCGGGACAGCTGAGAGGAAGAGATTTTGAACAGGAAAGGCCATGTTGACATGTTGACTGGAGTGCTCCAGTAGACGTGTTACAAGCATATGTTATAAATCACAGCCTCTTAAATGTGTGAGTAAAAACCTGTTTAAATAATGAAGCCTAGTTTATTGGCCTGGGAGCAAAGAGTCCTGAGTAGCATCCTAGCCCATCGCAGAATCATTGTTACACTCTAGGAGAGTTTCAAACTCCCTGTGTCTCATTCTTCCACAAAACGAGCACAATATCCTGGTCTTCTTCTAGTTGCTGAAATTCTGGGATGACTTCAGTCATTTTCAAAAATACATTCCTACGATCTCCGTGCCTCAGAGTGCTGCCTATTTCCTAGTCTCTCTCCATGACCATCGGGACTATTTTAGGGTTAAAAGTGTATTCAAGTTAAAGGCCTAACTTGCTTTCACAAAGTAACTCTGGACCTCATACATGATGAAGTGGACCAATAATAATAATAATAATATTGGTATTTGTTAAGCGCTTACTATGTGCCGAGCACTGTTCTAAGCGCTGGGGTAGACACAGGGGAATCAGATTGTCCCACGTGGGGCTCACAGTCTTCATCCCCATTTTACAGATGAGGGAACTGAGGCACAGAGAAGTTAAGTGACTTGCCCACAGTCACACAGCTGACAAGTGGCAGAACCGGGATTAGAACCCACGACCTCTGACTCCCAAGCCCGGGCTCTTTCCACTGAGCCACGCTGCTTCTCCAGGACACACCAGATTTAGTCCACACCTTCACCACCTTCCTCTCCTGTTACTTTCCGATGGTGGTTCCCTGAAATGCCCAGGGGCATTAATGCAATATTGAGAGTTTAGATCTATGATAATAATTCATAGTGGAAGAGGAAAGTAATCAGAAAGAAAAGAAGTCAGGGATTCCAGGACTAATAATAATAACTATAGTACTTAACTGCTTACTATGTGACAAGCACCGTTCTAAGCACTGGGGTAGATACAAGTTAAGCAGGTTGGACACAGTCCCTGTCTCACATGGGGCTCACAGTCTTATTCCCCATTTTATAGATGAGGTAACTGGAGCCCAGAAAAGTTAAGTGACTTTCATTCAGTTGTATTTATTGAGTGCTTACTGTGTGCCTAAGGTCATGCAGTAGATACATGGTGAAGCCAGGATTAGAACTCAGGTGCTTCTAACTCCCAGGTTGCAGTAGATACACGGTGAAGCCAGGATTAGAACGCAGGTGCTTCTAACTCCCAGGCCCATGCTCTTAACCACTAAGCTCTGCCACTTGTCAGCTGTGTGACTGTGGGCAAGTCACTTAACTTCTCTGTGCCTCAGTTACCTCATCTGTAAAATGGGTATTAACTGTGAGCCTCACATGGGACAACCTGATTACCCTATATCTACCCCAGTGCTTAGAACAGTGCTTGGCACATAATAAGCGCTTAACAAATACCGACATTATTACTAAGCCACACTGCTTCAACAACTGTCCACCAACTCTACTAGCTCTGCCGATTCCAGAGAGGAAAGTAAGACTTTCCTGTCTCAAGCATCAGACTCCTCCTGATCACCCCGATGCTCCCACCCCCACTAAGTTCATTATTTAAACAGGTTTGACTCCCTCCCACCCATGAGGGGGAAAAAGTGAAGTTTTTTTTAAAAAAAAAAAACAACCCAGAGAAGAGCCCAGTACAACTTCTGGTTTCTTACCTTTGACTGAAGTGTCGAAACCTTCAGGGCCCTGAGAACATGTGCACCCCGAAAATTTAAATGAGGTTGGACCACTTCCCTCCCAGGTGTGGACAGACACCCTGTCCACAATGTGCCACCCACCAGATCTAGATGCACTCAGAGCAGGTGTGGAAGACAAAAGTGAACCTCGAAAGTACAATACTGCCCAGCAGGACCTCTGTAATGGGTTGATGTCCTGCAAGAGCCAAGGGAAGTTTTGGACTGATTGCAGAACTTTGGGTGCATAAGTGCCAACTCTATGGAGGCCAAGGGGGAAGACTGCCCCAGTAGCTCTCGGGAACTGGACTCCTTGTCTCAGTCAGCCCAAGATGTGAGAGCTTCTGGTCATGACTGAAAAAAGATCCAAAATGATGACTGTTTGACTTAGTTCTTTAAAGTCTATCCCCTCTTGGTCAGCTATACAAGCAGCGGGGCCAAACGGAATGACTGTGAGTTAGACTGTGAGCTCGTTGTGGGCAGGGATCACTTTTTATTGTTGTATTGTACTTTCCCAAGCACATAGTACAGTGCTCTGCACACCGTAAGCGCTTAATACGACTGAATGAATGAATGAACGAGCATGGGCCTGGGAGTTGGAGGGCCTGGGTTCTAATCCGGACTTCTCCACTTGCCTGCTGTGTTACCTTAAGCAAGTCGCTTAACTTCTCTTGGCCTCAGTTTCCCTAAATGTAAAATGGGAATGCTACACCTGTTCTCCCTCCATAGACAGCGAGCCCCATGTGTGACAGGATGGTGTCAATCAATCAATCGATGGTATTTATTGAGCAGTCACTTTACGCAGAGCATTTGCAAGAATGCAGTCCAAAAGAGACTTACCTTGTATCTACCCCAATGCTTAGTGCGTAGTAAGCACTTAAAGACAGTAATTGCTATTAACCCAATCATCCCTAAATCCCTACCCTCTGTGTGCCCCTGCCCTCCACACAAAAAGTTGCAGTCCATGCCCTGCAGAGTTTTTTAAGTATATCTTGCATCTCAGGAAAGCTCATTATCATGACTTTTAGGGGCCTCCCACCCTTATCTTTACTTGGCTAAATTATCATCATCATCCATGATGATATTTATTGAGTGCTTACTACATGCATAGCACTGTACTAAGTGCTTGGGAGAGTACAATATAACAGAGTGGTAGATGTGGGTAGACCACGGGCTTGGGAGTCAGAAGGACCTGGGTTCTAATCCCGGATCTGCCATGTGTCTGCTGTGTGACCTTGGGCAAGTCACAACTTCTCTGGGCCTCAGTTACCTCATCTGTAAAATGGGGAATAAGACTGTGAGGTCCATGACTGTGCCCAATCTGATTAAGTTGTATCTACCTCAGCACTCAGGACAATGCTTGGCACATAGTAAGCACTTAACAAGTACCATAATTGTTATTATTACATCTAGAGGGTATCTTATGGTATTTGTTAAGTGCTTACTATGTGTCAAGCACTGTTCTCTAAAATGGGGTGGATATACGTTAGACAGATTACAACCAGTCCCTGACCCACATGGGGCCCACAGTCTAAGTAGCAGGGAGAACAGGGTGCCTTAATCTCCTGTCACTTCGGCTCCCACTCAATGCTACAGCCAGGAACTGCCCTTCCCCCCGGCCCACGTCATTCCCCTTCTCTGCATCCAGTAAACTGAGGAAATGAGAAAATACTGCAATCCACCAGGCACGTCCCTCCCCTCCTTCAAAACACAACTCCACATTCACCCGGTGTGTGAAATCTTTTCACAGGGCACCCCTGGCTCCAGGCAATCTAATTAATCAGTAGCATTTTTGAGCACCTTTTATGTGCTTGGGAGAAAATGATAGCATTTCTCCCACATGGTCTCCACCTTCAAAGAGTTTACAATCTAGTAGGAGCACTCCAGTAATCTTTTCTGGAGTTGGAAAATTGGTTAATTGGAAAACTTTCAAGCACCAAAAGAGGGGACAGAAAGATTGGGTAACAACAAATGATGAATTATTATAATGGCTTCTACTGAGGAGGAAGCACGACAGAATGGGTTTACACTGCAGCATAAGTATTTAGGCTCACAGAAATGAAAGAATTCTATACATTCTCTCTTTCTCTGGATGTTTTTAAGGATAAATTATCATCCTGGAATGGTTCAAGTGAAGTCCTTATTTAGTGGAGGGGATTTGACCTATCAAAGTCTCCAACAGCCTTTTGATTCTAGAATTCTGTGAAATTACATCCTTAAGTGAAAACGCAATTTGAAATGGTAACAACTGGGAGATAAGTTCATGCCCTAAAACTGCTTGCAAACAAGGGTCTAAAATTCAACTTAATCCAAGAAATAGAACTACTAGACAGTTTCTGATACCCTACTGTAATAATTTCTATTTGAGTCATTTCTATTTAAGCCTCATGCTGGCTACATTCAAATTTATCTAACCCATTAAAACTGCTGCAAGCCTTTCAGTCTTTTCAGTACTGACAACAATTGTGGGAATCTAAGAGTTCTGGTTGAGTGGAGAAACTCGTCTGGGGTAGTGATCTCCCTCAATGTGGAGCCTACAAGCTCAATCGATCAATCATATTTATTGAGCACTTATTCAATTGTATTTTTTGAGTGTTTACTCTGTGCAGATCACTGTACTAAGCACTCGGGAGAGTAAAACACGTTCCCCGCCCATGACTCCTGAATAAAGCTTTCATATAGGACAGCGGACATCTCCTCACCCGTTCCTCTTCTGGCTCCCGACCACCCACCTTCCCCTGAATGGCAAAACCACTACCTCCTGCTAAGAAGCCTCATTTGGTATCTTTCAACCCTAATGGTATGCTGGTATTCCCCCAGATGACAGAAGTACAATCTCCTTGTTCCATTTAAATGGAATAGAAGTTAGGTGGGTTTCCTCTTTAGCCTACAGCCTGCCTATTTCTGGGGACCACAACTAAATCCAGTGCTCCTACTGAATTTAGAATTTCAAAACCCTTTGAATAAATCCAGTGCTTCTACTGAATTTAGAATTTCAAAACCCTTTGACATATTGACTCCCACACGTTTTGCACATAACTGTACCATACCTCTGGGCTAGGGTGAAGTACAAAGTGGGAAGCAGGGTCTCAGGAGCCATGGGTGTGAAGGCAGTAGCCATGTGAGCCCACAACCGAGGCTATTTAATGGGAGAGAAGACACCCCACCACCAACCCACCACTGACCCCTCCTTCTCCATCTAAGAGCGTGAGAAAGTGTAGCGAAAACATGAACTTCTTAACCCTTGGGGCTTTGAAAAGGCTTGTGACTGAAGCCGTGGCTGCTGGACTCTGGGCCACGAGGAGCCCAAAACCTTTTTCCCTGAGACACAGCACTCTATCCTTTTGAATTACTGTTATCCTTGCTTTAAATAGCTTTTGTGACTTCACTGTTTCTTCAATTCTTATGTTTTTTCCTCCTTTTTACCCCACTTATATTGTGTCTCTTAGAGCGCATTGTGGGCAGGGAATGTGTTGGTTATATTGTTGCATTATACTCTCCCAAGCATTTAGTACAGTGCCCTGCACGCAGTAAGCACTTAATAAATGATTGATTGATTGACTTATTTGGACGGGGTCAAGGATCTTGTCTAATTCTCCCTTGAATATTTTTTCCCAACGCGTAGTACAGTTCTCTGCACACAATCAGTAGAATTTTTGAGCACTTATTGTGTGCTGAAGGCTATAGTAAGTAAGCCCTTGGGAGAGTATAATAAAGTAAAGTAAACACAATTCCTGCCCTCAAGATGCTTAATAATTATTATTACTAATGACACTTAATTTGCATATTATTCAGTCTCTTCACTGTCTCGCTTTCCACCTGAAAACATTATTTGCTGCAGAAGTTCAATTCAGTAAGTGAAGGTTACTGAACCAGATTGCATAACTAGCTTGCATAACCAGGGTCAGAGGGTCCCCCAAAAAGCAAAGATGCTAATGAGCTTCTCACATCATCATGACCATCAATAGTATTTATTGAGAGCTTACTTTGTGCACAGAGCTGTAATAAGCATAGGGAAGAATATTATCAAGGCAAGTCTGCCCCCAACAAGTCTGGTTGTAAATGGCTGAGGGCATTAGACTATGGGTGTTATACCTGGGTGCCCACCTCAAGTGACCCGAATTGTGTCAGGCTTCCCAGAACAGATAACTATAGAAGACATTATTTACTCGGTCCTCTTGGACAAAGAAACAGCATGACCTAGTGAAAAGAGCACGAGGCCGGGAGTCTGAGGATCTGAATTCTAATCCTGGCTCCGCAACTTGTCTGCTGTGTGAGCTTGGGCAAATTATTTAACTTCTTTGTGACTCAATTACCTCATCTGTAAAATGGGGATTAAAACTGTGAGCTCTATAGGGGACAAGGATTGTGTTCAACATGATTATCTTGTGTATCGATCCCAGCAGTTAGTACAATGTCTGGCACGTAATAAGTACTTAACAAATACCATAAAAGTTAAAAGTACTGCTAACAAATACCATAAAAAAGTAAAAAGTGCTGTTAAGCACATTGCAATATGGTCCCCATTTCCTGAACTCCCACTCTGTACAAATATATACACACATGCAAATTAAAACACTATATTTACAAAATTCCTTATCCTCTCCTCTCATCTACTTTTCTGTGTCAGGGAATAATAATAAAAATAACAAATAATAAACAGTAATAATAGTTGTATTTGTTAAGAACTTACTATGTGGCAAGCACTGTACTAACCACTGGATAGATATAACACGATGATCAGGTAGGACACAGCCCCTGTCCCACATGAGACTCACAGTCTAAGTAGGGAGAACAAGTTTAAAATCTCCATTTTATGGAGGAGGAAACTGAGGCTCAGAAGTGACTTACCCAAGGCCATACAGCAGGCACATTAGGGATTAGAGGGATTAGAACCCAGGTCCTCTGACTCCCAGGCCTATGTTCCTGCCAAAAGGCCATGCTGACTAGTATTTCCGAACCTATTGTTTTTAAATCCACCCACATAAATACTGTGTCCAAGACACTGTGAAACCCAACCCAGTTAGAGTTCTGGCAGGGAATGAGGGCTGTGTGCATAGTAGGTGTTCAATAAATACCACTAAGAGTTGATCTGCACCCAGTAAGTGCTCAATAAATGATTGATTGGTTGATAGGTGGTGAAGAACCAGTTTAATGGACCGCTGATGTGGTCGCTGTGTATTTGGTTTCACTGCAGTTGTGCCCTTCAACACACCTGCCCACATAAACATGAGGCACTTTCTGTTTGTGAGAAAGCCGAAGTAAATCACACCTTTCATGGTGAGTCACTAACGGAGTTGTGCAAACTCATGTAATCCTTTTAAAGGAGCTTGTATATTAATAATTTAACCAAGCCAACCAGAAAACGCAACCTAACAAAATCTGAGTGTGTCAGTCATACTGAGCAGATTATATAATGTCTTTGGCCAAGCAGTTCAACTAGAAACTGTGTGCGTACTGAAACTGAGTGTTGGATGACTCGGAAGACACATGGCTGAGGATGTACATGGCTTCTTTGCTGGTTACCTAAAATCTGATCTAGGGCTTTCCACACCCCTCTCCAAAGGTTTGGCGTTCTCCACCCAACCCTCACAATCATTCAGTCAATCAATGGTAGAAACCTGGTGTTTTCCATTGTTGCGGATCACCTCAAGATGGCGATGGTGAGGCCAGCCTCAAGCCTACGTCATGGAATCTGCGTCATTGCTATAAAATACCCGCGCCATTACCTGTGCCATGTGGACTGTAAAATGGCCACGCCACGTGAAACTCCTCCACCATGTGCCACTTCAAACTTCGTGCGCCACTCTCGCGCGGACCGGTCCGGTGTTACGGGCTCACGAAAGTGCTTACTGATTGGTTACTGTTACTATGTGTGCCTAGACCCGATTGGGTGCCCTGTGCCAGCTGGGGGTTTCGCCGTACCAATAAAGCTGGCAGGGTGGCCCGGGATCGGGGTGCTGCGGTCACTCGTACCCCACTGGGCTGAACGGGCCGCTCGCCACCTTCCTACTGTCCTGTTCTTTGACCCGTTCTGTCGGAGTCTTTCGCCTCTTCATCGACTAAACGAACCCTTTCTAATTTGTCTAATTTTTGTCGATAACACCATGGACATCCACTTCCAAAAGGACGGAATGAAAATGCAGCCCTGCCCTTTCTTACCCTGGTCCCTTTCTGCCAGTAGTGCTCATTCTCCCTCTCCCAGTTCAAAACTGCACTCCTATCATTCATTCATTCATTCATCCATTCATTCATTCATTATGTATTGAGCGCTTACTGTGGGCAGAGCACTGTACCTGTCCCAGAGAAACTCTACCCATTCCTCCAGCTACTGTTCATTTCCCAGTCTAATCACCAAGGAGGTCCCTGAATCTAGGAGTGTTAATGAACCAAAGTCAAAGCCTCTCTCTTTTTTGGCATCATTAAAGTCTTTATCCTCACAGCACCTGTCCCACACACTAGAACTCAGAGCCCATGGTTGGGGATGTGATTCTGTCTTGGGGGCAGCAAACTGCAAAACATCATGTCTGTGAACAATGGAGAGATATAGGCTTAGAGATCCCATTTAAAAACAAAGCTCCCAAGTAAGTGGCATTAACCTGAGGCTAAACAGCTACACAAGTAAAATGGCTATTACAGGTGATGGTGAATTGGTGAAGACAGTCACATTCCAACAGGAAAAATTACAATTGCAAGAGAACCCTTCCTCTCCCGGATCAACTGATTACTAGGAAACTATAACTCTGACACTAACAACCAGTAACACTTTTCAGTGGCTGCATTTGCTCCCTCATTGACTTACTGGGCTGCCTTACCCCAGCAGTCAAAGCAACTGTGGCTTGTTTTGGAGGAAGAGATGGTGGGGGAGGGATAACATTCCAACAAGCCTCGATTAAACAAACTCGCTGTGAGGTTTAGAAAACTGAATTTGAACTGTACTACATAAATGTTTTAACACTGAAAACTGTATTCCAGGAATTCAAGAAGTGTGTGGCCTAGTGGAAAGAGCATGGGTCTGAATCAGAGGACCTGGGTTCCAATCCCAGCTACTTCATGAACCCACTGAGTGACTTTGGGTAACTTCTTACTTAACTTCTCTGTGCCTCACGTCCCTCATCTGCAAAATGAGGATTCAATAGCTGTTCTTCCTCCTACTTAGACTATGAGCCCCCTGTGGGACCTGATTATTCATTCATTCAATTGCATTTATTGAGCTTCTACTGTGTGCAGAGCACTGTACTAGGTGCGTGGGGGAGTACAATACAACAATAAACAATCACATTCCCATCCCACAGCGAGCTTACGGTCTAGAGCTGGGGAGACTGATATCAATACAAATAAAATTACAGATATATACATAAGTGCTGTGGGGCTGCGAGGGGGGAAAAGCAAAGGGAGCAAGACAGGGTGACACAGAAGGGAGTGGAAGATGAGGAAAAGAAGGGCTTAGTCTGGGAAGGCCTCTTGGAGGATATGTGCCTTCAATAAGGCTTTGAAGCAAGAGAGAGTAATTGCCAGATTTGAGGAGGGAGGGTGCTCCAGGCCAGAGGCATGATGTAGGTGAGGGGTCAATGGCGAGACAGGCAGGATCCAGGCACAATAAAAAGTGAGCACTAGAGGACTAACGAGTGGGCTGGGTTGCAGGAGAGAAGTGAGGTGAGTATGGGGGGGCAAGGCAATGGCATGCTTTAAAGCCAATGGTGAGGAGTTTTTGTTTGATACAGAGGTGGATGGGCAACCACTGGTGGTTTTTGAGGAGTGTGGTGCATGTCCTGAATATTTTTGCAGAAAAATGATCCGGCCAGCAGGGTGAAGTAAGGACTGGAGTGGGGTGAGACAGGAGGCTGGGAGGTGAGCAAGGAGGCTAATGCATCAATCCAGGGGGTGGTTAGGATGAGTGGTTAATATGGTAGAAGTTTGGATATAGAGGAAAGGGTGGATTTTAGCTAGATTGTGAAGATGGGACCTACAAGATTTAGTGATGGATTGAATATGTGGGTTGAATGAGAGAGAGGAGTCAAGGACAACACCTAGGTTACAGGCTTATGAGGATGGTGGTGACGTCTATCATGATGGGAAAGTACTCTGATAGCAGTGGAAGGGAAAAGAAGACTTTTTTTATGTTGAAGAAAGAGCTGTCCATGTCTATTCAAATTTCTAAAGCAATCTATTACTTTCTGACAGTCAACATCTTCTTTGTAGAAAAAGGAAAGGGTTTTAACCAAAATTTAAACTTTATCAAGGAAGTTCCTGAGTAACTAAATCCTGGGTAACAAATGTTTAATCTATTATTCCCACAGCAGCTTCAAAGCAAGACAGAATTATTTCTTAGAATTCACTTATCAACAGTCTGACCTAATTAACTTGTACCTACCGCAGCATTTTGAACAGCATTAGATACATAGTAAGCACTCAACAGGTATGGTAAAATAAAAACGAAAACAGTATTAAATGTGTAGAACACTGTACTAGGTATCTGGGAAAGAAAGAAAAGTCATAACTGACACAATTGATTAGCTATGCTATTTATTGAGCAATTGTATGCCATGCATTGAGCTAAGCAAGATAATGAGATCAGACGCGTCTCCTGTCCACCATACAAGGCTTGTGATCTAAGAGGCAGGGGGCGAAGGTATTTTATCTCCATTTTCCAGATGAGGAAACTGAGGCCCAGAGAGGTTAAATGACTTGTTCAGTTGGCCTGTGGCAAAGCTGGGATTGGAACCCAGGTCTTTTGACACCCAAAACCGTGCTCTCTCCACAAAGCCACACTGCCTCGTGATCACTACCACTTAACAGTCTCTTTGAGGAGGCTCCCTGGTACTCTGCTGACAAGCAGGAAAAAAGCCAGCAAATAGATCAGGTGTTAATAGCCCAGAGGTGGAAAAAGATAAGGAGTTTTTCTCTGAAGCTCTCACGTTGTAATAATACACTACACGTGGAAAGATTTTTTTTTCCTTAAAAACCCAGAGGCATGTTTTGAAATTTCAGCTTGAAGAGGTTTGAGGTCATTGGTCGCGCCATGAGCAATCACTAGGGACCACATAAAATAGAGTTGTAGTGCATGTAAGTATAAAGAGCAAAAATAACATAGCATGCCTGTTCTTGGGATGTAAATAGGATGTAGATGATGAATTAAAATAAAGGAAACCACAAATTTTAGCAAGTGATTTGAAGAGGAAGTCAAGCACTTTACCATTAAGACATATTACCTAATGAATATCTTGACTACAAAATACTATATGATGATAAAGTGGAGATTTGGTTTTTGTTTTTTCAAAGTGGACTGATCTGTCAGACAATCAGCAGCAAAGTTTATTCAGCAAAATCATAACCAGTAATGCAATTTTTAGCTCCTTTCAACAGTAAGCCATGAATTAAGGAGGAGAAGAAAATTTATTTTCTAGCTTCACCCTACCTAAATACCTGGGGCACTTAGGAGTTTTATCCCTTCCTGTATCCTATTTCACTGATTGTGTTCTTGGGAAGCAGCGTGGCTCAGTGGAAAGAGCGTGGGCTTTGGAGTCAGGGCTCATGAGTTCGAATCCCAGCTCTGCCACTTGTCGGCTGTGTGACTGTGGGCAAGTCACTTAACTTCTCTGTGCCTCAGTTCCCTCATCTGTAAAATGGGGATCAAGACTGTGAGCCCCACGTGGGACAACCTGATTCCCCTATGTCTACCCCAGCGCTTAGAACAGTGCTCGGCACATAGTAAGCGCTTAACAAATACCAACATTATTATTATTATTATGATGAAGTTCTTAAGCATCCATTATTATGCAGTATTCTGATGCTACCTTAATTTATGAACCCTTTGGTGGACATGAAATCTACCAAAAAAAAAAAAGCCAGGTGAATTTACTCATTCCTCACAGTGACAACAGGTTGAAGCAGGATTATTTCATTCAGAGAGTGATCCCCCCACCCAACTGCCACCCCACCCTAAAGTAAAAAAAAAAACACATTCATCACAGACAGTAAGCATTTTAAATTGGGCAGTCTAGGTCAATTAGCAGAAACAAATTTCACTCCAGGCAAACATCTCAAACCGTCCATCAGCTTAAAATTGAAGATGTTTCTGGAATTAGTGTGCAGTGGCAGGCAGACACACCCTGTTTAATATGCATGCAGCACAATAATAAGGCAAACAGCTACAGCATTGTCCATTTCTGGCACCAAGCCCTAGAGAAAGCTTGCGAAGGAATGACAACTCACCTTTTTAATTGTCCCTTTATCCCACTTGCAAAAAGTATGTAGAGTTTAAATGTTTTCGAGAAGATTAGGAAATGGGCTGTATAAACTTTTTTTTTAAATTCTCTCAGTGAAAGGGACCCTTTCTGAGAAAGGGAATGAAAATGGATTTTAAATGTGATCAAAACCTAGAGGGAAATGAACAGAGGTTTTTACCCCTTGTCATTAGCAAAGGAAGCAGAAATGGCCAATGAGGTTGGGCTGCGGCAGTCAATAAGATAATTGCCTTTTCCTCTGTGAGCTAGACTCCCTGTGGTGCCAAAAACTGTGATATAAACAAATACAGTTGATTCTCAAAATTTAACATACCCCAAATCACAGAGAAAAAGAACAGAAGTGATGGGGAACTAAAGGAGGGGAATCAAGTTCCACATTCATTCCCCACTTAATTATAAGCAAAGTTACATTTGATTTAGTATAAATTTAACTTGGTAGCTAGTTCAAATCTGTTCACAGACAACCCACAAATTTATAGTCTTACCTCAAGCATAGGCCGAGCACTATCGTGGATGGAGAGAATGTGGGTAACCTTATTCTTGTTCAGTTGCTCTGCATCTCTAGCATCTGACAGGGATAGAAAAAAGGACACTTTAATTTTTATGAAGGTGATTCATTGTTAAAAATCTGTTAGGATAAATGTCAGTCCCTCTGTTTCTTGAAACTTCAGACCTAGGATTCAGCTGATCTTAAAACTTCATTAAAATAAAAAACATAAGCATTAACGATAGACTACATAGAAGGAAATCACTGCTGCGGATTAAAAGAACATGAGCAAACACCCCACATTTCATATTATATCTGACACTTGAAAACCTGAAATGCATTAAGGTTATACAAGCATTGCCACTTTAATATGAATGTTATTAGAGGGAGTAAAAATTAGACTTTTGCATTCTTATTAGTTTTTTAAAACAATTCTCTCAGGCTCCTGGCGGAATAAAAAAAAATTAAGTACCTTTCATCACAACCAGTAATTCAAGTTAAAAGTAAACACCAACTCCTCCACTAAGAGTTAGACACAGAAACCTGTTGGACCAGTATTTTACCAAATTAATGATAGCCAAGTAGTGGAGTTGTGTTATTTTTTTTAGGACTTTAAAATTCACGTTAGGGCAGTATTGGGAATGGATGATGGTAGTTGATTCTAAGAACCCTGTCTGAATGAATGCAGCAGCTTCTTGCTATTTAATATTTTGCATATTTGTAGAGCCTGGAGGTCCCAGAACTGCATTCTTTTGCATGCTTAAGCTAAAGATCGTTCAATTCTTATGGAAAGTCCAGACAAATCTCACTGGGGATTGAAATCTTCTATTAATCTATTGAGCATGTACAGGCAATTCCATAGCTTCCTTCATAATCCCCTCTTATCTTCATTTTATCTCTTTTATGCTCCTCTAAGATTGTAAGCTCCTTGAGGGCAGGGATCATGACTACCAAATGTACTCTCCCAGTGCTTAGTCCAGCGCTGAACACAAAGTGAGCACTCAATAAATAACATGCAGCGATTGACTGAAGAACTCCAACCAACTCAATCTCGTAATGCCAAATCGGAAGTCAAATTTACATTTTTGGACTCTGCACACTGACTTCGAATCTAGAGGTGCACTGAGTCACTGAAATCTTGATGGCAAGTCTGAAGCTCAACATTTATCATCCTAAGCTGGAGACTCAGGTTGGGTTGAAGCTGTACTGGGCACAATGCAAGAAAACAAACAGACAAAATTTCTTTCTTCTAAGACCTTACAGCCTAATCAAGGACATAGTAAAATGAACAAGCAAGTAGTGGAAAAACAGGTATACACAGACACATACGATACACAGAGAACACAGCAGAATGAGATAGGCTCAATGATAGATGTTACACGTCATAAAAATTCATCTAGATTTCAATACTCATCAAATTTGTACCTGACATTAAATGAAAGTTTAAATCCTTACACATAGGATGACTGAATGAAATTCAAAGTTTTCTCAGTGCCTTAGAAAACCCAGAATTAAGTAAAACTACAAGGTAGTCTCTTAGGGATGAAGAATAAACAACACAATACAGGGAGGGCAAAGAACAGCTAGGCATTAGATCAGCAGAAAATGTCCTGAGAGTCATAATTAGCCTGAAGCTAAATACAAGGCAGCAAATACCGTGTTTTGTTTTGAATAGCAAAAGTCAACATGGTCTGAGGATGTAGAATCACAAGTAGGACATAACTAGAGTTTGGAAGTAATCAGACTTCCCACTATTCTTGGCGATACCTAGGACTGTACAAGGAACTGAAAAGAACCCAGAGGAAGAATCCCCAAGCCATTTTAAAGGGATGGAAAAGCAGTCCCAACTGAGGAAATGTTAAAGGAACTGGAGTTCTTACCCTTGAGAAAGGAAATAAATCAAACGTACTTACTGAGCACTTACTTTGTGCAGAGCACTGAACTAAATGCTTGGGAGTATACAATAAAACAGAGTTGGTAGACATATTCCCTGCTCATAATGAGTTTACAATCTAGAGGAAGGTTAAGGTGGAAGTTTGTTGGGAGAATGTGGTTTGACAGAGCTCATCACATCCTTCGAGGATTGAGCAAGAGATAGTGAGTTTCGAATGCAGCAAGAAAGAAGTGGTGTTGGGAAAAAGAAAAACTTCTTGGCAGAATGACAAAGACTGGAACCCGCTACCAAGGGAAACTTTGAAGAAAAGAAAGGACATTCAGTTCACTGGCTGGTTTTTGTAATGCACCTGACAATGTCTTGGACTGGACAGGTGGCCTCCGAGGTTTCTTCCAGTTCTGTGGGCACCCAAGATTTTAAGAATTTGAGGAACTGGTTTGAAGTTTACCTAATCCATAAATTAAAGACTAGCTTGCCGTGATTTGTCAGCATGATCAAAGATACACTGACAACAAAAATCTGTATTCTGAGTATATTGAACCCGAGGGCAAGATCTATGTTTCATTCATACCCCACAGCACAAGAGAACGACAAACACCAAACCCTGAACATAGTCTGCTTATTTATCCATTCCTTCAATCGTGAGCCTAGATCTTTTTTCTGGTATTCAAACTTATTTAGCGTGGCTCAGTGGAAAGAGCTCGGGTTTGGGAGTTAGCGGTTCTAATCCCAGCTCTGCCAGTTGCCAGCTGTATGACTTTGGGCAAGTCACTTAACTTCTCTGTGCCTCAGTTACCTCATCTGTAAAATGGGGATTAAAAAACAGAGACCCACGTGGGACAACCTGATCACCTTGTATCCCCCCAGCGCTTAGAACAGTGCTTTGCACATAGTAAGTGCTTAACAAATACCACCATTATTATCATTAGTATTTTACAAGTCAAGTTAACAGACAGGGTACTGGGACACACTTGGGGTTCCAGGAGCTAACAAACATGTATATGAGCGCACAAACGCGCATGCGTGAGTGTAACAGAAACTAATATATCTTTATTTTAAGACATGTAGGGGGTCTGTAAGCCCGTCAAACGGCAGGGACTGTCTCTATCTGTTGCCAACTTGTTCATCCCAAGCGCTTAGTACAGTGCTCTGCACATAGTAAGTGCTCAATAAATACTATTGAATGAATGAATGAATGAATGAGTGGGTCCCCCTTTTTTATTTAGTATTTACTTTCCCAGGCACTTAGGACAGGGCTCTGCACACAATAAGCATTCAGCAAGACCAATGATTGATTGATTAACCCGGGGAGAGGCCTGGGACCATAGGTGTGTATGGAGCTGCCTCTTTATTTTCGATTCTCTGAAAATGGACAAGGAAATACTACAGGAAGTCAGAAGTGAAGAAGAAATGTTGGATGAGTTTTCTACATCAAGGACATCTACAAAGCTTTCATTCATTCAATCGTATTTATCGAACGTTTACTGTGTGCAAAGCACAGTACTAAGAATTCGAGGATCTAGTTTGAGTATGATCACCTAATCCATAAATTGAAGACTGGCTTTAATTTAATTAAAGCTTCTAAATTTTATGGGTCCATGACATAAGGGTCAGGACATTTACCAGCATTTGTTGAGTTGTACTCTCGCAAGCACTCAGTACAGTGACCTGCACACAATAAATGCTCAATAAATATGAGTAATTGATTTACCACTGTAATCCTGCATTGATTTTCTTTGCAAATCCATTAGATAATTGCTCCTTATCCCCATTTTCAAATGTATTTTTCAACGATAAAGAGAGAAATCGGTTATTTATATTTCTTCGTTCCATGGGAAAAAATTCATTCTAAAGAAATAATGCTTCTTCAAACTCTGTTACACTTTTAAAAACTACCTAGAATTGCTGTCCCAATATATTACGGGTGCAGGCATAAGAGTTGGCATCAAACGACCAATTAAGGAAACGACTCAGGAATTGAGTGTTTTATGTGTTTGTTGGCATTAGTGTTGTCTATATTTAGAGCATAAGCTTCCAGAGGGTGGAATCCAAGCCTAGTCTTCTTGCTTGTCAAGCGCCCAGCCCTTTGTCATGGCTTTATGGGCCCTAATGGCTCTCTTCTCTCACACACTTGCATCACTCTCCGGTACGAGGGTGGTGCTTAGTCATTCTTTCAGTCTACTAAGGTTCCAATTCAGTAATACTTGTTAGTTCTCTGCATCGCTGCAGCAGTTAATGAGACGGTCACCTTTTGGTCTGAATGTGTGAAAGTACCTGATTATGTCCCTCACTAATTTCCAGGGTAGAAACTACATCAATAAACAGTCTCTGATGATGAAAGACAGTGACTCTTTCCAAATCTTGGCCCCTCTACTAAAGCTCATGGGTGTAACTACTGAAAATGGTCTGTGTTAAGAAACGGATCCATTAATTCTTTTGAGAAACCCACCTAAATAGCATTCCAAGTATTAAAATTGGAGAGTGTATTCATAAAACAGTGGCAGCTTATGTACATACATATAAAATGTGCACAGACCACAGAGTTTCATACCGATTCTTCCTCAACACAAAAATAACAGTGGTATCATCTGGATGATCTTTCTATACTTGCAGAAGTTCACTGACATCTCAGAAATCATGCCATTCCTCTAAGCTATGAGGTTTCAACACTATTTCTAAGTCAGAAAACAGAATTGTAATGCATTTGCAATCACATATTCAAAGTGGTAAATTTCAGATAGACAGCTGTCTTAATTCCTTCGTAAGCCTATTCAGAATAGGGTGACCAGGTGCCTCCTTTTTAAGGGGTTTTCCATTTTTTGAACATTTTGTCCCAGAGACTCAAGTAGTATTTAGGAAACAGCAGAATGCTCCTCCCTTTTAAATAGGGAAATGAGCACAGAAAAGCCTACTCCTCTTTTGGCTGAGACAATTCTCAGACAAGCCGGGGATAGTTGTGGGCTGACTGCTCAGTAGAGAGGAGAGAAAAGCATTTGGGGAGATTCTTCCCCGAAGAATCAAAGTGACATACCAAAATGAGAGAGAGTTGCTGCTGCTCAAGTCCTTCCTACTGGTGAGGGGCCAGGTTGAGAATGAGGCTCCTGGATGGCAAGGAGGAGGGATGGAGGGAGTTCATGGTGGAGGGAGTTCATAGCTTGAGGAACTGCTTGGGAGGGAGGCCAAGACATGCAATTCCACTGGTCTAGGCAACACAGTCTACATTATCAGTAATAACCCATTCATCTCTCCTCCTGCCTATAACAGCCATCCCTCCTTCCATTAATTAGTCACGATTATTTAACCTGGGACAGGGATAGCAAAATTCTTAAAGCGTCTGTTCTGACAGATAATCAGTCTCCTCTAGGCATTAAGGTGCCTTAGGGAAGATGACCCAAACTCTTGAGCCTCAGATCGATCGGGCTGGTCCCGGAGACAGGAGATGAGGCTCGGTGGAATAAAAGTTTTAGAAGAAGACACTCACTCTCCAGCAGATGAGGTGGAGTGCAAGCTTGGAGCTCTTTAAAAACCCTCACCTCCAGTATCAACCATACCTTCCAGGGAGGTTTGCTCTCTCGCCACTTTCCTTTGTGGCTGACCACTTACTAAGGACTTAATAATAAGGATAATAATAATAGTGATATTTGTTAAGTGCTTACTACATGTCAAACACTGTACTAAGGGCAGAATAAAAGCAAGATAATTGGGTTGGACACAGTCCCTATTCCACAGGGGGGAAGGAGACCAGGGACTTGTCATTGCCCCATTTCCAGAAGCCCCAGAAGCCTAAATTCCCACCCTACTACTTATTTTTGCTTCTCTCCAACTACAACCCAGCTCTCACGCTTCACTCCTCTAATACCAACCCCCTCAGAATCCTTCATTCTCATCTCTCTAGCCATCGACCTCTTGCTCCCATCTTCACAGAAACTCCCAACCACTCCCACCCCCAACCCAGAGGCAGAGGGAATGACTACCTTCCCAAGCCCCTTCCTGCCTCCTAAAATAAATCTCCTCCACCCCTTCAATCAATCATATTTATTGAGCACATACCGCAAGCAGAGAACTGTAAGCGCTTGGGAGAATACAATATAACAGAGTTGGTGGACACGCTCCCTACCCACAGTGGGTTTACAGTCCTTCCTGATGGGGATCCACCTCCTTCTCATGTGAAAAAACTAATAATAATTATGGGATTTGTTCAGAGTCAAGTTCTGTTCTAAGCATTGGGGTAAGTACAGTGCAACTGATTCCAACACAGTCTCCCTCTCCCACATGAGGCTCGCGGTCTAAATAGGAGGGAAAACAGGTATCGAATCCCCATTTTACGGTTAAAACTGAAGCACAGAGAAGTTAAGTGACTTGCCTAAGGTCACTCAGCAGACAGTAGTGGAGCTGGGATTAGAACCCTGGTTCTCCTTCTCCTAGACCACACTGCTGCAGTGTTATGTCAGACACCCTCTGGATATCAAAAAACTTAACTGAATTTAATTAACTTGAGAGATCTCTAGGGCAAAGGAATTCCTCATCTCCCTCAATAGCTCATCTTAGCATCTCCCATCCATCAGTCAAGAAAAACTCTTATGTTTAATTGAGCTCTCACCATAAATTAAACCTCTTGCTCTTTCCTCAGCAGACATAAATAATGAATGACAATCCATCTAATCAATAATCTTTCATGAACTTGAAGGCAGCTACTTCTGAAAGTGTCAGGAGATTCAGCTTCTCTGGTCACTCTGTGACCATAGCTAATTGTTTAACCCTCTAGGCCCCAGTCTCCACATCTGTAAAATGGGAATGAGGTAAGTGATCTCCTTACCTCTTGGACTCTGAGCCTCTTGTTGGGCTGAAACTATGATTTATTAGCTCTGCTTATATTTCCCTCAACACTTAGCACATAGTGTTTAATAAATGCGGTTATTAAGTCATCACTTGTCCAGGAAAAATAATCCCAAACTTCTCAACTCTGTAATGATTATGGTTGCTCCTCTCAATTAACAATTCTAGTTTCTCCACTTTCCTTATGAACCATTTATGCCAAACTAGCTGAGTTTCAATATACATCTATCTCCATTGAGGCAAGCTATGCCCGAAATCTACCCAAATGATTTCACCTTAATACTCAGAATGTTCTACACAGACACTGTCCTTTCTCAATGTTAAAAATATTTCAATTGAAATGTGTGAATGAATGCATCAATCAATCAATCGCATTTATTGAGTGCTTACTGTGTGCAGAGCATAGTACTAAGTGTTTGGGAGAGTAAAATATAACAGAGTTGGCAGACATATTTCCTGCCCTCAAAGAGCCTATGATCTAGAGGGGAAGACTAACATTAAGACAAATTACGGGTATGTACATAAGTGCTGAAGGAAGAGACTCCCAGGTATAGTTTTTCTGCTGTTATTCTGTGATTGTCAAGTTAAATGTCAGGCTTCTTCTCACCACGACTGCTGCCTTGCTGGGAGTGGAGTGCCCAAGTGTTCCCTCTGTTCGTTCCTCTAAGGCAATGTTTCTCAGGTTGGGCTGGGAGGAGACCAGCCAGACTAGACCAGTGGCATAGTTGTAGACCTAATCAATCCATCAGTGGCATCAACTGAGTGTTTACCACATACCCACCTGAGGGAAAACCAACCCCACAGACCAAACTCCTCCACCCAGGAGGCCCATTCCTGCAACTCCCCAAGTTTCCCTTCTCCTCCATCATCCTCTCTTTCCCCCAATCCCATCAAGAGCCAATCCAGTTCCTGTCTTAAGAGTATGGGGAGACTGGACACAAATGAGCTTCGGGCCCAGAAAGGGGAGGGGGTAGGAACGGAGAGAAGGGGAAACTAGACTGTAAGCTCATTATGGACGGGGAACAAGTTTGCTCATGGAATGGATCTGGAGACAAAGAATGAAAATTTAGCAATCTCATCCTCGATCGGACCACTGGTCCATCCACCCCAGTAATCTCTGAATGCTTCCCAGCATCCTCTGGTACCACTGCTCACCAATCGTTCTCCACTGAAGTGCACTCAGTGCACTCTCATAACCGAGCAGGGACCAATCCATCATGAGCCTTTTCAGTTCTCTAACTTTTTCCCAGCGACGTAAAAAGGTTCTCAACCTCCTGGGAGAATTTTAACCTGAAATGAAATGCATCGTCTCCTTTCCCAGCCATCATCTGTGAAACTTGGGCAGATTCCCCCTGCAGCTTCCCTCTCAGGCTATGATACCTAACTCTCTTGTCTTGAGGCAAAGGGACAGACGTCCTTCTTAAAGCACAGAGAAAAAGCACGCCCAATTCCTGGGTTCGGCTGTAGAGCTCTTAATCTCGTGGCCTTCGGAAATGTACTGATGCCACCAGCAAAACCCAATACATCTCCAGAGATCCCATTTGATGGATGGACCCAAATGATAAGGGAACAAACATCACTGCCTTCAAAGCGTATCGATCAATCATATTTATTGAGCGCTTAGTGTGTGTTGACCAGTTTTAAGTGCTTGGGCACCAACAATATAAGCGCTCAATAAATACCATTGACTAAACACCTCCCCTAAAATACTTCCTCCATAGAGGAACTGATATATATGAGCAAACCCCAGAGTCAGATATACTACTTTTCAAACCTCACCGCTTCCTATCAACTGAGTACTTCAGAGATAATTACAAAAGCACTGTTTTTAGCAATGAGTTCTAATAGCAATAAGCTGCTGTCAGCTCTCCAGACACAAGTCCGCCAATTATCTGACAAAGGAGGTAGGCAAGAGGGAAGAGAAATAAATCAATATTTTGGAGGAAACAACATAAGGTTAATTCATTTGTATAAGTCAGTTTGTAAAAGAAGAATATTCCGATAACTTTAACCTTAATGAAAAATTAAAAAAAAACTAAACCACACATAACTGGGCATAACTGTTCCTTCCAACAAGGTATGGTGCTGTATCTAGACAGATGTGTGTTACCAGAACACTGTTTCCTCATTTGGGCACCACGTTCTTCCACCCAAAACGCATAGTGAAAGAATGCGTTATGACAGGACTCACTGCAAGGAGAGAGGGTCAGCAGGAAAGAAGAAAGAAGGGAAGAGGGAGAAAGCCATAAGTTGAACCCGAAAGAGTTGGCTCAACCTAATAGGGGCCTGTGTGGGGAAACCGTGAAACAATTTCCCCGACTGGCCCCAGTTTCACCAAAACTTTCATTTCTACAAACCAAAGAACCAAACTACCCCATTAAACTTAGAGGTCTGTGTCCTCATTGTCCATTCCTTGGTGTTAACTAAGCTACTCTGTGTTGGTTATATCGCCCTCAAGAACTTCGGTACTAACACCAGCTCCAAAGCACTTATGTCCATATCCTATTTTCCTTATCTGTAATTTATTTTAATGTTTGTCTCCCCTTGTAGACTGCCAGCTCCTTGTTTGGAAGGGATCATATCCACTAACTGCATTGTACTCTCCAGGCGTGTACTGTAGTGGTCTGCACATAGCAGGCGTTCAGTAAATATCACTGACTGACTGACCACCTGATGCTGTGGCTCATGAAGGTGCACCACTGCTCAGACTGAACATTTGCTGAACTTCAAAACTTCTCGAGAAAAGAGTAACCAAAATAAGCTGCTTGAGGGTCCTGTCTCTTAAGTCCTTTCCCAAGTGCTTAGTACAACGCTCTGTACTCAGTAGCACTGAAATACCATGAACTGAGTTCAGTGAAAGAGTAGGGGTAAGAGGAGGCTGGGCACCCACCTCCCTTCCTTCATGGTCCACTGGGGCAGGGGCAATCAGGGGAAAGTTACAGCAGGTGTCGAGGAGAAAGGGAAGAGAGGGCAAGAGGGCAAAAGAAAAAAGGGGCAGCACCCACAGCTCCAGGGACCTGAGCCATGAATCAGGCATCTCCTCTTCTCTCCCTCCCTCCTCTGACCCCCACCCCATTTCATTCATTCATTCAATCCTATTTATTGAGCACTCACTATGTGCATAGAACTGTACTTAGCACTTGGGACAATACAAAAATACACAGCCACATTCCCCACCCAGAATGATCTAACAGTCTAGAGGGGGAGACAGACATTAATCTAAACTGATAAATTACACATATTATAAACAGATTAATTACAGATCCCTCCCGCCACCCATTCCAGTCAGGTCACTCTTCCTCCATATTCCTCATGAACTGCCTCTGCTTTCTCCAGGGACACCCGAGAGGCGGATCAGAAGCACAGATCTCCGACGACAATCACAGAGGCTTCTTCTTCCAGTCTCCCGAAAGACCACAGAGATTTTTAACACAAGGCTGTCACCATAACCGGCTTTAAGTAAAATAAAAGGCAGACAGGCAGACGGGGATAATAGTAATTATCTGTCGTCGCAGACGTTCGCTGACTGTGTTTTTCCCAGTGGAGGGAGACGGGTTCATGGAAAATGATGAGAATCAGAGACCAAAAGTGTAACTAAGGGAACAGTGATCAAATTGTCTTTAGAAAATCCGACAAGAGCTTAAATGAAGCAAAGCTGAGAAGTCCTGAGCGAGAGCTGAAGCCAGGTTTGGGGCCTGGTAGCTGGAATCTGCACACCCACAGTCATGAACAACTTCGTTTGAATGTTAGGGGACCCATTGGAGCATGCAAGAAAAAAAGCGAGAGAGATTTGCAGCCTTAGAGACTGTGATTAAACTAAGCAGGTCTGAGATCCCACAGAGCTGACCAAATGCACCCACGTTCAGAGCAAATGAGGACTAACACTGCCTGGAAGCCATAAGCAGGTATCTTTAAGGTGATGCTTACAATACCATTGTCATCAGTGGTATTTATTAAGCGCTTCCTGTGTGCAGAGCTCACACAGCTCACATTGCGTGCTCAGGAGAGTATATTATAACAGAGTTGGCAGACATGTTCCCTGCTCTCAACAGTCTAGATGGGGAGTCAAACACTGATAGAAATACTTTTTAATATATAACTTATAGATAGGTATGTAAGTGCTATGGGGTTGAGGGTGGGGCAAATAACAAATGCCTAAAGGTCACAGATCTAAATGCATAGATGACAGAGAAAAAAACAACCAGAAACAAAGTGAACCTACCTTTGAAGTTGCCAATGTACAAGCCAGGCAAGATCTAGGAGAAAAACAAATTGGAGATATGAATATGGTTGGCACAAAATTTGCATTCAGGACAGAATATTTTATTGAAACAGAATGTGGCAGTCCACAGCCTGAGGGAAGACCTGTGATTTAACCTCTCCCACCTCAACTTTCCTTAACAGCTGGCAGAACTTGACCCACGTAATTTGGCCCAAGAGGACCTGGACAGGAAGAATAGTAAGAAAGCCAGGGCAGGGGAAGTGTTTTGATTTTTTACGGTACTTGTCAAGCACTGGCCTAAGCACTGGGATATATACAAATCAATCAGGTCTGACACAGTCCTTGTCCCACACAATCTACGTAGGAGGGAGAAACAGTTATTAAATCTCCATTTTTCAGATAAGGACGCGGAGGAACAGCAAAATTAAGTGACTTGCCCAAGGTCATAAAATAGGCAAGTAATAATAATAACAATGTTAGTATTTGTTAAGCGCTTACTATGTGCCGAGCACTGTTCTAAGCGCTGGGGTAGACATAGGGGAATCAGGTTGTCCCACGTGGGGCTCACAGTCTTAATCCCCATTTTACAGATGAGGGAACTGAGGCACAGAGAAGTTAAGTGACTTGCCCACAGTCACACAGCCGACAAGTGGCAGAGCTGGGATTCGAACTCACGAGCCCTGACTCCAAAGCCCATGCTCTTTCCACTGAGCCATGCTGCTTCAAGTAGTGGAGCTGGGATTAGAACCCAGGTCCTCTGACTCCCAGGCCCATGCTCTCTCCACTATGCCAAGCTGCTTTCCTGTTGCACATTTACTTCACACAGAGCTACTTCCTCAAGCAAGACTATTTTTAAATACCTGGAGTGCAGAACCCAGGGGGCTTTCTGAGGACAGTGAGCCCCAGGAGATGTTCAATTTTTATAAGGTAATCCTAGGCACCACTGTCCTAAAATCTCACTGAACTTGGAATTGTGAAAGGGAAAAGGGAAAACAAAGGAAAATGGGGATGAGGGGAATGCTGCCCTCCTGGCTTGTCCCAGAAACATTCTCATTCTTTTCCCTCCCCAGGCAGCAAAAACTAGATCCATGCCCCCAGGGCTCGGCCATAACCAATTGTCTTTTACTGGGAAGAGCCAATTGCCACTTGCTCTCCCTTGCAGGGATTTAGTTCAAGCTCAGTATCCTGGAGGAGGAGTGGGGAGAGAAGGAGGAGGTGGAGAAGGACATGGAGGAAGAGTATGAGGAGGAAGAGGAGAAGGAGGAGAACAATACGGAGGAGAACAAGAATGAGAAGCACACAGAGAAGAAGAATGAGAACTAGGAGAACATGGAGGAGGGCGAGGAGAAGAGAATGAGGAGGCAGCAGCGGGCATTAATTCCTGTTGCTTCCATCATTACCACCGGTAAACACTTTCTCTGTGCAAAGTACTGTATTAAATTTGGGGTGAACAGTGGGATTCCCCCATTCAAACTCTTTCCTCTTAGTGCCCTTTTGCAGTTAAACGATTTAATTTTAATGTCGGTATCTCTTACAGAGCACCCTCTCTCACATCCAGATAACTGTTATGGTTAGAATTTTGAGCAGAGCATGTGTCCTTGGGTCCAACACCTCCCTTCCCCTTTGCCCTTCAGCCTTTGAAGTATTCTGACTGACTTGAAAAGAGAGACTACATGCTTGGTCCTTATTTATAACTAATAACAGATCTCTAGTCTTGCTGAATAGGATGTGAAAGATAACACATTAGAAAATTATTTACCTATATACACATACAAGACATATAAATCATAATCTTGTATTACTGGTACACACAGTGCCATCTGATCTGCTATTGGGCTTTTCATTCAGCTTTTAACATACTGTTTTGGGTAAATTTTTTGGATCTTGAAAACATAGTACTGAACTTTACATTATTTCCCCTGGGAAACTAAATTTCACTTAGCCCACTTTTGCTTAAGGATATTTTCATAGAACCAGTTCAGAGTGGTAAATAGGAAGTCCCTGTAATTAACACATGATAATTTGAATTTCTCAAATTTCTTTTCTCAAATTTCAGTCCAAGAAAGAGTGCAGCCTAGTGGGAAAAGCACAAGATTGGGAGTCTGATTACTTGAGTTCTAATCCCGGTTCCCTCATTCGCCTGCTGCATGATTTGGACAAGTCACAACCTCTCTGTGGCTCAGTTTTTAAATCTGTAAAATGGGGCTTCGACACATGTTCTCCCTCCTACTCAGACTGTGAGCCCCATGTGGGAGAGGGACTGTGTCCAACCTGATTATCTTGTATCTACTTCACCACTTAATACAGTACTTGACACAATAAATGCCATGCAAATACCAAAATCATTATTATTAGTCCAAGAAGCCCAGTGGTGCCCATTTGTGCAGCAGCTGGTATATGTGTGTACAAAGTGAGAACCAATTCTCCTCCCCACCATTTTGTATACCTCCTCCTGAATAAAAATAAAATCATACAGTCATTATAAAAAAACCTTCAATGCTCCCATTTGGCATTTCCTGCCAAGCTTGTGTATCACCATCTCAAAATCCATATATGTTCAACACTGTTGAGGTGGCTAAAAATATGGACACTAAATGATATGATGTGAGTTAAGTGTATAGAGTATATCGGCATCTATGACATGTCATCGCTGATTTCTTCATACCCAAGCAACACTCTCCTATCATCACAACAGCAGCAAAATAACTCAACCAGCAATGGCTATTTCCAGAAAAAACTCCACCCATTTTGCTCCATCCACTCCATACAAATGAAGCCTCAAAAGGTATTCCGGAGTTCCTCCTGGAACTGGTTTTCTGAAACAGCCAGCTGCCTTGCTGAAAACTGAAAGGCACGTGGGCCACTTTGGGCAAGAGCCTTATGTAACCAACTGCAAGCCAGCCAGCCTCATGGCACTGGCTCTACAATAATAAGGAGCCCAAGTTATTCCCTGCCTCTAAATAATAACAGTAAAAATAATAGTTGTGGTATTTATTAAGTGCTTACTATGTGCCAAGCACTGTTCTAAGCACTGGATAGACACAAGATAATTAGGTCCCACATGGAGTTCACAGCCTAAGTAGAAGGGAGAACAGGTACTGAATCCCCATTTTGCAAATGAGAGAACTGAGGCACAGTGAAGTTAAGTGACAGAGAAGGGGCCAGGGAGTCAGAAGGACCTGGGGTCTAATCCCAGCTCCGCCACTTGGCTGCTGGATTATTTTGCCAGTCACCCAGTCAATCCTATTTATTGAGCGCTTAGTGTGTTCAGAGCACTGTACTGTGCACTTGGGAGTGTACAATACAACAATAAACACATTCCCTGCTCAAAATGAACTTACAGGCTAGAGAGGAAGACAGACATTAATATAAATAAATTACAGATATGTACAAAAGTCCTAAGGGCTGGGAAGGGGGATGAATAAAGGGAGCAAGTCAAGGCAATGGAGAAGGGAGTAGGAGAAGAGAAAAGGAGGACTTTGATCAGGCAAGATCTCTTGGAGGACTTGTGCCTTCAATAAAGCTTTGAAGAGGGGGCAAGTAATTGTTTGTTGGACATGGGTGAGAGGTCAGAGGCGAGACAGATGAGACTGAAGTACAGTGAGAAGGTTAGCATTAAAGGAGCTAAGTGTGTGGGCTGAATTGTAGTAGGAGAGTAGCAAGGTGAGGTAGGAGGCGGCGAGGGCAAGCCGCTTCATTTCTCTGTGCCTCAGTTATCTCATGTTATCCAATTTTCAATAAGGATAAGAACAACTCTGGTATTTAAGTGCTTCTTATGTGTCAAGCACTGTCCTCAGTGCTGCAGTGGATATCAGATAAATTAGGTATGGCACTGTCCCACATGGGGCTCACAAGTCTAAGGGGTAGGGAGAACAGGTATAATCCCCATTCTTACAGATGAAGAAACTGAGGGGCAGAGAGGTTAACTACATAACAGGCAAGTGGAGGAGCTGGGATTAGTACACAGGTCTCTTCCCTCCCAAGTTGGTGGAGGCATGTTTTACACTGGTGCTGCCACTGTAAACTTAACTCTTTATCCCATCCTTGTCCACCCCTCAGGTTTATTCCAAATCCCTCAAGTTTATGATCCAGTTTACCACTCAGATCAGTAATAGTAACTGTGCTATCTATTAATTTCTTACTATGTGCCAAGCACTGTACTAAGCAATGGGGTAGATACAAGATAGGTCCCACACGGGCTCACAGCCTAAATAGGGGTGAGAATAGGAATTGAATTCCCATTTTACAGATGAGGGAACTGAGGCCCAGAGAAGTTAAATGATTTAATAATAATAATAATAATAATAATGTTGGTATTTGTTAAGCGCTTACTATGTGCCGAGCACTGTTCTAAGCGCTGGGGTAGACACAGGGGAATCAGGTTGTCCCACGTGGGGCTCACAGTCTTAATCCCCATTTTACAAATGAGGGAACTGAGGCCCAGAGAAGTTAAGTGACTTGCCCACAGTCACACAGCCGACAAGTGGCAGAGCTGGGATTCGAACTCAGGAGCCCTGACTCCAAAGCCCATGCTCTTTCCACTGAGCCACGCTGCTTCTCTAAGCAAATAATAAATAAATGATTTATCCAGGGTCACACAGCAGGCAAGTGGCAAAGCAGGGATTAGAATCCTGGTCCTCTGGTTCCTAGGCCCAGGCGTTTTCCAGTAGGCCATGCTGCTTCTCCTTTCCTCCTCTTTTCAGTTCCTACATGTAGGAGCCAAAAAGAGAAGGAAAACAGAAAATGATGGGAAAAAAAATCCTAAAAAAGGCAGTTTGTGCTGCATTACCACAAAAGAGCTGAAACTCTTTTACAACAATAGCAATACTGTCTCAAGCTAAATTCTGTTTCAAGCAAGGTGGAAAAAGTACAGATTTAAGAGACCAAGTGAAGAGATTTGACATGAAATGAAAATAGATGTTTTAAAAGCTGGTTATGTGTCTATTGGGTAATTTTTTACTGCTGTTTCAAAAATGAAAAAAAGGAGTCCCGGACAGTAGCTGAAAATAATGCAAATACTTTGTAAACAGACAAAGGGAGTCTTTCTGACATGCAGCCATGCAGAAAGAAACAAAGAGTTCTATTTTGCATTAAAGTGCCATAAACAGATAAATTGTGAAGCAGAGTCCTCCTAAAGGAAGGGAAAAATATTTGGGGATCATATAAACAAATCTTTACAAAAGATTTCACAATTTTGAGTGATTCTATTTGCCCCCACAGGCTACAATACTAATTGAATAGCATAAACGGAGATACAGGGATAGATAGTCCGTGGGTACTCTTCCTTCTTGGGAAACAGTTACCACAGAGTTCTTTATTTATCATTGGCTAGTACTCTAGGGCAAACCCAATCAGGCAAAAGACGGTCTTAATTTGCAATGCCTGCTTCAAGGTACTGAAACGTCATGAAATGCTGAGCTTACCCAAACAGCACACTTAACAGAATTTCTTAATAAGCAGGCCTGGGAACTGGAAAGACCTGATTTTAACCCTAACCCTCCAAGAATTACAGAATGGCTGAGCCTCTCTGGTAATCAAGGCCCTCATCAATCACTGTTTTTTTGGAGTGCTTACATTGTGCAGAGCACTGTACTAACCACTTGAGAGAGTACCATTCAGTTGGTAGACATAATCTCTTGCCCACAAGGATCTTACAGTCTACAGGGTGAGACAGAAGTTAAAATAAATTACAGTTAGGGAAATAGTACAGTATAAGGATTTTTGGCTCTATTTGATGACATTCAGTCACAGAATCAATGAATATCTTCACCACTATCATTGACTCTAAAGAACAGCTTTTTTAAAACTCTAAATGGGGCTTTGAATCAATAACCAAAGGGAGAAGCAGTATTTAGCCAGAGCTAAGTTGTGCAGATGCAGAATTTTGTCTCATATTTTTGTTTCCTCCTCAAAAAACTGTCAAACTTTAAGTCTTCAGGAAAGGAGAGAAAAGGAGGTAAACTAGGGGCCAAGTATCATCAAATGATATTTATGATTAATGATTAAGAAACTTCGAGGATAGAAGCAACCCAGAGTTATCACTCCAAATTCAGACTATGTTATTTAGATTCATACATTCTAAAACAGTGGCCAAAGCAAACAGCAAGCTCATGACAAGGGAAACAATCCCTTTGGCACCATGCAGAATTGTGTTTTTCCTTCCTCATGTCAACCTTTATTACATTACTAATAATAACAATAGAACTATAATAGTAGTATTTAAGTCCTGACTAGGTTTCTAAATGCTGGAATCAATACAAGTTAATCAAGTCAGGCATAGTCCCTGTCCCATGGGGCTCACAGTCTAAGTGGAAGGGAGAGGAGGTATTGAATCCCCATTTGAGGAAACTGAGGCATACAGAAGTTAAGTGACTTGGCCATGGTGATACAGCAAGCAAGTGAGGGAGCCGGGATTAGAGCCCATGTCCTCTGGATCCTAGGACTGTGCTCTTTCCACTAAGACTTTGGCAGAAACCATAACCATTAAGCACTTCTAATGCTCCCTCAGTTGGGCACTTGAGCTGAAACTGGAGGCCAATCAGCTAAATATGAGAGAAAACGTTAACGGAAGCAGCATGGCCTAGCAGATGGAGCAAGGGTCTCAAAGTCAAAAGGGACTGGAAGCCAGAAGGACCTAGGTTCTAAACTCAGCTTCGCCACTTCATTTCTCTGGGCCTCAGTTACCTCATCTGTAAAATGGGGATTGAGACCCTGAGCCCCATGTGGGACAGGGACTGGGTCCAACCCAACTTGCTTGTCATCTTCCCCTCACCCCCCAGTGCTTAGTACAGTCCCTGGCAGATGGTCAGTGCTTAACAAATATCATAATTCCTATTATTATTACCTTGCACCCCCCGGTTCTGCCCCCTCCCTGCTCTGGAGTGAGGTTAGACCTAGGGGACTGAGCACAAGCCCACATTTATGGGGTTCAGCTTGAGTGCAGCCCTGGATTTGGGGAGTGAGTGTGGCTCTTCACGGGCCTCCCACCTCTTCATTCCTTGAATTAACACCCATGTTCCTAAGAGCATGTAACAGCTTAACCTACCCATCATTTATTTTCATATCTCTCTCTTGCACAGGCTTTGCAATCAGGGATTGTGTCTACCAACTGTATGATAATAATGTTGGTATTTGTTTGTTAAGCGTTTACTATGTGCAGAGCACTGTTCTAAGCGCTGGGGTAGACACAGGGGAATCAGGTTGTCCCACCTGGGGCTCACAGTCATAATCCCCATTTTACAGATGAGGTACCTGAGGCACAGAGAAGTTAAGTGACTTGCCCACAGTCACACAGCTGACAAGTGGCAGAGCTGGGATTTGAACTCATGACCCCTGACTACAAAGCCCGTGCTCTTTCCACTGAGCCACACTGCTTCTCTATACTCTCCCAAGCCCCAAGTGCAGTGTTTTGCACAAAGTGCTCAATAAATACCACCGATGACTGACCAATCATTCATTCATTCAATAGTATTTATTGAGCGCTTACTATGTGCAGAGCACTGTACTAAGCGCTTGGAATGAACAAGTGGGCAACAGATAGAGACAGTCCCTGCCGTTTGATGGGCTTACAGTCTAATCGGGGTAGACGGACAGACAAGAACAATGGCAATAAATAGAGTCAAGGGGAAGAACATCTCGTAAAAACAATGGCAACTAAATAGAATCAAGGCAATGTACATTTCATTAACAAAATAAATAGGGTAATGGAAATATATACAGTTGAGCGGACGAGTACAGTGCTGAGGGGATGGGAAGGGAGGGGGGAGGAGCAGAGGGAAAGGGGGAAAAAAGGGTTTAGCTGCGGAGAGGTGGGGGGGGGGGTAGAGGGAGTAGAGGGAGAAGAGGAGCTCAGTCTGGGAAGGACTCTTGGAGGAGGTGAGTTTTAAGTAGGGTTTTGAAGAGGGGAAGAGAATCAGTTTGGTGGAGGTGAGGAGGGAGGGCGTTCCAGGACCGCGGGAGGACGTGGCCCAGGGGTCGACGGCGGGATAGGCGAGACCGAGGGATGGTGAGGAGGTGGGCAGCAGAGGAGCGGAGCGTGCGGGGTGGACGGTAGAAAGAGAGAAGGGAGGAGAGGTAGGAAGGGGCAAGGTGATGTAGAGCCTTGAAGCCTAGAGTGAGGAGTTTTTGTTTGGAGCAGAGGTCGATAGGCAACCACTGGAGTTGTTTAAGAAGGGGAGTGACAAGCCCAGATCGTTTCTGCAGGAAGATGAGCCCGGCAGCGGAGTGAAGAATAGACCGGAGCGGGGCGAGGGAGGAGGGAGGTCAGAGAGAAGGCTGACCCAGTAGTCTAGCCGGGATATAACGAGAGCCCGTAGCAGTAAGGTAGCCATTTGGGTGGAGAGGAAAGGGCGGATATTGGCAATATTGTATAGGTGAAACCGGCAGGTCTTGGTAACGGATAGGATGTGTGGGGTGAACGAGAGAGACGAGTCAAGGATGACACCGAGATTGTGGGCCTGAGAGACGGGAAGGATGGTTGTGCCATCCATGGTGATAGAGAAGTCTGGGAGAGGACTGGGTTTGGGAGGGAAGATGAGGAGCTCAGTCTTGCTCATGCTGAGTTTTAGGTGGCGGGCCGACATCCAGGTGGAGAGGTCCTGGAGGCAGGAGGAGATGCGAGCCTGAAGGGAGGGGGAGAGGACGGGGCGGAGATGTAGATCTGCGGGTCATCTGCGTAGAGATGGTAGTCAAAGCCGTGACAGCGAATGAGTTCACCGAGGGATTGAGTGTAAATGGAGAAAAGAAGAGGGCCAAGAACTAACCCTTGAGGAACTCCAACAGTTAAAGGATGGGAGGGGGAGGAGGCGCCAGCGAAGGAGACCGAGAATGACCGGCCAGAAAGGTAAGAGGAGAACCAGGAGAGGACCGAGTCCATGAAGCCAAGGTGAGATAAGGTATGGAGGAGGAGGGGATGGTCGACAGTGTCAAAGGCAGCAGAGAGGTCAAGGAGGATCAGAATGGAGTAGGAGCCATTGGATTTGGCAAGAAGGAGATCATGGGTTACCTTAGAGAGAGCAGTCTCGGTAGAGTGGAGGGGACGGAAGCCAGATTGGAGGGGGTCTAGGAGAGAATGGGAGTTAAAGAATTCTAAGCATCGATTGTAGACAACTCGTTCTAGGATTTTGGAAAGGAAGGGTAGTAGGGAAATAGGGCGATAACTGGAGGGGGAAGTGGGGTCAAGAGCGGGTTTTTTTAGGATGGGGGAGACGTGGGCATGTTTGAAGGCAGCGGGGAAGGAGCCATTGGAGATTGAGTGGAACAGCATCTTCCACTGTTGGAAAATTTAGAGGCACAGCTAACCTCTGGGCCTAAGAGTAGGGGAAATCAGGCAGAAAAGTGGGAGGGGTGAAAGGGAGGAAAGAAAGGGTGGAAAAGAGAGTGGTGGGAAGGGGAGGTAAGGACAGAAAAGGAGGTGGGAAAAACGGCCGCCTCTAAGGCTAGGAACGGAGAGGGTGGGAAAACAGAGAGGAGGAGGAAGGGGAAATGTTGGGGAGGGGGCAGCAGGAGGGGAAGCAGAGAGGAGGGGAGAGGGGAAAGCAGAGGGGAGGGAGGAGAAGGAGGAGAGGGGCAAAGGTGGAGAGGAGGGGAGAGGAGCAAGGGCAAAGAAAAGGGGAGGCGGGGGAGAAAACATGGAGAGGAGAAAAGGTGGGAAAGATGAGGAAAGGGTACCCCATGGTAAGGTCAGACTCAGCAGAGCCTGTACAGCAATAATCACCTCCGGGAGAACACGGCCAAAAGATCTCTCGGGGAGAACAACACAAACAACCCCAAAGTCGAGTCTGTGAGTTCTGCCCACCCCACAGGGGCCCTTGATTTCATCCCCACACTTCCCTCTGTACATACACTAACCATCCAAGAGTCGGAGAGAGCCAGAGTCAGGCCGAGAGACGGTCAGAAAGACACAGAGTCAGAGACAGACAGGGAGAGTCAGACAGAGACAGAGAGCCAGATAGGGGCAGGGAGTCAGACCGGCAGAGGAAGAGAGAGACGGAGCCAGAGAGTCAGATATAGTTAGAGGCAGAGAGGCAGACAGAGACAGAACGGGGGGAAGAGAGAGAGAGAGGAGAGAGTCAGAAAGGTAGAGGGACAGACAGAGAACGACGAGGGTCAGCCGCCGCGATGGCGCGGATTTCCTTCGGCTGGAATAAAGCAGGGGGGCTGGGGGTTGGGGGTCCGGGGGAGGGGGTGGCTGGAAGGGACCGGCCCGGGCCCGCGGGGCTCTGCTCGGGGATGGCGGCCACGGCGGCCCCGCACCCGCACCTCCAACAAGTGTCAACGGCTTGGCGGCGGGCACCCGGGGGAGCACCCGGGAGGGCGGGCACGGCGGGCATTGAGCCCCGAGGCACTTGGGCTTGCAGGGCGGGCGGGCGGCCGGGGCTGTCTGCCCGGAGCAACTTCTGGGCAGGAGGGAGAGACACAGGGAGAGACAGAGACCCCCCCCCCGGAGAGAAAGAGAGAGAGAGAGGGGCAGAGAGACACGCAGAGACAGAGACACAGGCACACAGAAAGACAGAGAGAGGCAGAGACACATAGGAAGGCGGAGAAACAGAGACAGAGAACCCCAGAGAGAGAAAGGGGGGGGGGCAGAGAAACACAGAGACACGCAGAGGCGGAGACACACAGAGACAGAGAGAGAAGCACAGAGACACAGACACACAGAGAGGCAGAGGCACACAGAGAGACCGAGCGCAGGGCTAAAGAGGACACCAGTTCCGATCCCGCTCCCACCCCGCCCCAACAAACGCCTTGAAAGCAGCAACAGTTGACCGCAAACGTAATCTCACTTGATTTCCGTGGGCTCCGTGAGCCCGAGTCGCAGAAGGGCGAGGGGTGGGGCGGAGGGGGCACGACAGAAGGCATCCGAGGGGCTTGGGGGGAATCAACCTTCCGCTGCACGTTGATGGCAAAAGCAAAGACGCAGGGACGAGCACAGGCAAACAAGCAGGCAGACCAACAAAGGACAAAACTTTACCTTGTTCATCCCATTCCCCATGGTGACTCTAAGCGAACTGAACTTTAGCACCCCCGGAAATTTGGTTGCAGGATCACTAATTGCATGTTACAACACGAGGAGGAGGAGGAGGAAGAGAAGAGAGGAGGAGGAGGAGGAGGGGGAGGCACTAGACAAGGATTTATTAGCCGGATCACGATAATAATAACACTAAAAGAGCGGGAGATGCTCTATATTCTTTGGGGATGGTGGGGGGGGGGGGGTGGGAGGGGGAATGGGGGCGACGGTGGGAGGCTTTCCGCTTGGCCGCCCCGGGACTTCCCTAGCCCCGAGGAGACAGCTGAACGGTGAGCTCCGCTGCCAGGAAACGTCTCCGGCTCGGCCCTCCTCCTCCCCCACATATGAGTCAAGGCGGACCGTCCCTGGCTGCCCGCCCCCCTCCCTCCGGCCCCCTCCCTCCCGCCTTCCCGGGCTTCCTGGGACTTGTAGTCTTCCTCCGTCGGGATCGCCGCCGCCACGGCCGCGGCCCCCTCCACCGGGGAAACTACAACTCCCAGCCTGCGCCGCGCCCGGGGAAGTCACCGGATCGCCGGCCGCGCGGCGCTGGGGCGGTTGTCGCGGGGCGAGAGCCGCTTCTGCCCCCCGTCCCAACCCCCACCCCCCTCCCGCCTTGCGTTCCTGGAAGGATGAGTAAGGCGGGGGATCGCCGTCGCCGACGGGGTTGTCGCGGACGCCGTTGGGTTTCTCAGCAATCGGTGTGGATAAAATGTCTCCGAGGGGCTGTGCAACACTGAAGTGCATGGCTCTCCCAAGTGATGCAAATCAGGCAGGGACTTTCTTTTTTCTTTGATTAAATTCCCTTTAGGGGCCTATTACCAGGAAATTGCTACTCTGACTCGAATGCCTCGGTGAGCAAGGTGGTATCCGACTGGCCACCACTTGCAGTGGGTTTTTGGGGATTGTCCAGATCTGATGGAGGGAGAACCCCCACGTCTCTCCCTCCTTTCGCCCCCAGCCCATAGAGAGCCGTGGCAGGTAAGCTAAGATCCCTTAGTGGGCCCAGTACACGTTGCCGTGGTCAGTTCATCGTATATATTGAATGCCTGAAGCAGCGTGGCTCAGTGGAAAGAGCCCGAGCTTGGGAGGCAGAGCTCATGGGTTCGAATCCCAGGTCCACCACTTGTCAGCTGTGTGACTGTGGGCAAGTCACTTAACTTTGCTGGGCCTAAGTTCCCTCATCTGTAAAATGGGGATTAACTGTGAGCCTCACGGGGGACAACTTGATTACCCCGTATCTACCTCAGCGCTTGGAACAGTGCTCGGCACATAGTAAGCGCTTAACAAATACCAGCATTGTTATTACTCGTACATATAGAGTGTAGAACACCTTACCAAGCACCTGGGATGGTACACTATAACAAACCCTAATGGCAAGTTAATGCCAAATTGTGGCTGATTAACAGGACAACGGTGCCTGCTTCAGCTCGGATATACTGGAGCCCCTTGTCATCGTGATGGGGAAAGGCAGGCATGGCATCACAGAATAATAATTTCTCCCGTAACCTGAAGCTCCAGTCCATCAAAAGTTAATGAGGCATTTAGTGAAGTCTGGCTTTTCATGAGGAGCAGCGTGGCTCAGTGGAAAGAGCACGGGCTTTGGAGTTGGGGCTCATGAGTTCGAATCCCAGCTCTGCCACTTGTCGGCTGTGTGACTGTGGGCGAGTCACTTAACTTCTCTGTGCCTCAGTTCCCTCATCTGTAAAATGGGGATTAAGACTGTGAGCCCCACGTGGGACAACCTGATTCCCCTGTGTCTACCCCAGCGCTTAGAACAGTGCTCGGCACATAGTAAGCGCTTAACAAATACCAACATTATTATTATTTCCACCATAACAGGATCAAACTGGGGAGGCTCTGCTTCCCCCTACTTATCCACTCTCCCCACCCCTATTCCCTGGGGCCTTCTCGAGGGCAGGGTTCAGAGCCAGGAGAGGAAGGTTGAGAGGTGTTTAAACCACAGGAATCAACTGAGGTGAAAGTAATTAAGAACTATCTGTAAAACAGTGACTGCCACTACTGCCATTCTAGTGGGAATTATTTCAAAGCAGACACATTTTGGGCCCTTATTCCTTCACTGTGGGACCAGGAGACAGTGTGCCAGGCAGCCAGTTGGCCAGTAGCCATGCCATCTTCCCAGCCTAGGGGAGCTGGCGTGGCTCTGGGCGGGGTGCTTGGGTCACTTTACAGCAGAGGGAAAGCCAGCCTGCGCTCCTGCTGTTCTGACTCTCTCATCTGGCAGGATACAGCCCCCGGCTCAGGTACCTCAGGTACCTGTGGGTACCTGTGGGGTCCTTCATCCTTTCCAGGCTGCAGGGCAAATTGGAGCAGTTCTCGCCCACAGCCTGGACCCGTACACAGTGCCCGCTTGGTGCCACCACAGTGACAGCTGGTTTTAAATGCCTGGATGCTCTGGGAAGAAATAAGTTTTGCTTCCCCCTGTGGGCATCAAACAACCATTTGAAAGGCAACGAAGGTGGCTTCCCCCAGGGCCCACAACCCCTCCTGCCTGCATATATATACCCCTAGGTTTTCCATAAAACCTACTTTATCTGTAATAAATTTCCAAAAGCCCAATGCCCACTGTGGCCATCCTAATCCCCACCTGGGAGTCAGCATTTTAAATTCACTCAGGAAAGGGAAGGGGGCTTATGGAATTACACACTTTGTGGTGGGATCCTCTCCCTTGCCCTTCCACCCATCTGTAACACCAACCTCCCACCTGGTTTCCCATCTCTGCTTTTCCACCCCAAGGTGTGGGGCCTGTGGGAATGCATCAGGAAGGACTAGCTCCAAACCAAAGTGTCTCCCAGGCAACAAGCATCTTGTCTTCCCGGCTCCTCCGTTGCTTCCCGCCCATGAGGGAAGAGGAGAAGATGAAAGGATAAGGGAGGTTCCAAGGCCCAGCTTTGCCACAGGAAAGGGAGTAGCCTGGATTTTGAAGCCAGAATGACCAGGGTGGCCTGGGTGGTAGGAGCTATGATCTGGTGAAGCTCTGCCCAAATCAGATTTTGAGATACAACTCAGCCTGACTCAAGCCTGTTAATGGCAAATTATGGGCCTGGCCTGCCTCAAAAATATTTTCTTAAGCATCGTTAAGAGTGCTTCAGATTTAAATGGTTCACTTTTGTCACCTACCCAACTAAGAAGTTCTTTCCAGAGCTGCTGCTGGGCCCCAAACCCTCTGCCAAAATAACTAAGATTAGAGTGGCAGGATAATATTTGTTAATCACTTATTATTTGCCAAGCACTGTACTAAGCACTGGGAAAGGTACAGGTTAATCAGGTCAGACACGGTCCCCATCCCTCACTGGATTCACTAGAAGTGTTGATAAAACCCCAAATCATCTTTGTTGGTCTTCCTCTCCTACTGAACTGGGAGCCATCTGGGTACCGACAGCCCAGCCTTGTTCAACTGGGCAAGAGATTAAAGAAGGCAGAGAATAATTACCGGTTGAGTTCAGTTGGGTGCTGGCTTGATGGGGCTGGGGCCATGGGATCCAACCCAACTCATGAAGGGCTCTACTGAGCTGTGGAGACTGCAATATCATCTTGCTACTATTTGGGGATGCCAGGCCTTGCGTGTGACCAATCTCTCCCCACCTCAGATATAGACCTAATCAATTTATTGAGTGCTTTCTGTGTGCAGGGCACTGTACTAAGCGCTTGGGAGAGTACAATATAATAGAGTTGGTAGGCACAGTCCCTGCCGACAACGATTTTACAGTCTAGCGGGGAGACAGACATTCATGTAATAAACAAATAAAAGTTTTCTGCTGCACCTGGTGCTTCTCTAGCTCAGTCTCTCAAACAGCTTTCTGGGTCACTGTGATTTCAACATGGCAGAGGCCAAGAGCACAGGCACAGGGAATGAGTGATGGAACTCTCTTTGTCAGCCACACTCGGTAGATTGTGGTAACTTACAAGATGGATTAAATTTGCGAGCCGCTCAAGGAGGACTTAGGCCTTTTTTCTGTGAAGCAGAAGTTAAAGAACACTAAAATTGGTTTGGGGGGCCAGGGGTGATTTCCTTAGAGAACGGAATATCCCAAGAGTAAAGAAACTTTCACTGATAGCGAGAGGGGGATATCCATTTCACATATTATTCAGCATTGGTGTTCAAATTCTTTTTATCTGAAAGGTTTTTATACTATTCCCCTAATTATTCTTTACCAATTAAGTCCCATTTTATAAGTGAGAAAATATTTAAACACGTAACCTCCCTCAGTTGGGAAATGGAAATCTTGGTCTCTGATTCTGAATTCAGTTTTTCCATTCCCCATAGTTGACCCCCTACCCCCAACGTCCCGCAAAAAAACCTTATTTAATGTTCTTTGGGTAATGTCTTCCTGATGTTGTTTTCAACATGATTTTCATGTTTGAACACGATTTGAGAAGAGCATTGCATAATGCTTAGAACATGGGCCTGGGAGTCAGAAGGTCCTGAGTTCTAATTCTGGCTCTGCCACTTGTCTGCTGCGTGATCGTGAGCAAGTCAACATTTCTCTGTGTCTCAGTTACCTCATGTGTAAAGTGGGGGGTTAAGTATGTAAGCCCCATGTGGGTCATGGACTGTGGCCCACCTGACTAGCCGGTATCTACCCCAGTGCTTAGAAAGATGTCTGACACATAATAAGCACATAACAAATACCATTAAAACAAACTTGAGCTTTGTAAATCTAGAAAAGACTTTCATTTGAAAAAAATCTCCCCACCCTTCGTTTTGCCACTCCACTGAATGAACACAGACTGAAGAGCTCACAGCAGCGACTGAACCACAGGCTCTCTTCCCTGTGATCATTTTAGTGGTTATGCCTTCTCTTATGTTGAAAGTAAATCTGGTGTTTGTGTTTTGGGCTTTCAAGACAAGTGTCTATGGCAATGCCAACTGGTAGAATTCCACAAAATGACTCTCTGACCACAGTTGAGGTGAAACAAAGAAGCATGACATATGAACATGACAAAGTTACTTCTTTAGAATTATAGAATGTTTTGTTCTAGTTGCCAGTTAAGGTCAGCACACTTCAAAATTAAGTTAGCAAATCCCTAAGTATCCCAGTCTCTTTTTCCATAAGGGGCTGCTGTGCTTTCACTGTCAGTCTGAAGACAGAACTATCAGAATTCCCCCAGGCAGAAGCAGCGATTATTCTTCCTAATTAATGTACTATTTCATATTGCAGAAGGGTCTTGTAGAAACCACTTATATGGCTTACATCTTTCCAGTCCTTGATGGATGAAATGAAGGAGTGATTGTTATTTTCAATCTCCCAACAAATCAGAAGGAAAGGATTCTGACACCTGGAAGAGAGAGAGAGGGATTAGCTTCTTCCAATCACCGGGTTTAGTCCAAGGGAATTCTCATAAACCGGTTCCATTAAGTTGATACTGACTTCATTTGAAGGGAGGGAAGAACTGACTGAAGAGCCAAAACCAGTATTTCGCTCAAAGAAAAATGAAGGTCACCTAAACCAAGTCAATAGGGTATAACACCCTTCTCTTTGGGACTCTGCACTGACTCTCCTCTGTGTCGCCAAGGACCCTCCATCCCAACTTGCCTCCCACCACCCCAGCATGATAGAGAAAAACAGCTGCAGCCTGGCACCGCCTCCACTAAACCTCGGGAAATGGGGCAGCTACTTCCAGAGGAATCCCTGTGGCTGTGGTGGTGAGCCATGAAGAGTCTGAAATTCTTCTCCTACGATACGAAACGATAAATGCAGTCATATTTATTGAGCTCTTACTGTGTGCAAAGCACTGTACTCTCATGTCCTCTATTACTGATACCTATTTATATTTTATTTTAGTGTTTGTCTTTCCTACTAGAAGGTCATTCAGAGCAGGAATCATGTCTACTAATCATTTTATGCATTATCAAGGGCTTAAAACAGTGCTCTGCCCACAGTAAGGATTCAATAAATACTATTGATTAATTGATTGGAAGAAGTGTATCTTCCCTGGACATTGCTATTTTCAATCCATATTTTCTAAATGAATATAACCCATGAATTTTTACAATGGAATAAGACAGTTTTATCCTTCAATAGGAACATTGTACAAGACAACGATCATTTGGTGGTTTTAGATAGGGAAAATTCTGTCCCCATTATGAGTTTTACCTGATAACAACAACAGCAGAGGATTATTGTGGCTAACCAGATTTTCCCTGGGGGCTTCAAAATTTCCAAGTACATGCCCAACACCTTCTATTGCATAAGAATGTGAATCCATGCAAGTCATATTCCAGAGCTCTTTGTTACATTAAACATTTTCCACAGGTTTTGAAATATTAAAGATGTACTCACATGCTTCACTCCTATAAATTATACATTGCTGACTGAGTCAGAGGACACCAAAATGGATGCTTGCCTTCTTGCCTTCAGGGGCGTCTGCTGGGCACTTTAAAGAATTATAGTGGTTAGTGAGGCCACATAAAATTAAAAACAGTATTGATGCACCGAATGATTATACATAAATACCCTTTTCCTAAGCAGTTTTTGGAACTATTTCAAACTTGTTTAGACTTTATACTCGATGGTAAGCTCCTTGTGAGGGGTACCTGTATTTTCCTCTGTTGTACATTCCCAAGTGTTCAATGCAATGCATTGCATTCAGTAAATGCTCAATAAATACCACAGATGGATTGATTCTATCTAGATCGTAAGCTCCTTGAAGGCAGGAATCATGTACTGTACATGTACATAGTACAACTCTCTGCACACAGGGAGTATGCAGTAAATGCCACAGCTGGATTATTTCACTTGTCTACCTAGTGACGTACCTACCTACCTACCTACCTAACTACCTACCTACCTACCTACTATGTGACTAGTGAAAAGATCTCCACTCTGGAAACATCCCAGTAGGAAGCCCAGTCACAAGAGGCAGTGTGTTCTTTGGAAAGAGGATGGGCCTGGGAGTCAGAGGACCTGGGTTCTAATCCTGGCTCTGCCACTTGTCGGCTGTGTGACCTTGGGTAAGTCATTTCACTTCTATGTGCCTCAGTTACCTCATTGTAAAATGGGGATTAAGACTGTGAGCCCCATGTGGGATGGGGACTGTGTCCAGCCTGATTAGCTTTTCCCTCTAGTCTGTAAACTCACAGTAGGCTCGGAATGTGTCTGCCAACTCTCATGTACTGTTATAGTGAACTCTCTGAAGCACTTAGTACAGTGTTCTGCATATAGTAAGCACTCAGTAAGTATGATTGAATGAATGAATGACTGATTGAGAGGCAAGGATTGAGGCAAGGAACTAAATAGACTGTTTCTTTGTTTAAGATGTAGAATTTTTTTCAATAATGATAGTAATTTTTTCCATAATAATAGCAATGCCATTTATAAAGCACTAACTATGTACCGAGCACTCTGCTAAGGGTTGGGTTAGATACACGGGAATCAGGTCAGACACAGTTCCTACCCCACACGAGGCTCACGGTCTAAGAGGAAGGAAGAAATGATACCTTAGCCAATTTTATCCCATGAGTGCCACCTTTTCTTTTGCTGTCCAGCTTCTTTGGTGAGAAACAGGAGACACATTTGGTCAAAGCAGCACCTTTGTGGTTTAGGGCCTCCCTGATGGATGTTTTAATAAAATTCACAGTAGCAACCAATATTCAAAGTTATCTTGATATGACCATTTTAGTGGTAAACAGTATTTATTAGCCTATCAAAGGACAAAACAAATAATTATTAAAGTAACTTCAGCTTTCATATTTTAATGCAAATATTAAGAGCAGATCTTCTGTGACACTAAATCAGGTTTATGCCTGCCTGGCATCTTTTACTTTCTGTCAGCATTTGCTGTATGGACTTGTAAAGGACAAATACACCTGTTCCCCAGGTATTTACTTCCATATCTAAGTAGCTCAGACCTTCACCTTTGGTCACGTAAGCACCTGTAGACATGTCACTGGGCCAATGCTGATTCTGTCCTTAGATATCAGTTCCCCGTTAAAGTACGAGCTTCTTTTGGGCAGGAAACAGCTCACTTTCAAGTGCTTAGTACAACATATCGCACTCAATGGGTGACCAATAAATAAATACTACTTTTACTACTGTTACAACAACTATTATTATTAGAGAGCAGCATGGCCTAGTGGATAGAGCACGGGCCTGGGAGTCAGGAGGACGTAGGATTTAATTCTGGTTCAGCAGCTTGTCAGCTCTGTGACCTTAGGCAAGTCACTTAATTTCTCTGTGTCTCAGTTACCACATCTGGAAAATGGGGATTAAGATTGCAGGCCCCATGTGAAACTTTGTCCAACCTGATTAGCTTGGATCTACCTCAATGCTTAGTACAGTGTCTGGCATATAGAAAGTGCTTAATGGATACCATAAAAAAACCCCAAAACTACTACTACAACTAATGATAATAATAATAATAATAATACTTAGAACACTAGTTTTATACTACTTCTTAAAACAGTTCGTTCTGTTTGGGATGTGTTTACCTACTATGGGCTTAGAGTGACCCAAAGCAGCTAGTCACCTTCATCAACAGATTCTTAGTAGGTGCACATCGGGGGGCCACTCTCACTTTTCATACTTTTTTTATTTACATCTCCCTACTCCTACCCCATCCCTGTTCTAATTCCCCACCCTTCCAGCCCCCATTACCAAAGTAGGGGGCGCTGTGGGGGTGGAGTGGGACTAGGAAGAGAAAAAACCATCACTACTCTTCCCTTCCAGCTCAATTCCATAGTGTTCTTGCTTCCCTGTGACGTTGAGGGGCCTGATGGGGGCCGGCATCCCCCTTTTTTGAGCATCCTGGTTAGAGGGTCAAGGAGGCTGTGATGGGAATTGTTAAAAAAAAGTGTGGCAATGGCAGGTGGGCGGCAGGGAGGTAAGGATGGGGATTGGTAGGTAAAGGAGGGGAAAGTAGAGTGAACTGGGTGGAGAAAAAGAAGGGAAATGACAGGACAAGTAGAAAATAATACTATATTTACTCACATAATTGCCCCACCCCAATTGTTGAAGGGTAAATAAAAGAATGATAGTAGTACCTCTTAATTGTAAACCACCAGTGTTAGCTGACACCAGGGATTCAGGAGAGGAGAGGCAAACAGAAGGGTAAGAACCTGGGTATACAGTAGTAGTTGAAGGACTGTATTCACTGAGGACCTATTACATGCAGCACCTGGGGCAGTGCTGATGAGGTAAAAGAAGCATTTGAGTGTCCTCAGCCTCCTCCTCCTTCTCCCCTCTTTTCCATATTGTTTTTCCACTTTTTTCACTTGCTCCCCTTATTGCTCCAGTAATTGCCATCTAGGGGAAGTAGCGTGGCTCAAGGGAAAGAACCTGGGCTTCAGAGTCAGAGGTCATGAGTTCTGCCACTTGTCAGCTGTGTGACTGTGGGCAAGTCACTTCACTTCTCTGTACCTCAGTTACCTCATCTGTAAAATGGGGATTAAGATTGTAAGCCTCACGTGGGACAACCTGATTACCCTGTATCTACCCTAGCGCTTAGAACAGTGCTTGGCACATAGTAAGCGCTTAACAAATACCAACATTATTAATAGCCCCACCCCTGTTTTGGGGCTGCAAAAATTATGTCTAAAACTGGGGCAATTATGTAAGTACAATAATTACAAAAGTGCACCTGGGGGATGAGTAGGGCCATCTCTTAGAAGTACACAGTACGTAGAACACATACACAGCAGGGAAGGGACTATGCAGCTGGAGCAGGATAAAGCTTAAAAAAATGTAGAAGGGACTAATCTTAGTGCCAGTTGGGTGTGTGGGGGGGGGGTCCAAGGGTGGATGTGAGGATGCAGGGAAACTGGAGGGAGAGTGGTTTAAAAAAGTCACATAGAGGTATGGGGAGGAGGTTGAGGTTTCAGTGGGGCTGAGAGAGAACGAGGTTAGAAAAAAATAAAAAGCCTTGCCTGGAAGACAGGTGTGGTTGTCATATAAAAATAGGTGCCACATTAATCAGTAGGAAGTAAAAGAGTCCAGGGTTTTGTGGAACCCACATCAACATGGGCACACCCTACCCCAGGTGCCGGACCATCTCCAGTCTCACCAATGCTAAATTTCACTCTCAGATCATATACCCTCCTAGCTTGTCACCTCATCCCTCAAAACTGTCTTTGGATCAGAGCTCTGTCTCTGTCTTTGGTTGCCCGTCTTCTGAATTAAAAGTGGTAAATCCCCAAGAGCTTCTGGAGTGCAGGGGAGCGTATCTACCCACTCAATTATAGTCCCCCAAGTATTTAGTATAATGGTCTGCACAAAGTAAGGGCTCATTAAATGTTATTGATTGACTGACTAAGAAGAGATGGGAACCTAGAGTAATACATTGAAAGACACCCACAGATAGGAAATGAGAAGCAGAAAAACCTGTGAAAGAGCCAGAGATGCATAGGCCAGAAAGATAAGCAGAGAACCAGAAGAGGACAGTGTCAGAGAAACCATGGTTAGATTGTGTTTCCAGTCAATCGATTGTGAGTGTTTATTGAGCACTTTCTGTGTGCAGAATGCTGTACTAAGCTAGTCAAGAAGGGCGAAGAGATTAAGGACAAAGGAGAATCCACTATTTTGGGAAAGAAGAAGTCATTGGCGACACTGAAGAGAGTGGTCTTAGTAGAGTAAAAGGGTCAGAAACTGCAGGGAGTGGGAAGAGGCAGCATGGAGGTAGTGGATATTGCAACCCATTTTCATTTCAACCCATTTTCAACCCATTTTCATATTTTCAAGGAGTTTGGACAGATTTAGGCAAAGGGAGATAGGGCCAGAGCTGGATTGTTAGGGCGGGTTTCCGATTAGACATTTTTAGGGTAGGAGAGACGTGGGTGGGTTTGAAAGCAAAGGGGAAGAGCTAGCCGAGATCGAGAAGTTGATGACGGTAGTCAAGTAGGAAAGAAGAGTGGGTGTGAGTGTTTTTAGAAGATGAGAGGGGATGGCGTTGGAGGCACAGGTGGCTGGTTGGATTTTGAAAGCAGGTGGAAGATCTCTTGAGAGACAGTGAAGAAAGATAAAAGTGGATGTGGAGATGGGAGGGAGCTGAGGAAGAGAGAGAGGGAGATTTGGGGAAGGGTATGCCTGGTGGTTTCAGTTTTGCCAACATCATCTTCAAATCCCTCCAAAAATGGCTTCTCCTCCAGGAGATTTTTAATAACGGTTTGAAAAATATAACTGACTTTCACATTTTTTGCAGACAAAATTTTACAACATGTGAGATGGTAGTTCCCCTCTCAGGGTTGCACCTAGAGAGTTCCCAGTACTCTATCATTCTCGACTACTAGAGGGAGAGTCAGGCAGAGGCATATCCATTCCATTCCTAGCTTGGGCAGTGACTAGCCAGTTGAAGGCGATCGGTTACAAGTCAAAACTCACCTGTGCAGGGCAGCTGCGGCATGGGAGAGAATCAAGGGCGAAGACTTAAGTTTACTCCACAGGAGGCAATGGTAAACCACTTATGTACTTTTACCAACAAAACTCTAAGGATTCACCACCGGAACGATTGGAGATGGAGGGGGGGCGTTCTGGGAGAGATGTGTCCATTGCATCCCTGTGGGTCGAAGATGACTCGACCGGCATAAGACAAGACAAGATGGTAGTTGGGCATCAGCTGTGGTATGGATATTATCCAAGCCACAGCAGCCCAGCTGCCAGGTCTACCCTGACGCAGATCACTGCCATTGGGCTGATTAGATTGGCAGTGGTTGACAGGCAGTGGTTGAGTGGTAGTATTGGGCAGCAGTGATAGGGTAATAGTGGTAAGGTGGCAGGGTTTTCACAACAGTGGTCATATGGCCGTGGTTCGGTAGCAGTGGCCAGAAGACCATGTTTACCATGAGGTTGTAAAGAGACATGAAGGGTGTCTGAATTCCCATGATTTAAAGAGTTTCAGCTAGAAATCTGGACACTTTTCCATCACAGTCCTGACCCTACAGCCCAGTGTGGACAAAAGAAACACCAGCAGGAGGAAGAAGAGAAGATGGGAGAGACAGAGGAAGAGGAGAAAGAGGTTAAGGGAGAAGGGAAGGAGGCTGCTCAGTTGGGAAAATGAGTTAATTAATGAGTTCATTATTCATTAGTGTTTTTAAGAGCCTATTGAATAAACAAGGACTGTTCTAGATGATAGGCTTTCCTCGCCTCGCTTTCCCCCTCCTCCTTCTCCCTTTCCCCACCTCCTTCTTTTCTCTTTCTTTCAGATGCAATGTTTTCTTTCCTTTTGTCCTCCTCTCTTAAAGTCCCACCTCCAACACCCTTCCACCCCAGTGTTTTACTTCAAGTTCTCCCATACACTCCAAGGGAAAAGTTGGCAGACAACTATGCTCTCAAGTGTCCAGGATAGTGTTCTATAAGCAGTATGTGCTGAATAAATACTGACTGAATCAATTAAGAATTAAAGCACTCAATCATCTTGTCCCCTTCTATCTTACCTCGCTACCTTCCTACTACACCCAGCCCACACACTTTGCTCCTCTAATGCCACCTTACTCACCGTACCTTGCTCTTGTCTATCTCGCTGCTGACCTCATGCCCACATTCTCCCCCTGGTATGGAATTCCCTCCCCCTTCTTATCTGACAGACCACCACTCTCCCCATCTTCAAAGCCTTACTAAAATCACATCTCCTCCAAAAGGCCTCTAGACTGTAAACTCATTGTGGGCAGAGAATGTGTCTACTAATTATGTTGTATTGTACTCTCCCAAGCTCTTAGAACAGTGGTCTGCACAGAGTATGTGCTTAATAAATACCATTGATTGATTAAACTGATTGAGGTCTTTCTGACTAAGCCGTGATTTCCTCTACTCCCTCTACCTTCTGTATCACCCATGCACTTTGATCTGTACCCATTAAGCACTTGATATTCCATTTTAGCCCTCCGACATTTAAGTTCATATCTGAAATTTGTTTTAATGTCTGTCTTTCCCTTTGGACTGTAAGCACCTTTTCATGGTATTTGTTAAACACTTACTATATTCCAAGTGCTGTCCTAAGTACTGGGATAGATACTAGTTTATCAGGCTGGATGCTGTGCCAGTCCCGTATGGGGCTCTTAATCTAAACTGGAGGGAGGAGGATTTAATCCCAATTTTACAGATGAGATAACTGAGGCACAGAGAAGTTAAGTGACTTGTCTAAGGTCACGCAACAAGCAATTGACAGAGCTGGGATTAGAACCCTGGTCCTCTGACTCTCTGGCCTAAGCTCTGTCCAGTAGGACATATTCCTTCTCCTTGTGGGCAAGGAACATGACTGCCAACTCTGTTGCATAGGGTTTTAGGACAATGCTTAGTTCAGCGCTCTGCACACAGTAAGCACTCAATAAGGACCATTGATTGATCGATTGAATAAATGAATGAACTACATTCTGCTTTCCTCATCTAATTTGTTCAAGGTGTTCTATTGTCTCTCTACATAGAGAACTTTAAGCAGATGTAATCCTCAAGTGAGGTGTTTATAACAAATAAAACACACATACACACACCTCCCCCCCACCACACCTTGCAAAACTCCCCTTTTGTTGGTTCCTTTTAAAAACTTCATGTCCCATATGTTGGAAGCTTTTCTTTGTTGATTGCATAATGATTTTCCATCAGATACCTTAATCCAAGAATGTGGGAATTCTATTGTACATGTGGAGGGTTTTCATTAATTATTGAAGGGCTATCTTTCAAAGACACAATAATAATAATTATAATAATGATAATATTTGTTAAGCACTCACTATATGTCAAGCACTGTTCTAAGACTGGGGTAGATACAAGTTAATCCGGTCAAATGCAGACCCTCTCTCAAATGGGGTCTAAGTAGGAGAAAGAACTGGTATTTAATCCCCATTTTACAGATGAAGAAACTGAGGCCCAGAGAAGTTAAGTGACTTGTCCTAGGTAACAAAGCAGGTAACTGGCAGCCCCAGGATTAGAACTTTGGTCCTCTGACTCCCAGGCCCATGCTCTTTCCAGTAGGCCATACTGCTTCTCAACTTTAGAAAATGCCTTTAAGTTGTAGCAGAAAACCAAAACTATTACCCCCAAACTCAATTCCTGTTATTTTAAATCTTTTGGATCATATTTATTCAAAACCTTTCAATAATTCATGTTCCAGGTCTTCCTAATGTAGATCTGATGAGACAGCACTGAGACTAAAGGTAAATTTGAGCCACAGGCGGTGATTTGGTCACATTTTTCTTAACTTTATACTTTTAAAAAAGATGAAACCTTTGAGTCCCCAAAACATAATTACACTCACAAAACAATCACCCGGATGAATATTTCTCCAAAACTAGAAAAGACATTTCAGGAAATTTCCCTCTATCTGTGTTGACTGCTATTATGTCACCTGTTGTGATAGTCACTTTATTTGTCACCGTCTGGTAGAAAATGAAAGTCATCTTAATCTCATCTCTTTAATATCTGAGTTGGGTGATGCATTGCCACTAGGCGGGTGCGCACTTGGAAGGGGGGGCCAGCAGTTAGTAATTTTATGCTTTAATATATTTGATAATATCTGGCCAACCTTTCTAGAATAAGATACTATAGAAATGAAGGTGACTTCCTGTGTGGCTTACGATATCACAGAGATATACAAATATCTGTCTTGGTTTCAGTTATGAAATAATAGACACTGGCTCTTTTTCAGATTTCTTCCATGTTTTCTAGATGGATGAACAGGTGGGTTTCTCAAACTTTCTGAAACAGAGTTCAAGAAGTGAGTTCAAGAAAGCAGTGTTTAGAAGCAAAACAAGAGCTGAGTGATAGTGATTAAGAAAATCAGAGAAGAAGTTAGTTTGGAACAATAATCTGGATATCTTGGGTGATACCTTCAAGGTCACCACATAACACTTCTGAGATTAAGAGCAAAAGTTCTGCAACCTCACTGAGAAATGCCTTCTAGAATAAACATTAACACGTAGATAGGAGAGAGAAGATAGAGTGAAAATGGTAACAAATTGTAAAAGCTCAGTCCAAACACTTTTACCTTCCCCAGCCATGACCCCACCACAGTTATGGAAATGCAGTAGAGCTCACTTACTGAAATGTGACCAGTTGTGGGCAGGGACCGTGTCTACCAACTCTGTGGTACTGTACTTCCCAAGCGCTCAATACAGTGCTCCGCCTGCAGTTATCACTCAAAAATACTGATGGTGATAAACCCAGGAAGATTCCTGAGTTAAGGAACAACATGGTATAGTGGAAAAAGCACAGGCCTGGGGGGGTGGGGTCAGAAGAGCCGGGTTCTAATCCCAGCTCTGCCACTTGCCTGCTGTGTGACCTTGGGCCAATCATTTAACTTCTCTGTGCCTCAGTTTCCTCAAGTAAAAGAGGTATTAAATACCTATTCTCCCTCCACCTTATACTGGGCACCCCATGTGGGACAGGGACTTTGTATGATCTGGTTGTATTGTCTCTACCCCAATCCTAGGTACACAGTAAACCCTTTACCAACTCTGTTGTATTGTACTCTCCCAAGGACTTAGGACGTGTGGTCTGCACACGTTAAGTGCTCAATAAATACAATTGACTGATTGGTTGACTAACAGATACCATTACTGTTTTAGTGTCTGGCATTGAATAAGTGACCATTCGGCTCTATTAGCTATGATGATGATGGAGTCTGCCATCGGGGAAGATGGCTCAGCCTTGGTCCTGAGGAGAGAGTGGTGTGTTCTTCCCGATTTGCCCTCTCTTTTCCCTGCCAATCATGATCCCTCAGGGGCATAGCATGCCACAAGCAAGTTGGCAGGCAGCAGGAGGTAAGGGTTTTTTGTTTTGTTTATGTGAAGGAGCCATTTATGGCCAAAGCGACGGCAGCACAATACAGATGGAGGATCTGAGGGCCAGTACTGGAGGTATGAATGCTGTCTTGCAATGGACACTGTGGAATTCATTCATTCAATCATATTCATTAACCACTTAGTATGTGCAGAGCACTGTACTAAGCACATGGGAAAATGCAACAGTAAAGAGTGACAATCCCTGCCTACAATGAGCTCACAGTCTAGAGAGAGAAATGTTAAAGTCTTGAAGAAGAGATCCTTGGAAAGGTCTCCAAAGGCTGAGCAAAGTTGCCATGTCTGATAGGGTAATTAAATCCTGGAGAAAGCACATAGGAAATCTGGCTTTGCTCTGAAAGACTCAACTTTATAGTGGTTTTCCAATGAGGTTAAAATCTCTGTTGCCCCTGTAGGGGGCAGAATTCTGTTCTGACGCAGTTTGGCATTTCTTATGTTTCTCTCAGTCCATCCCGGTAAACAAGCATCCGAATGATGATTCATCTTTTTCAAACCACAGTAACAATTCCAGAGCCACCAGAAAGGAAAGTATCCAAAATGAGACCTTCTGTTCCAAAGGCTGAATGATTTCCCTTTCCAAAAGCACTTCTTCCAGCTCAGGACTAACCACTGTGGTGAACTCTACATCCCTCCTGACTGAGCATTTCCGGTCACAAGGATAAGGCAGAGAATTGGAAACTCTGGGGCTGTCTGTCTGGGATATTTCATCAACATGAACTTTGAAGAAAAAAAACTTACTATTGACTTTCAGACAAGAAAAATGGCATTTCCCTGTTTCAGGGCTGCTCAATTGGGGAAGGAAGTCAAAACTCATGTGTTCTCAGTTCTGTTGCCATTATGAATCATTCCATCTTCACAGAGAGTGTCCTGCGAGAGCTTGTGATTAAACTACCAACTTAGGCCAGCACAGAGGAATTCTAGGGGGCTGATTCCAGTCAATGTGTCCAGAGATGAAAAGAAGCCACTTCCCTGCTGTGTGATCTTGGGCAAGTCACTTAACTTTTCTGTGCCTTAGCTCTCTTGTTTTAAAAATAGAATTATCGCTGGGCTTGAGGCAAACTAAAATTAGCCTGGAGAGAGGAGAGACATTGCTATGGGGAGTGAAAATGCCAGGTCGGACTTCTATTTTACTGCTGCTCTCACTGTTTCTGGAAGGAAATTACTCTTCAGTTGACAAGATGGGTGAAAACCATATGGGAGAAAGATGTTCTGTGTGTTTTTCTCCTTGAAATCCTGTCTGTGTTTCTGTTTCCTCTAACTTCTTTTATCTCTCTTCTTTTCGCTCCCTTCTATGATGGCTCATCTCCTCCCCCACCTGCCTCTTCTGAGCAAAATTCCAAGGAACTTGCCATTCTCATAGAGACCTTTATGGTTAATAATGAGTTTCCCCGACCAAACCCCATGACAAAACTTTGCACATGCTTCTTTGTCCTACATGGCCAGTGCTAAATACATACCTTCCTGGTAGGAGAGTGTAAGTCAAAAGTCAAAGTCAGTGACTTTGAGGAATAAGACAACTATGTTTAGCACACATCTTGGAGCAGAGTGAGAGGGTAATTTTGACAGCATTATTAAAATGGGGGGCAAAGAATGGAGTAATATGACTGGAGTAGGACAAATCTGATTGGCATAGGCTGTACCAATTGCTTTGCCACAGAGCCTTAAGAGGATCAGTGTAGGAAGTAAGAGTGAGAAGACATGCAAAATACATCAACTCTGCAAACTGCAGCAATCCCTACCCTCCTGGATTGGAACCTCAACCAATTACTCAACCAGTCAATCAATCAGGGGTATTTGTTGAGGGCTTAGTGTGTGCACAGCACCACCGTGGGAAAGGATAATATAATAGAGCTGGTAGACTCGATACCTGCCCACAAGGAGCTTACAGTCGACTCCTATATTGGACTATTGGCCCTTCTCTCCCAAACCATTCAATTTATCATTCTTCTCATGTCCTTTAGAGAGGAATCATGAGGTGCCCTGTGCCCATAGGAAAGAGGCTGTTATCTCAAAAGCACAACCTGTTCAGCACATGGAAACAAACATGTGGGCCTAAGCATATGTGACACTCACAGAAAAAGAGAGAGAGAGATTTACAAATATGCCCATCTATTTTTCTAAACCAAAACTCTTGGAAACTATGGTTGACTGACTGCCAGCTTTTTCTCCAGGCATAAATCAGTGCTCACAGGGATCAGTTTAATACTTCATCTGTTTCTTGTGTGTGACATGGTTACTTTAAATCAATCGAGAGATTGGCTATTTGAAGGATTCATCTCCTGCCAGTGCAAGCCAGAAAATGGGGTGAGGAAAGAAGCTCTCTCAAGAGTAGCAAGAAAACTGCCTGCAATGGAGGTGATATTAGGAATGGGAAGAAGCGGCAACTGCCAGAAAAACAAATATGAGTTAGATGCATTCTTTCCACTTCTCCTACGAATGTCTTCTGTGGAATGCTTCATCAGTAAGGTTTCTTCTTCTAAATCCCCTTAACCACTTCCCCAGGCATAAGGAATCCCCAGCATTCTAAGAGCAGAACCTTTGAAAACTCCAAACCAAATTAGAATGTCCCAAGGCAAGGAGGGGAAATGCTATGCCAGGTTAAAGTGGAGGCCCCGCTTTAAAAAGAGGGTGATAATAATGATAATAATAATAGTAAGAATATTTAAACCCTATTAAAAGCATAGCTCCTTCAAGAGGTCTTCCTCAACTAAACCCTCATTATCTCTTTTCCCACTCCCTTCTGCATCACCTTTCCACTTGGATTTGCACCCTTTATTCCCCCATTCCTCAGCCCCACAGCACTTATGTACATATCTGTCATAATTTTATATTAATGTCTGTCTCCCGCTTGGGACTGTACACTTGTTGTGGACAGAGAATGTGTCTGTTTATTGTCGTACTGTACTCTCCCAAGCACTTAGTCCTGTGCTCTGCACACAGTAAGCGCTCAATAAATAAGATTGACTGACTGACTGACTGACTGACTGACTGACTGACTGACTGACAAAATCATCCAACAGATAAGTGGCGGAACTGGGATTAGAACCCAGGTCCTACTGACTCCCAGGCCGGTGCTCTGTCACTTAGCTTCACTGTGCCTCAGTTCTCTCATTTGCAAAATGGGGATTCAATACCTATTCTCCCTCCTACTTAGGCTGTGAGCCCCTTGTGGTATCTAATTATCTTGTGTCTACACCCAGTGCTTATAACAGTGCTTGGCACATAGTAAGCACTTAATAAATACCGCAACTATTATATTCACTCTCTCTTCTCCCTCTTTCTCTCCCCTCCCTCAGGTCTTAGAAGAACTGATGTTACTAAAGGACTTTCTTCTTCTTCAACAAATAAAAAGTCTTTTTTTAAAATTAGCATCTTTGATCTCTTCCCCTATAACTCTAGAAAATCCCTGACCATCTCAGTAACCTCAATTTGACAAGAGTTTCGGACCTGAATATGTTTTGGCCACTCCACCTCCTGCTATGAACCAACCCTTATGTCTGTGCCTCCGGGGCAATTGAACTTGTCAACATCTTAAAGGTCAAGAAGCTGAAAATAGGAGACAGACCTAGCAATAGGCTTTTCTTTGCAGATAGGTATTTCTGCTAAGGTTCTTGCTCACAAAAGAACTCAGTTAATTTGTTCTCTTCCTAATTGGAAGAAAGTTTCTAGTCAGGTATAACCATCCAAGAAGCACAGGCAGATGAATACAGGGAGCAAAATGTTCCCAAAGGGCAAGTTTAACAGTCCCTCAAATGAGTGATCTTTTCCTGATAGAGCAACTAAGTAGGCTGGGGAAGAGACAAGTTTGAAAGGCAGAGGTATGCAAGACATGTGGACATATTTATTCATTCATTTTATGGTATTCATTAAGCGCCTACTAAGTGGCAGGCATTGTACTAAGCACTGGGTAGTTACAAGGTAATCGGGTTGGACACAGTCCCTGTCCCGCATGGGACTCACAGCCTAAGTAGGAGGGAGTATGATTTAATCCCCATTTTTCAGATGAGGAAACTGAGGCACAGAGAAGTTAAGTAACTTGTCCAATATCACCCAGCAGACAAGTGGGAGAATTGGTATTAAAACCCAGGTTATCTGACTCCCTGCCCTGTGCCCTTTCCACTGCACCATGCAAATTCTCTATTTTCAGTTCTTCACAAGCACATTCAGCTGGATTGGCCTCTTCACTGAAGAGAGTGCCCTTCAGTAATAACAATATGGGAAGTGACAGTAATAATAATCGTATCTGTTAAAAGCTTACTATGTGACAAGGCCTATACTAAGCGCTGAAGTAGATATGCTATGCACATGCATAAATGCGCACAATGGTTTAGAAGGGGAAATGCTAACAATGATTACAATAATTAAAGAAACTAAGGATTTGTTTCTGTGAGAACTTGAGAGAACATAATTCCCCTACCACTGTTCATGGGGGAGGTGAAAAAAAATAGGTGGCTGTATCTGCATGTGGCAAAACCAGCTCTATTTTGTACTCTCCCTAGTGCTTTGTGGAGTGCTCTGCACACAGTAATTATTCAATAAATACTACCAACTGATTATTCCAAAACAAGACCCTAGCAGGAGAAATGTGTTCCTCCACCCTTATGGTCTAAACAAAAGGAATTTGGTGACAATGTCATAATATTGTGGGATTGAGTTCATGGGTAAATACCACCATCCCTCTTCCTTGTGGGCTCTTTTCTCTCTACTCACTGAATTCTGATTTGAGCCAAGCCTCTCCAAGCAACATCACCCAGTTCTGCCACTTGGCTCCATTGACCTTGTCCTCAGCCCTAGTCCCCTTGGTTTGACACCCATTTCCCCTCCTCGGGTTCTTCCACAGCTCCGAGGAACAGTGTCAGACCTGGCTAACAGTGGTGTTCCCCTTCTCTCCCTGAGGAGAATAGCTACCTGTACCAGCCTCCCAGAAAGAGATCACCATCTACATCCTGTAATAGATGGACTTGGGCCTTGTGACTACCACCTCTTGTGTGCTTCCTAACTGGCCTGGAGATCCACCTGATTGACAACTCATGCCCAGGAGTGCCAGGAGCTCTGAGCAGCCTGGTTCAGCTGCCTGAACTCGGGAGACTTCTCTGAGGCTCTGCCTGTGGGAGGGTGAGGATTCATGACTAGGAAACCCCCAAACGATATCTCTGTCAGTCAGCCACTCTGTCAACGTCAGAGACCGAGACAGGCTCTGGGGAAAGTCTTCTGATCATCTAAATACCTAGTCACCTTGCCTACTGCAGATTCTGGCCATGATCCATCAGTGGTATTTATTGAGCCCTTACCATTTGCAGAACACGGTAACCAAGCGCTTGGGAGAGTACACAAACAGCCTGGCCTAATGGCAAGAGCATTTGCCACTTGTCTGCCGGTTGACTTTGGGCAAGTCACTTAACTTCTCTATGCCTCAGTTTCCTCCTCTGTAAAATGGGAATTAAATCCTACTACTACTAATAATAATGGTTTTGTTAAGCACTTACTATGTGCCAGGCACTCTACTAAGGGCTGGGGTGGATACAAGGTAATCAGGTTGAACACAGCCCCTGTCCCACGTGGGGCTCACAGTCTCACAGATCCCCATTTTATAGATGAGGTAACTGAGGCACAGAGAAGTTAAGTGACTTGCCCAAAGTCACCCGGCAGACAAGTGGCAGAGTCGGGATTAGAACCGAGGACCTTCTGACTCTCAGTCCTGTGATCTATCCACTACACCAAGCTACTTAGCGTGGCTCAGTGGAAAGAGCACGGGCTTTGGAGTCGGAGGTCATGGGTTCGAATCCTGGCTCGGCCACTTGTCAGCTGTGTGACTTTGGGCAAGTCACTTAACTTCTCAGTGCCTCGGTTACCTCATCTGTAAAATGGGGATTAAGACTGTGAGCCCCACGTGGGACAACCTGCTTCCCCTGTGTCTATCTACCCCAGTGCTTAGAACAGTGCTCAGCACGTAGTAAGCGTATACTATGCCCCAAGTAACATTATTATTATTATTATTACTTCCTCCTACTTAGACTGTGAACTCCACATGGGACAGGGACGATGTCCAACCTTATTATTTTGTATCTAACCCAGGGCTAGGCACATTGTAGTAATGATGGTATTTGCTAAGCATTTACTATGTGCCAGGCACTGTACTAAGTGCTGGGGTGGTTACAAGCAAATCAAGTTGGACACAGTCCTTGTCCGACATGGGGCTCACAGTCATAGTAAGCCCTTAACAAATACCATTATTATTATTATTATTATTATCATGGGCTTGGGAGTCTGAGGGCCTGACATCTAATCCCAGCTCTGCCACTTCCCTGCTGTGTGATCTTGGGCAAGTCACTTAACTTTTCTGTGCCTCAGTCCTCTCATCTGCAAAATGGAGATTCAAATGATCTCCTACTGAGACTGTGACCCCCATGTGGGACCTGATGATCTTATGTCTCCCCCAGTGCTAAGAACAGTGCTTGCCTATTATTATTATCATTGTTATTATTGTTATTATTAGTATTAGTAGTAAGCACTTTGTAATTCATGCCAGCCTCATAATACTTCTGAAAATCATGTTATACTCTATTATTTCCTCTATCCCTAATGGACTTTAATGTCTGCCTCTTCCCCTAGACTCTCCTTGAGGCCAAAGATCTCATCTACCAACTCTGAAGTATTAATTTAGCACTTACTATGAGTAGTGTACTAACCGCTGGGAGAAAATGAAAAAGTGTTCAGTAAATGCTACTAATTGAATGATTGATTGAGTACAATTCGGTAAAGTAATAGACATGAGGAGGAAGGAGCATTCTCCCTCTCTAAGCAGTAAGCTTTTTGTGGGCAGGGAATGTATCTACCAACTCTGCTATTTTGTACTCTACCAAGCGCTTAGTACAGTATTCTGCACATAGTAAGCACTCCGTGAATATGATCAATCGATTGATCGAATGATAGGCTCAGCTCCAGATTTCAACAGTGTGGAGACTCTTATAGGTAAAATGAGGAACAACCCGAATGTACTGAACACAATATAATACTGTCTGTCTTATGCCATCGAGTCATCTTCGACCTATTGCGACGCCATAGACGCATCTCTCCCAGAATACCCCACTTCCATCTGCAATCGTTCTGGTAGTGTATCCACAGAGTTTTCTTGGTAAAAATACAGAAGTGGTTTACCACTGCCGCCGTCTGCACAGTAAACTTGAGTCTTCACCCTTGATTCTCTCCCATGTCGCTGCTGCCCAGCACGGGTGAGTTTTGACTTGTATCAGATTGCTTTCCACTCGCTAGCCACTGCCCAAGCTAGGGATGGAATGGATATGCCTCTGCCTGACTCGCCCTCCTGTAGTGGAGACTGGAAGAGTACTGGGAACTCTCCAGGTGTGACCCTGAGAGGGAGTTTTATACTGTATTGGGGGGAAATTGATGAATGGCATGCAATTTGAGTTGAGCCTGTCTTGCATCCCGAGCTTACTACAAGAATGGTTAGGTTAATTATTCAGAGATTGCAAGTGATAAACTAGATGCTCTGACCAGGTAGTGAAATATAGCCATCCAACTCTGGCTTGGGAAGTGATAGTTTCACTTACCTTACATGGAAAATCAGTCAGCCAACCCACAATACTTGTTGAGCACTTACTTTATGCAAAGACCTGTAATAAACGCTTGGGAGAAAAAAATAGATTCTGAAGACATGATCCCTGTCCTCAAGGAGCTTACAATCTAGCAGGCAGACAGACATTAAAATAGATTATGGAAAAAGAGAAGCAATAGAGTATGAAGATAATTAATCAATGCACTTATTAATGATATTAATAAGCACAGTGCTTACTGCTTACAGAGCACTTTACTATGTGCTTGTCAAGAACAATCCATCATCGTTATGATAATTAGTCAATTTATTAATGACATTAATAAATACAGCACTTTCTGTGTAAAGAGCACTTTGCTAAATGCTTAGGGAAGAACAATCTATCACCGCTATGATAATTAGTCAATCCATTTATTAATGATATTAATAAATACAGCGTTTACTGTGTACAGAGCACTTTACTAAGGGCTTGGCCAAGAACAATCTATCACTGCAACAAAGAGGGCTGCCAATCTTCCCTCCTGCCACCGAAGGCCCCAGCTTCCAGCATGCTTCCTGCTCCCAGAATGGTGCCTTATTGCCAGGCCAGGGATAAAAGCTGCTCCTGCATTCCACTAAGCAATAAATTAGAATGCTACAGGGGTAGAAGTGTGGGTCCTCAAGGGCTTGGGTGATAGGAAAGTGCTGAAGGGGCAGTAGTTGAGGGGGATAGGGAAGAGAGATGAGAGATTAATCAAGGAAGGCCTCCTGGCGGAGATGTGATTTCGGAAGTAATATGAAGATGGGGAGAGCAGTGGAAGAGGATGAAAAAGACTTTGTCCACTTGAAATGCGAGGGGAAAATAATATCCTGAGCTGTGGAAAGTACCTTGAGATTTCCACAAAGAAGAAAGTACGTGGTCAAGAACTCCCTTCCAGCTCTTGTCTACAAGCAGGATCCGCGACAGCAGAATGCCCTCTATCACAATTCCAGGACTTTGGAGAGGGAAAGATGGCATCCAGCTCCAGGACTGCAGAACCGACCACTCCTTCTCTTACTTTTACTTATTTTAGTGATAGTTGTTATCTTTGTTAAGCACTTACCATGTGCTAACCACTATGTTAATCACGGGAGTAGATACAAGGAAATCGGATCAGACTCAGCCCCGGTCCCGCATGGGGTTTACAGTCTAAGAGGGTTGGAGAACGGGTATTTAGTCCCCATTTTACAAAGGCAGACATTGACATCCACAGCAATTAAATGATTAACCCAAGGTCACACAGCTGGCAAGTGACAGGAGCCGTAATTAGAATCCAGGTCCTCTGATGCTCAGGTTTGTGTTCTTTCCACTAGACTTACCTCAAAGATATATGGAAAATCATTTCATTGTATAAAGAGCCCCAAATCATCCCCTTTGATTTATTCATTCATTCAATAGTATTTATTGAGCGCTTACTATGTGCAGAGCACTGTACTAAGCGCTTGGAATGAACAAGTCGGCAACAGATTTAGTGTCATCAAACACTCCCAAAAGTGCCTTGAATCACTTGTATCCTGCCTAGAGGAAGGAGCACAGGATTGGGAATCAAGAGACCTGGGTTCTAATACTGGACTGCTACTTGCCTACTCTGTGACCCTGAATGAGGTGCTTAAGTTCTCTGTACCTCAGTTTCCTCATCTTTAAATGGCCATTCAATGCCTTTTCTCCCTCCCCTTTAGACTGTGAGCCCCATGTGAGATGGAGGCTGGGTCTGTTCTGACTGTGTTATATCTACACCCACACTTAGCTCAGCTCTTTACACTTATTAAGTACTTAACAAATACCACACTTTTTTCAAATATTATGTCATCTGGGTTTTTTATCACATAGTCCAGCTGATCTGTCCCCTGTCCAGTATGGGCATGGAACTGAGAAACTTTATATCCAGGATTTTTATTTGACCATCAGTCAGTCAATCACATTTATTGAGAGCTTACTAAGTACAGAGCACTGTACTAAGCACTTGGGAGAGTATGATATAACAATATAACAGACACATTCCCTGCCCACATCAAGCTTGAAATCTAGAGGGGGAGACAGACAGTAATATAAATAAATAAAATCACAGATATGTGCATAAGTGCTGTGGGGCTGAGTGGGGTGATGAATAAAGGAAGCAAGTCAAGGTGATGCAGAAGAGAGTGGGAAAAGAAAGGAGGGCTTAGTCAGGGAAGGCCTCTTGGAGGAGATGTGCCTTCAATAAGGCTCTGGAGTTGGCGGACAGTAACTGTAGGTGATATGAGGAGGGAGGACATTCCAGGCCAGAGCAGGATGTGGGCGAGAGGTTGGTGGGAAGATAGATGAGATCAAGTTACAGTGAGAAGATTAGCATTAGAGAAGGGTGGTGTGCGAGCTGGGTTGTCGTACCTACCCCAGCACTTAGAACAGAGCTTGAGCCATAATAAGTACTTAACAAGCACCATCATTATCATTATTATTATTATTGTTATTATTAAGTGGCCTCCCTAATCTTGGTGCACATCCGCATACCAAGACACACATATAAATTGGGCTTTCAAATAATTTTCAAAGAATCACATCCAAATAGTTTGAAGACTGAAGTCCATCAACACTTGTTCAAATGGTGTTTCCTCTGCTGAGATTATGTTGACATGAGTGTCGGGTACATCAGAAGCCTTAAGGGCCAAGGCTTTGTCTGGTCACATACTGTAAAACTAAAAATAAGCTGTTACCATCAACACATAATAAACAATCACCAACAGAGGGGTGATATTGTGAAAAACACTTTAAATGCAAAGGGTAAGAAGAGGATCGTCTCACGCCTCTTTAAACAAATGCTTGAGTATTTCTATTTTGGCAGAAAATCTCATGCTGCCTTCAGCAGATTTTGGTCAGTTATATGCTAGCAAAGCAAAATGGGAAATCTAGAGGAGAAATTGAGAAGCAGTGTGGCCTAATGGATAGAGCACTGTCCTGGATGTCGAGGACCTGGGCTCTAATCCCAGCTCCAACACTTGCTGTGTGATTTCGGACAAGTCACTTAACTTTTCTGTGCCTCAGCTACATAATCTGTAAAATGGGGATTAAGACTCTGAGAGCCAGGAGGGACATGGACTGTGTCAAACAGATTAGCTCTATCTGCCTCAGCATTTAGTAGAGTGTGCCTGATACATAGTCAGAGCTTGACAAATACCATAAAAAAGAGACAGTTATCCAAATAATTGTGCCCAGGAAAAACATTCATACTTTTCCTTCAGTCATCTGGTTATTTCAAAAATAAAAATCATGGATTTTGCCTAAATTATCAAGAAAATTGCTTTGATTCTCTATTTCACTTGTTCTGCACTGGACCAGTCCCTATGGGTAGTTTGTGTGCTGGCTCACAAAGGCAAATAGCAGTATCAGGGGAGAACCACTTAAATGAGGGTTAACAATCCCTTTCCTTTGTTATCTTTGTCTGGCCTTTAAGGCAGCTTGGCAACAGTGAAGAAGAAAAATTGCATCGGAGGAGTGGCTGTGAATCATCACAGGCCCCAGACAGTTTGGAAGATTCAGTCCTTATCCCATGTAATAAAGATATCTAGTTGTATTGATGTAGCAAACCATGACAGTTTCCAGAGAAAACCAGCGGTAAATTCAGTAGGAAACATTTCCCAAACCCTAGAGCCATTTTGAATTGCTCTGTAGGAATCACTCTTACAGTTATGAATGGCTTAGTGGATACAGCACAGGCCTGGAAGTCAGAAGGTCATGAGTTCTAATCCTGGCTCCATCACTTATCTGCCATGTGACCTTGGGCAAGTCACTTCACTTCTCTGCGCCTCATTTATCTCATTTGAAAAATGGGGATTAAGGGTGGTAGGGACAGGGACTGTATCCAACCCGATTTGCTTGTATCCACCCCAGCACTTAGTACAGTGCTTGGCACCTAGTAAATGCTTAACAAATACCATAATTACTATCATTATTATTATTATTATTATTATGAACCATCTGATCTCCATTAGATTTGGCCCAAACCATCTCTGCCTTCTCCTGCCTCTCCAAGGGTTCTTACTATTGCATGTATTTTTTGTGCTCAGCCTTTCACCTGACATCCTCAGGCCCCTTCTCCTTTTTTCCTTTCCTCTCCTGGCACCGCTTACCACCGATTGCCTTGTCCAAAAATGAGGGACAGGGCTAAATTCCAGTCAACCCATACACTTTGCTGAAGCTATGTAGTGGAAATGCTGAAGGTTTATTACCGTCTTCAGACCCATCACTGTTGCTGCTGCAGCTGCCACTGACACTGTCACAGCCCGGTTAGTTGCCTCCAGGTGCTGATTATGAAAGCATACTTCAGTTGTGGGGAAAGAGACAGGGCAGTCATTAATCTCTTCCCTTTCCAGCTAAGCTCACCTAGGGAGGAGAACTGGGGGCGTTGGGGGGACCAGTGTGGGCTGTGAGACTGGATCTGTTTGGTTTTCTTTTCTTTTTTAATGTAGTGCTCAGTGTAAAGAATGATAGGTGAAAATACGTTCATGAAGAAACATCTAGGGCATCCACTAGTAAATAAAGAACCCTGGGTACCTCTTCGCTAACCCTAATGCAACAGATGAGTGATATATGCCGTAACATGGCATAATGATGTCATAAGGACACCCAAAAAAAGACACTCTGTGAAAATCTGCAGAACATCCAGTGTGTAGCCAGGTTCATTCAGTCATTTTCCATCGTATTTTTTAAACAATTACTGTGTATAAAACAATGTACTAAGCACTCGGGAGAGTACGCTAGGACAATAAACAGACCACATTCCCTGCCCACAGAGACCTTACCCCTGACCCCATCCATTGCTCCAGAACTGTCCCGATCCGCTCTGTTTCCTGTAAACATGAGAGCCACTCCCGAATCACAGGGGGACACAATCCAGTTCAGATCTTATAGATACTTGGCCCTCTGGGGAAGCAGCGTGGTTTAGTGGAAAGAGTCCACTTCACTAAGAGTCCACTCCTCCACTTATCTGCTGTGTGACTTTGGGCAAGTCAGTTAACTTCTTTGTTCCTCAGTTACCTCATCTGGAAAATGGGGATTAAGACTGTGAGTCCCATGTGGGACAACCTGATTACCTTGGATCTAGCCCTGTGCTTAGAACAGTGTTTGGCAAATAGTAGGCACTTAACAAAAACCATAATCATTATTATTATCCTAATAATAATTATTATTACTGGTGGACAGGTCCAGTCCTGGGTGGCAGAATAGGGGATTGGAGAGCATGATTAATCATTCAGCCAAACCCAGTGCATAAAGACTAATTGTTGGGCCATATCACACTGTCTTTTGCAAGAGCTGACGGATGGGTGGAGAGGGTAGAGGAGAAATATGCTTACAAAAGCCTGGGTTTTGCCAAACCAGACTACATTTCCTATACACTGCTTCTTACTTCCTTCTCCTTCCCCTCCTGAAAAACCCGGATCTTTTTTCGGGGCATTCTTTGCTACCCTTTTGCTCATTGTGCGCCAGGAATGTCTCTCGACTTTCTTATGGTGTACTCTCCCAAGCCCTTAGTACAGTGCTCTTCACATAGTAAATGCTCAATAAATACCACTGATTGATTGAGGAGTGAGTAGTTCTCTACCTGTGGCATGTTTAAATGGAGCAAATCATTTTAAAACTACTGAGGGTGTATGGGTGTGGGGGTTTCGCTCCCCAATTAGAGTGTGGAGAAGAGATTTTATGTATCCTGGTAGTTTCTATTCCACTCTGACGTCTTCATACCCTCGACTGCAAATGAGAGAGCTAGGGAAAACGAAAGCTAGAGAGTCACAGGGAAGTCAATTCACCCAAAATAAACATCTGAAAATGAAGTATCTTTGAAAAAAAACAAAAAAACAATTGTCTTCATTCTCAAAAGCTGGAGCTCGAGATACTGAACTGAGGGGGATAACTTGTTATGGAAGGATAATCTTCCTGTGAATTCAATGAGTTCCAAAGGTCAATTTGGGACAACTCTCCAAATACCTGTGAACCTGATAAGGCCTGCTTTGTATTCAAAGGAAATGCCAACCCTCAGATTAGCATAAAAACATGAGTCAGGCTATCCAGCAGCATAACCTTTGGAAGTTACAGGAATTCTTTCAAGCCCCTTACTTAGTCAATTACAGCTTCTGCTCAGAGACTAGCTTCCCCAGTCCTGATAGACTTGCCCAGCCCAAGGGCTCACTGGCCTACCTCCAAGTAGCCTATGGAGTCTGGGTCAGTCAGCATTTGTTGTAACTACAAAATGTCCATACCATATGAGCTATCCAAAGGGGAGATGAGATGGTAGGTTGGAGCTGGGGTGAGGGGAAAGAGATAAAAGATGCTCTAGGTACAGAAAGATGATAGAAACACACAGATGAAAGCCATGCTAGAAAGGCAGAGAAGGACTCTACACATTTACTAGTACCATTCAACTTGGCTTGACCCGAAAGATTTTGCTGAACCAATTCTACAACCTCAAGACGTGTTAGTACAAATTGTGAGTCCAATTTGTATTTGATTAGCCTATATGCAAGTTACATTGGTTATGTGTGTGTTTGTGTTTGTGTTTGTGTTTGTGTGGGACTGTGAATTGGGCTGTCTTACAGGTCAGCAGATAGAAAGGTTTTTATCAGTTGGTGTGCATGTGGTTGACAAATCTCTAGGATGCATTTGCAAAGGGGCTCTTTGTTACTTTGTTCCTTGGAATAGTCACAGTGCCCACTTTGTTTCTCCCTCTCTAGGTTGGACTTTTCACAAAGCATCTAAGAACAACCTCGCCATTCTAATTGCTATATGCCAAGCTGTTCTGCCTTTTACATTTCCCAAACTTTTCACGGCTATGCCACATGGTTGAGGTTTTGCTTTAAGGTGCCTATAAATGTTTATAGGTTTCCCATTCCTGCTCCCCAGACCCTGCCAAGACGTGATGTAAAAAGCATCGCTTCAGTGTTGGTTGACTGACTGCATTCCAGAATCCCTCACTCTCCACTCTGCCGCCTCCTCACCATTGCTCATGCCTTTCCCCTTGCTTGGAATGTCCTTCCCCTCTCCCTCCCTTCCTCTTTGGTTCACCAAATTATGCCTCTACTCTCCTTTAAAGCCCTTTTGCAAAGCCACCTCCTCCAGGAGGCCTCCCTGACTAATCAACCACCTTCCTGTTTATATCATGATGATGATGATGATGTTGGTATTTGTTAAGTGCTTACTATGTGCAGAGCACTGTTCTAAGCGCTGGGGTAGATACAGGGTAATCAGATTGTCCCACGTGAGGCTTACAGTTAATCGCCATTTTACAGATGAGGTAACTGAGGCATAGAGAAGTGAATTGACTTGCCCACAGTCACACAGATCCTCTCAGCCTCCTCAGGACTCCTTTGTTGATCTGTTTATTTATGTGCTGTAATTTATTTATTTATTCACTAGTACACATCATGTGTATCTATTCTCACATATTCAACAATATATAAATTGACTATGTCTATTCTCTTCCCCATTTGATTTAAAGTAAGGGCAAGGATTAATCATGGTGGTATTTGTTAAGTGCATACTATATACCAAATGATGAGATAGATACAAAATAATCAGGTCGTTCACAGCCCCGGTCCCACGTGGGGATCACATTCTAAGAGGGAAGGAGAGCAGGTAATGAATCCCCATTTTACAAATGAGGAAACTGAGGCCTAGAGAACCTAAGTGACTTGCCCAAGATCACACAGCAGGCAAGTGACAGAGTCAGGATTGGAACCCAGGTCCTCTTAGTGCCCATGCTCTTGAAGAGGGGAATAAGTAAGAGGGATGCTGTGGAAACCAATTTTAAAGAGAGTTGAGGTAGTAGTGGAACATCAGAGAAGAGCTATCTCAGAGTGAGAAGGAAATATGGAACTGGAAATAGGTGAGGTCAGGACTGGTGTCAGGCTGATCTTTGAAATACCCTTGATTTCAATGTGTCAGTTATGAACTTAGCTGTGCACCCCTTGAAGCACTTTGATCCTCACCCTAACCCCGGAGAGCTTATGTAAATATTATTATACATCTACCAATTTGTATTTATGAAGCACTTACTAAATGCCAAGCTCAGTACTAAGTACTGGGGCTATACAAGTTAATCAGGTTAGATACAGTCCCTGTCCTACAGGAAGCTCACAGTCAAAGTAGGAGGGAGAACAGGTCCTTAATCCCCATTGTACAGATGAGGGTAAATTGTTACTTCCCCAAGGTCACACAGCAGGCAAGTTGCTGAGCCGGGAGTAGAACTCCAGGCTTGTGCCCTTTCCACTAGGCCACACTGCCTCTTTGGGATCCCTCAAATCGACCAGAACAATAGCAGTAGCATACTGTCATCTGTGCTAAACAGATGTAATTAATGCTAAATTTAAATGGACTTTAAATCACAGTATTCAAGTCAGTGTATTTCAAATCATCATCATCATCCTGCCCACAAGGCGATTGCCTACTATGAGGAATAGTTCCATCTTGCCAGATGCTCAGATAAAGGTGCTTCAGAAAGAAGTACCACCCTCAACTTCTGCCTCTGCTAGGAGAACAACGTGGTAGAAAGGGGCATGGGTGAGTCTTTCCTTGAACCCCAGACCCAGGTGACCGGAGAAACTGGTGAAACGGGCCTTGGGCTGGATGAATCGTTCTCCAGGGGGCCAGGGCCTGGACCACAAGTCATCAAGAGGGTGAGAGCCACGGGTGGGACTTCAGACACAGGGAGGGCCAGCTCTTGGGCTAGGACCCACACTCGGCTGTGAGCTAATCCATTGCTACTGGCTCCCCCAGAGGCTCGAGGGAATGAACCGAGTCTGCTAGTGAAGAGGAATTTCCCCCTGGGTGGAAGGTTGGGAACCCCACATGGCAGCTTGGGCTGGTATCTCCTCTGCTTTCACAAGTGGCATGGCTAGCTGGCTGGAGGAGGTGGGCAAGCCCCATGTCAATCGCTATTTATGTTCTGTATCCCAAACATCAGGCCAGTTCAGGAACAGCATCTGAAGGATCATCCCTGTCCACAGGGAGGGCCATCTGGGACACGGAATTCAAGCAGGTTTTCCTACCTGGGTCCTCTTCTAGTAATGCATGGTATCCTTCTCCTGTGGGGACCCCTCTGGTTCACCTCCCATGAGAAGCAGCATGGCTTAGTGGATAGAGCATAGGTTTGGGAGTCAGAAGATCATGGGTTCCAATCTCAGCTCTGCCACTTGTCTGCCTTGTGACCTTGGGCAAATCACTTAACTTCTCTGAGCCTCAGTTACCTCATCTTCTCGTTATATCCCGGCTAGACTACTGTGTCAGCCTTCTCTCTGACCTCCCTTCCTCCTCTCTTGCCCCATTCCAGTCTATTCTTCACTCCGCTGCCCGGCTCATCTTCCTGCAGAAATGATCTGGGCTTGTCACTCCCCTTCTTAAACAACTCCAGTGGTTGCCTATCAACCTCCGCTCCAAACAAAAACTCCTCACTCTAGGCTTCAAGGCTCTCCATCACCTTGCCCCTTTCTACCTCTCCTCCCTTCTCTCTTTCTACCATCCACCCCGCACTCTCCGCTCCTCTGCCGCCCACCTCCTCACCGTCCCTCAGTCTCGCCTATCCCGCCGTCGACCCCTGGGTCACGTCCTCCTGCGGTCCTGGAACGCCCTCCCTCCTCACCTCCACCAAACCGATTCTCTTTCCCTCTTCAAAACCCTACTTAAAAATCACCTCCTCCAAGAGGCGTTCCCAGACTGAGCTCCTCGTCCCCCTCTACTCCCCCTGCGATCCCCCCTTTACCTCTCCGCAGCTAAAGCCTCATTTTCCCCTTTTCCCTCTGCTTCTCCACCTCTCCCTTCCCATCCCCACAGCACTGTACTCGTCCGCTCAACTGTATATATTTTCGTTACCCTATTTATTTTGTTAATGAATTGTACATCGCCTTGATTCTATTTAGTTGCCATTGTTTTAACGAGATGTTCTTCCCCTTGACGCTGTTTATTGCCATTGTTCTTGTCTGTCCGTCTCCCCCGATTAGACTGTAAGCCCGTCAAACGGCAGGGACCGTCTCTATCTGTTGCCGACTTGTCCATCCCAAGCGCTTAGTACAGTGCTCTGCACATAGTAAGCGCTCAATAAATACTATTGAATGAATGAATGAATGAAAGAGCTACCGGGGATCTCCAGTAGAGAGGGGTGGGCTCCCACCGGCTGGAATCCCTTGGCGGATGAGGAAGGGGCATTGGCCTAGTGGATAGGGCAAAGGCCTGGGACTCAGGTTCTAATCCCAGCTCTGCTACTCGTCTGCTGCATGACCACGGGCAAGCCACCTTACTTCTCTGTGTCTAAGTGACCCCGTCTGTAAAATGGGAATTAAGACTGTGAGCTCCATATGGGACACAGAGTGTGTCCAACCTGATCAGCTTATATCTACCCCAGTGCTTAGTATACTGCCTGACATGGTAAGTTCTTAACAAATGCCACAATTATTATTAGTCAGCTGGGTGTCCCCAGGAGCTGCCGAGCTGCACCCCCAGAGTCTTTGTGGAAGAATCACATTAGACCTGGGAGAAAAGACTTCTCTTTGTTTGGTGAATTAACTCTAACCCGGGCACAAGAAAACTTTGGAGGGTATTGAGTCAGCAGTTTTTTAAACAGAGTCGTTTCCTCATGGGAATTTGGAAAACCACCATATTGCCAAAGGAGGCATAGCATTGGTGGGTGTCCTGTTGCCTTGTGCAGTGACTGAACTGTACATTGAACATGGTCAAAACTCACTAATTCAACCATAAGTTTCAGTGCAGAGGACACTGTGATTCACTGGGCAGTCAGATATAATGAACTATTTGCTAGCTAAAGGATCAGACCTGAGCAATTGACTAAAAATAATTCTTTGAAATGGCACTTCATCAACAATGAATCTGCAATTCCCTCCCAAACAGAGTCGTACATCTGAAGTTAGGTAGTCGGTATCACATTTGGATAAGGGTGCAAGTTCAATTTCCGTGCTTACCCAATATGGGAAACTCCTTAAAGCATGCTGTTTGGAAACTTACCTTTTGATAAGGAGGATGCCGTGAGGACACCATGAAAGAGAAACAAAAACAGTGTCAGGCATCCTCAATGATCTATTGGTAAGACCATGGGCCTGGGAGTCAGAGGATCTGAGTTCTAATCCCAGTTCTGCCACTTGTGTGCTGTGTGACTTTGGGCAAATCACAACTTCTCTGTGCTTCAGTTTCCTCATCTGTAAAATGGAAACTAAGGCTGTGAACCCTGTGTGGGCATCGACTGTGTCCAAACTTGATTATCTTGAACCCTCCCCAGCACTTAGTACAGTACCTGGCACATAGTAAGCACTTACCAAATACTGCAACACAGTTCTGCAGTAAGGGCATTCTTAACCTGCAGTCAATATGCAGGTTACTCGCACTACACTCACAAACCGCTAATATTTGCCATCAGTAGAGTCATCTTTGACCTCAAAGGACAGCTATAGATACTTACAGATAGATAAATATAAATGAATAATTTTAACAAAGCACCTTTATACCAAGGAGTTAAGCACAAGAACAAATCCACAAGAAAGATTAAAACATATATTTCCCTTGTCATTTTTAAGACAGAGCCATCTGCATTCACCTGGAATGACTAGGGCAGATAAACAATCAATCAATTAGTCAGTGACATTTAATGAGCACTTACTATGCCCAGAGCACTGTTCTAAGAGCATGGGAAAGTACAGTACAATGGGGTTAGTAGACACAATCCCTGCCCACAAGCTTAGAGGAGGAGACAGAGGTAAAAATAATGGTCAGGATACATGTCTGTTCATTCTGTTGTACTCTCCCAAGTATTTAGAACAGTGCTGTGGTCATAGTAAGCGCTCAGTAAATACCATGGATCACTTATGAATAGGAGTAATATTAGAGAATATGTGTAAGAGGTGCTGTGGTAAGTAGCAAAGTTCTTAAAGGGAACACAGCCAGTTACATAGTCAATGCAGGTAGGGAAATGAGGACTTGGTCAGGGAAGCCAAGTGATTTTGTGATTTTTAGGATGATTTAGAAGGTGAGGAGAGTGGTGGACAGTTGGATAGTGAGAGGGAGAGAGTTCCAGGCCAGAGGGAGGATGTGGACGAAGATGTGGATTGAGGTGTAGTGATAGGTTGGCATTAGAGGGGCAAAGTGTGTGGATTGGGTTGTAGTAGATCAGCGAGGTATAGGAGGAGGGAGAGCGATTGAGTGCCTCAGAGCTGATGATGAGACTTTCTGTTTGATATGGAGGTGGATGGGCAACCGCTGGAGGTTTTTGAGAAGGGGAGAGATGAGGACTGGCTGGTTTTTCAGGAAAATGATTCGGGGAGCAGAGTGAAGTACGGATTGGAGAGAGAAGAGACAAGTGGCAGGGAGGTCAGCAAGGAGACTGATTCAATAGTCAAGGTAGGAAATGAGTGCTTGGATCAATGTGGTAGCAGTTTGGATGGAGAGGTAGCAGTTTGGATGGAGAGGGAAGGGTGGAGTCTAGAGATGTTGTGAAAGTAGAACTGACAGGATTTCATGACAGATTGGCTGTGCAGATTGAGTGAGAGAGTTGAGTTGAGGATAATGCCAAGTCTAACGGAGATTAAATACCTGTCCTCTCTCTTCCTTAGACTGTGAGCCCATAAGGGACAGGAACTGTGTCCAACCTGATTATCTAACCCAGTACTTAGAACAGTGCTTGACACAAAGTAAATACTAAACAAAAAATAACAACAATAAAAAGAAGAAGACATCCATAGGCTTGTGAGACAAGGAGGGTGATTGTGTCAATTATAGTGAAAGGAAAATCAGGGGAAGAACAGGGTTTGGGTCGGAAGGTGATGTTTTGAACAGTTGTTCAAATTAGTACATTTCTACAAAACCCTAAGGTCTAAAAAAAAAAAATCAGGCTGCAGACAAGCAAGAACTTCATTAAAAATGGAAAATATGCACTCAGGAAAGAATGACTGTAACTTCTTTAGTAGTCATTGTTTGCAGGTCAATGTGTTTCTAAAGAGCAGTGGTTGTAAGAGCTAATGACATTCTGGAAACAGGAAAAAAGAGCAGTAAACTTCAGCCTCTAGTCCTTTGGTGCATCTTTGTCTTCAAGACACTCCTCTAGACTGTAAGCTCATTGTGGGCAGGGAATGTGTCTATTTACTGTTATACCAGGTGCTTAGTGACTGTGCTCGGTACATAGTAAGCGCTCAATGAATACAACTGACTGACTTAGAGCACCTATTTTTCTAGTAATAAAACAGTAATTTGTCTAGTTGTGAAATAGATATCAGAATCATCATCTTCATCATCATTGGTATTTATTAAGTGCTTACAGTCTGCAGAGCACTGTACTAAGTGCTCGGGCGAGTACAATACCACAGAGATGATAGACATGTTCTCTGTCCACAAAGAGCCTAAAGTCGAGAATGGGAGACAGACATTAATATAAATAATTAATTTATAGCTATAGACACAAGTGTTGTGGGGTTGAGGGTAGGGTGAATATCAGTTGCCCAAAGGTCACAGATCTAAATTCAAGGAAGAAACAGCATTATCTAATGGATAGAGCACAGGCCTGGAAGTCTGAAGGAGCTGGGTTCTGAACCCAGCTCTGCCATTTGTTTATTCTGTGACCTTGGACAAGTCACTTAACTTCTCTGTGCCTCATTTACCACATCTGTAAAATGAGGATTAAGACTGTGAATGTCAAGTGGAACATGGACTGTGTCCAACCTGATTAACTTGTATCTACCCCAGCATTTAGTACAGTGCCAGGCACATAGTAAGCATTTAAATGCCATTAAGGAAAAAAATCATTCTGAACATGGCTAATTTCATTTTCACTTGAACTCTAAGCTTGGTTAAATATAATACATGATTAGCAATAATACTGATTTCAGCTGTATCCCTGCAATGCAAAACCAGTGACAAACCAGAAAGTTCAGGCCCTATCAGCGCCATTTGAGAGTCCATCCCAGCCTCCACAGCAGAACAGGTACCAGCAATGGAATGCCTCTTCACAAACCTTAATTCCAAATCACTTCTTTGGCTAAATGCTGCCTAAAAAGTATTTCTCCTAGGTCAGATTTCAATGAATCACCAATGAGGAATTTCTTCAGGCCACAGATACTCACTGCTACTGGCCGCGTCATCACAACTTTGAGGATGATAATAACGGTGGCATTTGTTAAGTGCTTACTATGTGCCAAACATTATACTAAGAGCTGGGTTAGATAGAAGATAATCAGGTCCCACATGAGGCTCACAGTCTAAGGAGGAAGCCAAACAGGTATTGAATCCCCATTTTGCAGACAAGGGAAAGGAAAATAGTGCGGCCTAGGGGAAAGTGCATGGGCCTGGGAATCAGAAGACCTGGTTCCTCACTGTTCGCCTTGCCTCCAATTTCTCCCCTTTCTTGTCGATACTTCACTCTGCTGACATGGTCTGCTTTTTAAAATGCCATTCTGACCACACTTTCATACTCCTCAAAAACCTCAAATGATTACCCATTCCTCCCCATATCAAATAGAAATGCCTGAACACTGACTTCTTATCTTGCTTTATGCTTCTGTGTCTTTTCCAACCCTTAGTGACTCCGTGGGCCCATCTCTCCCTACCTCCATCTGCAATTATTCTAGTAGTGTATCCATGGAGTTTTCTTGGTAAAAATACAGAAGTGGCTTACCATTGCCTCTTTCCGTGCGGTAAACTTGAGTCTCCACCCTCAATTCTTCCACGCCTCTGTTGCTCAGCACAGGTGAGTTTGGCTTGTAGCAGATTGCCTTCCACTGGCAAGCCACTGGCCAAGCTAGGAATGGAATGAGTATGCCTCTGCTGGACTCTTCCTCCCATAGCCAAGACTGGTAGAGTAATGGAAACTCTTCAGGTACGAACATTCTTTATTCCTCTCACATTTTGCTTATGCCCTCTCCACTACCTGGAAGTCCCTCTTCAAATCCAACAGACCACAGCTCTTACCATCTTCAAAACCCTTCTGAAATCAGATCTCCTTCAGGATGCCTTCCCCAGCTAATTTCTTATTCTTCGGGTTTATATCTGCCCCAAAACTGCCCCATAAACTTCTGAATCAGCTAAGCACCTAGGTACTCATCCAAGCACTTGTATACATATCTTGCTTATTCTATTACCTAATTCTCAACTCTTATACAAATTGTCTTTTTCTTCTTCTTTCTTTCTGTAATTTGTTTTAGTGTATATCTCCTCCACTAAACTGCTCCAGTGTAGGAAATTTGTTTACCCTCTTCCTTGTGTTTGCCTAGGTCCTTTGGACAGTGTTCTGCACGTAGTAGGTGCTCAGTAAATACTGTTGGTTCATTGCAAGTTCACAGTAAGAAAGTGACACATTATTTCCCTGCAAGGATCTTACTTTCCAATGGGAAAAGTGAAAATGCCCCTTTATTGCTCATCCTCACTATTTCTCTAGCACCTCTGGTGGTTGAAAGAGTTGCCTATCAAGTCCTTCAGAAACTTTCTTCCTCCTTCCTATGAATTTCTAGTGTCCGTAAAATAAAATTTTTTTAAAAAGTCAAAAAACTTTGAAGCTTCAGAACAATATACCCTGCCATTTTGGGGTACACTTTAAAATTTCTGTTGTGTTGTTTTACTTACAGTGAGGCCATATTACCCTGTGAGGATTTTGCCTGTTAAACAATGGAATTTATTGAGTGTTTACCATGTGCAGAGCCCCATACTAAATGCTTGAGAGAGTGCAGTATAACAGAGTTGGTAGACACAGTCCAGACCTACCGGAAGCTTACAATCTACAGGGGAAGACAGACATTAATACGAATTATTTATACTTATATACCTAAGTGCTATGGGCCTGAGAGTGGGGTGAATACAAAGTACCCAAAGATTACAGATCTAAGTGCATAGATGACACAGAAGGGAGAGGGAGTCGGGGAAAAGAAGATTTAGTCAGGGAAGGCCTCTTGGAGGAGATACAACCTTAATAAGCCTTTGAAGTGGGGAGGGTGGTAGACTGGCAAATATGGATGGGGAGGGTGTTTGGGCCAGGGGGAGGAAGTGGAAAAAGAGTCAGCAGCAAGATAGATAAGATTGGGGCACAATGAACAAGCTGGAGCTAGAGGACTGAGGTGTACAGGCTGAGCTGTAGTAGCAGATGAGTGAGGTAAGATAGGAGAGTGAACTTATTGAGTGAATGATTGAGTGCTTTGAAGCTGATGGTTAGCAATTGATGTAGAGCTGGATGGGCCATCAGTGGAGGTTCTTGAGGAGTGGGTAAATATGGACTGAACCTTTTTTAGAAAAGTGATTTGGGCAGCAGAATGAAGCATGGACTGGAGTGCGGAGAGGCAGGGAGGTTAGCGAGGAGGCAGATGTTAGATAAGTGTTTGAATCAGCATAGTAACCATTTGAATTGGAGAGGAAAGGGTGGATTTTAGCAATGTTGTGAAGGTAAAACTGACAGGATTTGGAGATACACTGAATTTATGGGTTGTATGAGAGGGTCAAGGGTAACACCAAGGCTTATGAATTAGGCAGGATAGTGGTATTGCCTACTGTGATGGGAAAGATGGGGAGGACAGAATTTAGGTGGAAGGATAAGGAATTCTCTTTTGGGCATTTATTCATTCATTCATTCAATAGTATTTATTGAGCGCTTACAATGTGCAGAGCACTGTACTAAGTGCTTGGAATGTACAAATCGGCAACAGATAGAGACAGTCCCTGCCCATTGATGGGCTTACAGTCTAATCAGTCTGGGCATGTTTAGTTGAGCTATAGGCAGGACATCCACATAGAGACATCCTGCAGGTAAGAGGAAATACATGATTACGAAGGAGGGAGATCAGGGCTAGAGATGTAGATTAAAGAATCATCCCCACAGAGATGGTAGCTGAAGCCATGGGAGTTAGTGAGTTTTCCAAGGGAGTGGGTGTAGAAAAAGAATAGAAGAGGATCCAGAACTGAGGCTTGAATGTCCCTCACTCTCAGAGAATGGGAGACAGAGAAGGAGCCTGAAAAAGAGACTGAGAAGAAATCAGATAGGAGAACCAAAAGAAAACAATGTCAGTGAAGTTTCAAGGACAATGGGGTTGACCACAGATGAAGGTAGCTAAGCAGTTGAGAGGATTAGGATGTAGTAAAGGCTGTCAGATTTGGTAAGAAGAATTTCATTAGAGAGGGCTGTTCTCTTGGAGTGAAGAAACCAGAAACCAAATTGGAAAGTATCCAGGAGAGAACTGCAGGAGAGGAAATGGAGACAGAGGGTGAGACAAGTCTCTCAAGGAGATAGAGAGAAATGGGAGGAGGAAGATATGGTGAGAACTGGAGATCAGGCAAGTGTTTGTTTAGGACAGAGGACAGGAGATAGGTAAGCAAGTTTGAAAGCAGTGAAGAAGAAAGGACAATCAGGGAGGGAAGAAGGGAGAGGGCCAGTGTTTTAATAAGGTATGAAGGGATGGGATCCAAAGCATGGGTGAAGGGGTAGATTTTGAGAGGAGGTGAGAGATCTCTTCTTGGGAATATCTGGAGAGTCAAAAAGGGTGTAGCTGAGGGAACTGGAGAGGAACAGGGGAGATTTTAAATAGGTCACCCCTGATGGTTTCAATTTTGTTAATACGGTCTGTGGCCAGGTCATTAGGGGAAGGAGATGGGAGAGGGAAGGAGACAGGAGGATTAAGAAGGGAGTTAAAAGTCTGAAACAGTTGGTGGGACCAATGGCTTTGGGAGTAAATTAGAAAGGATAAGCATTATTGTTAGGTGGAGGAAGAAGGAAAAATTGAAACAGGTGAGAATGAGTTTAAGGTAGGCAAAGTCAAGCAGATGGCTGGCTTTCCACCCTCAGACCTCCACAGTTCAAGCAGAGGAGCGGAGAAACATACCATGGAGATGATCCAGGTTTGAGGGTTAGGGGTATGAGATTGGTGGAGGGAGTGGTTTGAGCTCAATGTAGAGGGTGGTGTTGAGGATGTCAATTTGTGCATCAACAGAAGGTAGTTTGGGTATAGAGACCAAATGAGGCATGATGACTCTGGAATATTGGAAGGGGTCAAGAGGCTGGATGTCTCTGTGTAGGAACGGGACAGGTTTGTGGGGGGTGGGTGTATGGGGAAAAAGAGGAGGTGAGAAGGTTGTGGCTTGATAGATGAATTTCAGAGTTTGTGAGAGTAGAGATTATACAGTGACTAGAAATGATGAGATTAAGCATGTACCCAAACTGGTGAATGTGCAAGGTGACATGATGATAATGGCATTGGTTAAGCACTTACTCTGTATCAAGCACTGTTCTAAGTGCTGGGGAAGATGTAAGTTAATTAGGTTGAACACAGTCCCTGTCCTACATGGAACTCAATCTTAATCCCCATTTTACAGATGAGGTCAATGAGACCCAGAGAAGTTAAGTGACTTGCCCAGGGTCATACAGCAGATGTGATGGAGCTGGATTAGAACCCAGGTCCTTCTGACTCCCAGGCCCATGCTCTATCCATTAGACCATAATAGAGCCGGAGGTTGTTGGAGTTGAGGAGTGAGAGGAGGTGAACAGCGAAAGAATAGTGTCCTTTATTCCTGAGTGGCTGATGGGGGTTTTTCATTAAGTAAAATGGAAGGATTTTTAAGAGGAAACAGAGTTTTAGTTGGATAAGTTTAAGTTTGTAGCTAAAATTCTAGTCACATTTTCTCTTTGTCATCTTACTTATTTGAAACTAAAATGTATCTCTGGTATATAAACAACTGCTGTCCTGTTAATTATGCTGGAATTACAGGATGCCAAGAGAGAGACTTTCTGGCCTTCCAAAATCAGAATTCCTTTCCTCAAACAGGAGTTGTTCACCACATTGTTTTTTTGGGATGGTGTTTGTGGGGGTTTTTCAGGGGGGAGGTATTGGGTTTTTTTACATTGAAATTGGGCAAATGGAATTAAGCAATGCAAAATACGTTAAGATGGCCAGGTTTTACTCATGAGGGTATTTACATGTTAAAATATCATCTGATCATTGATCATTCAAGCCTTTCTTTGATATGGCTTTGTCAGACCCATTTTAAATTTACATTTTCTGTCTATACATTTTCTGGGACTAAAGACAGTGCTCACTACAACATGTAGTCTTTTGAAATGTCTTTCATATTCTCTCTGGTGTAGTTTTTGGCCTTCTAGTGTCTTTCTCCAAATACATTTTCCAAATTATTTTCCTGCCTTAGCCCTTCAATTTTGGCTTTCGGTTTATGTAAATTCTGTCAGTTGCTTCTTTTAGTATCAATTCTTCACACTGAATCTCATAAAAAGCTAATAGTGGTTTCCCATGAGGCAGGAAGGGCCTTTACAGGAAACTTGGAAGCATTACTAGAACTCTTGAAAGAAGAGAAGGAACCTCAGAAGCCAGAGTGATTTTGGGGGTTTTTATATGCCTTGCTTTCAAGTTTCACTGGGTAATTCAGTGATTCCCCTTACAACAGCAAAAAGTCAAGTCTTTATGCTATCCTGACCTTCTAGAATTGGTTCCTAGGTGGTAGGATTCTAAGTATTCTGGTTTCTTTGCCAAACAATGACATCTATCTATATGCATTGAGGATGTGCATATTATCTGTAGATACAAGCAAATTGGGTTGGATACATTGTGGGACAGGAACACACCTGTCCCACATAATAATAATGATTGTATTTAAGCGCTTACTATGTGCCAAGTTCTAAGCTTGGCTTATGTTATGCTCTAAGTGGTGGGGTAGATAAAAGGTAATCAGGTTGCCCCAGGTGGGACTCACAGTCTTAATCCCCATTTTACAGATGAGGTAACTGAGGCACAGAGAAGTTAAGTGACTTGCCCAAAGTCACACAGCTAGGTGGCAGAGCAGGGATTAGAACCCATGACCTTGCAACTCCTAGGCCTGAACTCTAACCACTATACCATGCTGCTTCTCTTCTGAGAAGTCAATTGACTAGCTCAAGGTCACATAGCAGGCAAGTGGTAGAGCTAGGATTAGAATCCAGGCCCGATGACTTCCAAAGCCCGTGTTCTTTCCACCAGATCATCTGCTTCTTGATTTGCTAGATATCCCAGACAGAGGTCAAATCTTTCTCCGACAAGCACATGGAACCCAGTTCAACATGTTTGCTTTCTTTTAGGAGTGGGGATCAGGGGGAAGAGAAACCAAAACAGAACAACCTGAGGATTGATCAGGACTCATATCGGGGTGTATCAGATGTGGTGAAGACTGACGTCAGAACAGAGCACTCCAGAGTCAGTTTAGAGCCAGTATAGTCAGAAGGGAGACTCAGCTGCTGGGAGTAGGGGCAATTGGATGAATTATCTTAGAGGAGAGAGGATTAAGTACTGTAAACTGGGGTCTGTTCAATCAACTCATTCATGGAAATCACACACCTCAGACCTCCAGGAAGGTAAGGTCAAGATGGCTCTAAAAGAACAGCCAAGAAAAGTGAAATAATATTTTTAGAGTAACAATAAATCACACACAGCTTGTATATGCAGTAAAGGTTGAGCTACAGAGTGCACTTGCAGAAGACTCTGCATTTCAATGTTTCCTACTCCAAACCACACTGTTCTAATGAATTAGTTCTTGGGTGTTTCTTGGTTGCATTAATTATGCATGTCTGATCTATTATCATTAGTCAACAGAGACTTTAATCAATGCTGTGCTGAGGTTTAATTACATAATGCACAATTACATATTTACATTAAATGTACACACCCATTTAATTTTTATTTCCATCTCACTTTAAGCCAAGGTACATCTTGACCACAAAGTAAGAAATGAACTCAAGCAAGAGGGTTGAGAAGCAGCATAGCCTAGTGGATGGAGCATAGGTCTGGGAGTCAAAAGGACCTGAGTTCTAATCCTGACCCTGCCACCTATCTGCTGTGTAACCTTGAGCAAGTCACTTTACCTCTCTGTGCCTGTTACCTCATCTGTAAAATGGGAATTAAAACTGTGAGCGCCACATGGGATATGGACTGTGTTTAACCTGATTAGCTTGTAACTAGTGCAGTGCCTGGCATATAGTAAGTGCATAGCAAAAAACCCTAAAAAAGAGGGTTGTGAAATGAAGCACCAGTGAAACCACCAGCTGTTCTAGATCTGACAAAACAAAAATTGAAAAATCTTAAGTATTGAACCACCCCCTTCCTTCCCAATCACCTAATTTGTGTTGTGTTTGTTCTTTTTCATACCTTTTTGTACATCAGTGTAAACAACAGGGAGGCCACAGATTACTTGATGAAATAAGTGTTTTTATGGTTAACCAAGGTCAGCAAGCTACAAGGTGTGTCTAGTTAGGTACGTAACTTTCATTTGCAATTTAGACAGGCAACCACCCAAGGGAAAAAAAGCTTTGTTCTAGGGGAGAGTGAAAATGTAGATCTTAATTTACTCCAAGTTACTCCTGGAGTGGGAGTAGAGCTGGTTTGAAAAGTTGTTCTGTGCCCATGAGCATTCTTAGCAAGGCTGCCATAGCATCAGAGCGAAAGTCCTTCACTTTTTTTCCAGGGTGCTACATCTTGGCACTCCTATCCCAGATATAGTAAGAATCTTCTTCTTGCTGAATATTTCTGACCAGTTATTTGTCTGACCCAGTAAATGATCCAGAAAGAATTAGGGTTCCATGAAGCAGTAGCATTCCAAATATTTCAAATGCTACACACTGACACCACACTCCTTTCCAGGCCTTATAATAAGAACCTTGAAGAATTAACCATTATACTGCTCCTGAGGAAAATTCTGCCCTAAAGATGTCGGTGTTGCTTTACCACCCCTCTTGAGGGCTGTTCCAGGGCACTGAGGCAGCACCTTATTTGATGCTTCTTAGGGATTTTCCCCTATAAGAAACGAGAAGCAGGGGCTATCAGCAGGCCTGCTTTTGTGGCTCTCTGCATTAGTCTTTCTAATTTCTACACCATCTGTGATGCTTCTAGTCACTTTTTGAGATTAGCTGCCCAGCTGAAACACCAGCTTCTTCCTGACTGGCATTTGAGGTAGGGGTCCCATGAGAAGCTCTTCCCTAGAGCAAGCCAAGGTTATCTCTGTAGTTTGCTGCCACCCTCCCATGGCTAGTCTGATTTCATTAGACTTTTCCAATAGATCAGAACCATACTGGGCTGCCAGCTTCAAGGTTTCTTGTCAGTTCTTTTTGAGCAGGGAACATGTCTGTTAATTCTGTTGTATTGTATTCTCTCAGGTGTTTAATAGAGTGCTCTGCACATAATAAATGCTCAATAAATGCAATTGATTGTCAGCACAAAATACGTGACACAGGATCAGATAGATTCCACTGCTCCTGTGATGTGATCATGTCAGGGAGGGCATTTTCTACTCTGACCCAACCAGCGATATTACCAAAGAAGGCTTCAGATCGTGATGATTTTCTGGGCAATCAACTGTGTCCAGACCCAGGCCTGTTGACAGTGTCGGCTTCTTTTGTAAAATCCAGGGATGAAGATCTTGGTGGCATTTACTCTCCTGAGGGGGACTTTCATTTCCTTGCATGGACATCTGCGGCCCAAAGGAGACGTTGCCAGCATTTGTGAGAAATATTCAAATATTTGAATAGCATGAAGGGAATAAAAGCAATCTGGATAGTTGTTGGAAGAGAAGCAGTGTGAACTAGTGATTAGAGTCAAGCCCATCAAATCAGTACTCTTGGGTTCTAAATCCCAACTCCACCACTAACACCTTGGGCAAGACACTTAACTTCTCTGGGCCTCCATTTCTTCATCTGTAAAATGGGTGTCTATTACCTGTTCTCCTTTCCTCTAGAGAAGCAGCATGGTGTAGTGGATAGAGCATGGGCCTGGGAGTCAGAAGGTCATGGGTTCTGATCACAGCTCTGCCATTTGTCTGCTGAGTGGTCTTGGGCAAGTCACTTCATGTCTCTGTGTCTCCGTTACCTCATCTGTAAAATGGGGAGTGAGACTGTTTAGCCCCACATGGGAAGGGATTGTGTCCAACTCAATTTGCTTGTATCCATCCCAGTGCTTAGTATAGTGACTGGCACAGAGTAAGTGCTTTAACAAATACCATAATTATTATTATTATTAGGTAGTGAGCCCCATGTGGTATAGGACTGTGTGTGATCTATATTATATCTATCCTAGCTCTAAGCCCAGTTCTCGGCAAAGAGTTAAGCACTTAAATACCACAATTATTATTATTACTCCCTTGGATGAACAAAGATTTGTTTTTTCTAGAACAGTGCCAGACAAAATGAGCTACCTTAGTGGTGCATTCTGGTTTGTCATGAATTTGTCAGTCATTCAATCAAATACCCCATGTGGAAATCAGGGACTGTGTTTGAGCTGATGATCTTGTATCTACCCCACTGATTACTCCAGTGCTTGGCACAGGGTAAATACTTAGCCAGTGCACCATGGCTTAGTGGAAAGAGCATGGGCCTGGGAGTCAGAGGACTTGGATTCTAACCCTAGCTCTGCCACTTGTCTGTTTGGAGTGATACTGAGCAAGTCACTTCACTTCTCTGTGCTTCGGTTTCCTCATCTGAAAAATGGGGATTAAATCCTACTCCCTCCTACCTAGACTGTGGGCCCCATGTGGGACAGGCACTGTGTTGAAGCTGATTAGTGCTTAGCACAGTGCCTGGCACATAGTAAGTGCTTAATAAATACCATTTTAAAAAATTATTATTATGTGACCATGGAGAGTAGTGCCCAGAAAATACATAGGATTGTGGGAAATCCTCTAGAAACTCGAAATTCTTGGAGGAGGGCCCAAGGGAGGAGTAATAGAAAAATAAAACTCTAAAGAATAATAAACAGTGGGAAAGCCTGGAAGAATGTCACAACACCAAGAGAAGAATGAATCATCCCAATATTCAACAAGTCAAAGTGCATCTCCTGATTGAACTGAAGCTCCCAGGAGGCCTAGGGATTGGGATTTTTTTCCATTTTTTCCAACATTCTGAGACAGAGAGAATGCCTGAACATCATCAGGTGAAAAGTAACAAATCTGCAAGAACTTACTTTGAAACAGATACTGGTACTGTGGCAGGCTGCCACTTTCTCACTCTTAGGATGATTTCATTATACATCTGTGCAGACTCCTTTCTCTTTTCATTAAGCTTTAGCCCCTTTCTCAGTTGTTAGCCTTTCAATTCACTGCTACTGTTTCTCTTCACCTAGAAACCAGGATATCAGAGCCAAACCCACAGGAGGAATTTGTGCTTTTCTCTGAACACCAGTTTCCCAGACTTGGTTCCGCTATGACCCTCACCATGGCACCCTTCTGCTGAGAGGGCAAGGAACCAATCAATCAGTGACATATATTAAGCACTTACTGTGTGGAGAACACTGTACTAAATAACGCGTGGCTTAGTGGAAAGAGCAAGGCCTTGGGAGTCAAAGGTCATGGGTTTGAATCCCAGCTCTGCCACTTGTCAACTCTGTGACTGTGGGCAAGTCACTTAACTTTTCTGTGCCTCAGTTCCCTCATCTGTAAAATGGGGGTTAAGACTGTGAGCCTCACGTGTGACAATCTGATTACCCTGTATCTACCCCAGTGCTTAGAACAGTGCTCTGCACATAGTAAGCGCTTAAATACCAACATTATTATTATGCTTCGAAGAGTCCAATACATCAGAGTGGGTAGACTCATACCCTGCCCACAAGAAGTTTACAGTCTAGAGGGGGAAACAGACATTAAAATAAATTATGGATAGAAACATAAGTGCTGTGCGGCTGAGGGTGGGGTGAAGATCAAGTCCTTAAAGGTACAGATCCCACAGTCTTCCTGTTTGATACCTCAGTGCTTCATGGCTGTCACCCCCAAGGTGGTGGCTGAAGAAGGCCCGACCCTTCTTGGATGATTTTTCTGCAGCCAAGCACTGTTTTCTAGAGTTCTGTCTGAGGATAGAGCTGAGTTAAAAACCTCCACTAGGTTCTCCCTAAGCCCCTGGGCTCCTAAACTCAGGGCTATAACAAGCTCTGGTAAACCATTCACAAATTAGAGAAGCCATGAGGCCTAGTGAAAAGAGCACAGCCCTACGAATCAGAGCGCATGAGTTCTAATCCCAGTCCTGCTACCTGCCTTGGGCAAGTCACTTGGCTTCTCTGTGCTTCGGTTTCATCACCTAGTGGAAAGAGCATGGGCCTGGGAGTCAGAGGACGTGGGTAATCCCCACTCTGCCACTTTCTTGCTGCATGATCTTGGACAAGTCACTTCATTCTCTGTGCCTCGGTGTCCTCATCTGTAAATCTGTGGCCCCATGTGGGGTATGATTATCTTGTATCTACCTCAGCACTTAATACAGTGCTTGGCACAGAGTAAGTGCCAAACAGTTACCTTTATCATCACTGGCATCAGGATAAAAGGATTTGAACTAATATCAGCAAGACATCCTAGTTCCCTAACTCTCTCACTCTCTGCCAAAAATAAATCAAGTAAAAGGCAAGAATGGACAAAACTCCAGGGCCCTAAAGCACCTAAATCAACTAAGGACAAGGAGAAGTCTTGACTTCTCTCCTGTGATGCTGTCCACCTATTACAGTGGGCGGAAGCCTGGACGAAATCAGTGAGCATGAGGGCACCCATAACCTTGTGCTTAAATGGCTGGTTTTCCAGAGTCCTTGCCCAGAGGAGTTGCTTGCAGCTCCGATTTGCCAAACCCTATGGGGATGATTTGTTCACCCCAAAGATTGCCTGGGACACTCACTGGATGTTCCAGGCACCGTGCTAAGCACTGGGGTAGATATAAGTTAATCACAGGGCTCACAGTTTCAATCTCCATTTTACAGATGAGGCAGCTAAGGCACAGAGAAGGTAAGTGACTTGCCCAAGGTCACCCAGCAGACAAGTGGCAGAGTCAGGATTAGAACCTCGGTCCTTCTGTCTTCCAGGCCTGTGCTCTGTCCGCTAGGCCACGCTGCTTCTCCAAACAACCCTTCCACTGGTTTCTGGTTCTGGTCCTACATTTTCCTGTAGCCCAGCCTCCCCATGTATTGTGAGCAGGGAATGAGTCTGCCAACTCTGTGATACTATACTCTCCCAAGCACTTAGTACAGTGTTCTGCACACAGTAAGCATTCAATAAACATGATTGTATTAGAATTCATGCTCTGATTACATCAAGGCACATCGTGACTCCTTCCAAAAGGAGCAAGACCTGAGGCAGGCACCCCAGTGATGAAGCAGCCTGGAATATGTCCCTGGGAGGAGAAAAACAATGGAAAAATATTCGAGGCTGGAGAGGCCATAGGTGGTTATCCCCTGCGCCATAGGTGGTTATCCCCTGCTCTCTAAACTATCATATGTATTGGATTCCTTCTGCCCACAGCCTCCTAAAGAAAGAAGGGGCATTGCAGAGTGGCTCATCACTAGCCGTCGGAGGCCAGAAAGCCCATCTTTGAAAGAAAATCAATCCAACTTGCAAAAGTAAAGTTCAAGAATCGTAGAGGGCCTCAGAGGTCAGCAGCTGCAGCCGTAAGAGTGACTCTATTGGAGTGGACAGACAGATGATATCATCCCATTAGAGCCCTAGTCTAGCTAACATCTTCAAGGAACTCCTTTATTTCCTCCACATTTTTTAAAATGGTATTTGTTAAGTGCTTACAATTTGCCAGGCACTGTTCAAAGTGCTGGGGTAGATACAAGCAACTCAGGTCCCACATGGGGCTGAGGCTTGATCCCCACTTTACAGATGAGGTTAACTGAGGCCACAGCAAAGTGACTTGCCTAAGTTCACACAGCAGGCAAGTTGCGGAGCCAGAATTAGAATCTAGGTCCTTCTGACTCCCAGGCCCGTGCTCTAGCCACTAGGCCATGCTGCTTCTCCACATCAGCTTCATGGTAGCGATACACTAATGAGAGTATTTATTAAGCGCTTCCTATGTGTCAGGCGTGGGGGCTGTGCACTGGAATCAGATCAAGATAATTAGATCAGGACTGGACTCACAGACTAGGATGGAAAAAGAGTAAACATCTCCCAACTTTAGAGATGAGAAAACTAAGACTCCAAGAGGTTAAATGCTTGCCCCAAGTCACACAGCAGGTCTAGTGGCAAAGATGGGGTTAGAACTCAGGTCACTTAACTCCCAGACCTCTGCTCTTCCCACACTGCCTTTCTTTTTTGGAAAGGTAAGGAGGAAAAGTTGGTTTAGATGTCACTGGAGATTGGTAGAACTTGCAATACTAGTAACAGTACCAGGGGTATGTCTCTAATGGCCCATCAAACCATTCCAGCTCAGCAGTCAGGTGCCAAAGCTTGGTTGATATACAGTCTCTGAGAGAATTACCGAAAGGGAATTACAGCCTTTTAATATGCAAATGAGGGTGCATTATCCTTATATTAGACCAAGCAAATGAATCACTGTGTCTCTGCTTTCCAAAACAGCTCGTTAACCCAAGCAGGACAGTAATAGGTGAGGTCAGGTCTTCTGTTTTCGAGCCATAGCGCGGAGGTGAAGTTAACAATTATCTCCTCTTCCTGTTTCTCCTCCAACAAAAACTAGATACACTTTCAGACAAGTGGAGAAAAGTGTCGAACAGTGAGCCGAAGAGCTGAAATTATAGTTACAACTGCAAACTTTCATAAAGACATGCACAATTTCATCCAGAATGATGTGTGTGAATTCATCCACATGCACGTTTGCACACACATACACACTCCCAAAGCACCTTCCAAAACTTGATGACATCTCTTCCTTGATTAGGGATAATGACCCCCACAAAGCAGTGACATAACACCAGCCCAGGCCCTGTCCTTTGCTGATGATGACAATTCTTCCGAGCATGAATCTAACACCTACGCATGTCTATCAACTGTGTAGTGTTGTACACTCCCAAGCACTTAGTATACTGCCCTGCACACAGTAACTGCTCAGTAAATATCATGGACCCATTGTATACCCACTACTAGTAAGGAGAAAGACAGCATTCTTACATTGAGCAAGTCCTAGGGTGAGGGTGAGTTGTATTTATTTCCCAACTCTTCTCCTTCCAGGTAACCAAGTGCCTCATGGTCTGACATAGGAATTCCTGAAAAAAACAAAGCCCGGGGAGGAAGTGGAGATTGCCTCCATCAGCCAATGAGTCAGGGCAAGAGAGCCAAGCATATTAAGGACTATGTGGTCTTTCACGGAAACTAAGTTTGAAAGCACATTTGACTCTTCGGTGTGCTTCATTTTTCACATATCATCATTAGTGTGGCCATGTCTTCCACTCAGTTCCCACAGAACACTGTGTCTTCCTGTAGCTCCAGAATAGGAAGAAAAGAGGCTTAGGATATTTCTGGCAGTGCCTTGGTCCTTGCCACAGGAATGTCAGATTTCTCAAGACTGCACTTGGATTCACACCCTCTATTCAGCACACTCTCAGTCCCAAAGAACTCATCCATAATTTACTTTGTCTCCCCATCTAGACTTCAAGATTCCTGTGGGCAAAGAACGTATCTATCAAATCTGTTACATCGTACTCTCTCAATCACTTGGTACAGTGCTCTGCACTCAATAAGCATGCAGTAACTGTGATTGATTGATATTTTTGATAGGCTCAACCAGGGAGCTCAGCCATCATTAACTAGTCCTGTTTCTAAATACCTCTGAGGGTTCTGGTGGCTTTGAGAAGCTTTACCCTTTAGGCTGTAAACTCGTTGTGGGCAGGGAACATGTCTATCAACTCTGTTATACTGGACTCTCCCCAGCGCTTAGTTCAGTACTCTGCAACAGTAAGCCCTCAGTAAATAGAATTGATTGCTATTCTGCAGTATCAATAAACTCAAAAGCCAGGTCATTGCCAGAGTGGCCACATAGAGCCACCAGGAAGTTGTAGCTGATGACTGGTCATTGATTTGCCACTGCTTAAACCTGACAAAACAAACTCAAAAGCTTACCCTAGTTTCTGCTACCTTCATTAGTTTATACATTGTCATTTGATTTTTGGCTATTACCGATGTTTTTCCTATGGTATGGGTAACTGAAAATTATTTTTCATATTTTGCATAGGAAAATTAAGAGATCTAAAAAAAAAAAGCAAGAACAGCATGTCTGTTTTTCTTAGCAGTGCTGCCTCCCCATTAGAATCGGAGACCATGTGGGACAGGACTTTATTCAACCTGATTATCTTGTAATCGTAAGAAGATGATGATAAGAAGATAAGATGAGAATCATGAGAAGATACCCCCAGCACTTAGTATGGTGTTAGTCGCTTAACAAATGCCACCACTTATCATTATTATTATTTTTATTATTACTTATCTGTTGTAAATGCTCCTCTTTCCAAAGTTTGGTCAGTTGCTTTCTTGATCTAGTTACTTCTGTGTCTCTCTTCCTCCTAGGAAATGTAATAGTGGAAGTTCCTTGAATTTGTATAGCACTTTTTAATTTTTCCAAAGGACTTTGGTATCATTTATCTGACGTTATTCTTACAACGTGGAGCCAAGTGTGGTTCTTGAGTTGAGGAAGGGGTGAGGAGTTGGGGCAGGCATTTGAAAACACCACCCCGGGCCTCAGACTAAGGAGAGATCCTGTTGAATGAACCCAAAGTGCACGATGCTGCTACTGACACAGAAACACCACTGTAACCATCCTAAAACTTATCACTGCCAGGGATCGGGGGTCAATAACCAAATGCCCCCTGAGGTCTGTCAGTAATAGGCAGCCCACCTGGAATCCTCCCCTATCTAGGACAGAGACCCCCCCAAGAAGGCTGTGGACCTGGTCCCTGTCTCAGGACCTGACCCCCCCCATAATAGCAAGTTTTATTGCTGTTCCATTTCACTAGAGTTGGTGAGTTTCCTTCTTGTTCAAGGTTTTATTCTTATTTATTTGAGCAATTTTTATTCTTCTCTGTGTGACCCCAAGACTGCTAGTTCTTTTGGTGTGGAATTTGTCATGATGTGATTCTCAGTTCGGGATTCAAGCTGTTCTGCTATGAGACAACCCCTGCTATAAAGGTGGTCTGGTCTCTCTGGGGGAGGTGGGAAAGAGGCAGGAGAAATGGCAAGGCCTAGTGGAAAGAACATAGGCCTGACAGAGGGCTTGGGTTCTAATCCCTCCATTTACCTGCTGTGCAGCCTTGGGTAAATCACTTCATTTTTCTGGGCCTTAGTTTCCTAATCTGTAAAATGGTGATTAAATATCTGTTCTCTGTCCCCCTTAGACTTTAAGCTCATTGTGGGACAGGGGCTGTGTTCAACCTGATAACTTTGTTTTGACAGCTGGCGAGCGGCAGACCTTGAATTAGAACACAGGTCCTCTGACTCTCTGCTAGGCTATTCAGGTGGTAGCTCTTAGTACTGGCTCCAGTATGGGGTCTAGGACTCGGCCCAGGAGGCGGCGATCCACCACCTGGGCTGTGGTACCCCAGGGCATTCTGGGCCAGATGTAGGATGTGGGCAAGAGGTTGGCAGCGAGATAGATGAGAATGAGGCACAGCGAAAAGTTAGCACTAAAGGAGTGAAGTGTGCGGGCTGGGCAACAACACTGTTCTCCCCATCTTCAAAACCCTACTGAAATCACATCTCTTCCAAGAAGTCTCCTTGATTCACCTCTCATTACCCCATCCTATCCCCCCATCCTTCTGTATCACCTATGCCCTTGGGTCTGTACCCCTTACACACTATGATCCTCATCCCAATCCCAATCCCACAGCACCTATGTACTTCTCCTTATTCACTGCCCCTTCCCCTATCTGTAATTTATTATTTATGGTGGGAGGCAGTGGTGGACAGTGGTGGTATCTCCCCACCTACCTTCTCTCCTCCCATTTCCTTCTCTTATCCTTCCCCTCACTCATTTCCCCTCTCTGTTTTCTCCCTCCTCCTCTTCCTCTCATCTCCTTTCCCTTTCTCTCCTCTTTCTGACCCCCTCCCATCTCTCTGCCCCTCTTTATTCCCATCCTGACTCAATAACCAGATTTCCATTTACCTTAGGCCGGGCTCACTCCACCCAACCATAACCAGGACATGCCAGTATCATGATGTCCCAGGTAAAAGTAAAAACCATAAAAGTAATCCCCACCAAATTAAAACAAAACATTTAAAGAACCAGTACCAAACTATCAAGGCTAGTCATTGAGTGTTTCATCTAGTTATTGGGTGTGAAAGAAAAAAATGGAACTATGTATTTCCTTTAATCCCTCTCCCCCAGGCAAATACACACGTGTGCTTGTGCACACATGGACACTCATGTGTATGTGCATGTACACACACGGATCCGTATGCAAACACAATCCCACACACACATAGGCATGTACACACTAGCACACACAAGAACACCAATCTTCCCTTGTCATCTTTAAGTATTAGAAAGGAGGAATTCTAGTACTTCATCTGTGCACTTAGATCTGTACCCTTTTAAGCACTTGACAGTTACCCTGCCCTCAGCTCCACAGCACTTATGTACATATCCATAATTTATTTAGCTGTCTGTCTCCCCCTCTAGACTGTAAACTCGCTATGCGCAGGGAATGTGACTGCCAACTTTATTTTGTCCTCTCCCAAGCATTTAGTACAACAAAAACTCCTCACTCTAGGCTTCAAGGCCTCCATCACCTTGCCCCTTCCTACCTCTCCTCCCTTCTCTCTTTCTACCGCCCACCCCGCACGCTCCGCTCCTCTGCCGCCCACCTCCTCACCGTCCCTCGGTCTCGCCTATCCCGCCGTCGACCCCTTGGTCACGTCCTCCCGCGGTCCTGGAACGCCCTCCCTCCTCACCTCCGCCAAACTGATTCTCTTTCCCTCTTCAAAACCCTACTTAAAAATCACCTCCTCCAAGAGGCGTTCCCAGACTGAGCTCCTCTTCCCCCTCTACTCCCCCTGCCATCCCCCCTTTACCTCTTCTCAGCTAAAGCCTCATTTTCCCCTTTTCCCTCTGCTCCTCCACCTCTCCCTTCCCATCCCCACAGCACTGTACTCGTCCGCTCAACTGTATATATTTTCGTTACCCTATTTATTTTGTTAATGAATTGTACATCGCCTTGATTCTATTTAGTTGCCATTGTTTTTACGAGATGTTCTTCCCCTTGACGCTGTTTATTGCCATTGTTCTTGTCTGTCCGTCTTTCCTGATTAGACTGTAAGCCCATCAAACGGCAGGGACTGTCTCTACCTGTTGCCGACTTGTTCATCCCAAGCGCTTAGTACAGTGCTCTGCACATAGTAAGCGCTCAATAAATACTATTGAATGAATGAATAGTATGATGCTCTGCACGTGGTAAGAACGCAATAGATACCACTGATTGAATTATCTCCTCATAAAACATTCTGACAGCAAAATTTCTGTTTGTGTCACCTTCCTCTCTGCACAGCGGAGTGGAGACTACAGTCACTAGGGAGAAAAGGGTTTCTTGAGGGCTGCGAACTGAGCCAAGTCTTGACACATGATCTATGGTAGAGTGGGTGTTTGATTACTGCTGCCAAAGCCTGTCAGAGGCAGCAGTGACAAGATAGCCTCTCAGGTGTTCTACTCCCTGACTGCATCTGCAGTTGGGTCTTTAGTCCATTTTAGAAGGAGGGCCTGCTTTTTTTCAACAGCTCAAGTCGTTTGGGCCCTACTCCCTGACTGCATGTGCAGTTGGGTCTTTAGTCCATTTTAGAAGGAGGGCCTGCTTTTTTTCAACAGCTCAAGTCGTTTGGGCCGTTCTTTCATTAAAGAGGGGGAGGAAGGGCCCGGCTCCTATGTCTGGATGCCATCCCTCTGGACTCCCTGGACACCTGATATTGTTTCTGCCACCACACGGGGTAGGTTGAACTCACAGGGAGGCTGAGTGGCACCTCTGGACCCGAGTCGATGGACACTTAGTTACTACAGTGCTGAATTGCCGTGGTTCCATGGGTCCCTCCCTGGTCCTCTGTGGATTTCCTTCTTTTGAAGGGAGAACAAAGCCCATGGCTGCATCGTGGGAGAGAGGATAAGAGGAGATAAGAGGATAAGAGGATAAGAGGAGAACCAGTACAGCCAACACACGTAAGGTGATCAAGGAACTGTACTATTCGAGAATGGGATCTAAAAACCCGACTCTGAATCACTGACACGAGCACTTCCTGTGTCATATCAGTCATACAGGGCAGCCTCACAGATAAAGGTCCCTGTAAAGACCAAGAAAAACCCAGGTCCAGAATAACAGAATGATCAAAAAGGATGCTGAATCATTGTGCATTCAAAAAAGGGATCGGGGGAAATTTCTCAACTTGTTTGTGTGCTCTGCTGTTCAGAGTTAGCCGGGTAGAAGAAACAAGGGGGAGGGGGAGGGGGAGAGGAGAGGAGAGGAGAGAGGGGAAGGAGAGCCCAGCAGATGTATGCTAAGGAAGTGATTTTTAAAACGTGCAAAGTGCGGTGGTGGATCTGGGAGACTAGTCACAGTGTTTCAGGGAAATTGCTGCTGTGATGTGTGGCTAACAGGGGTAGCCCCCGTGGCTCTTATTTAAAAGAAAAACCAGAGAGTAGAAAGTACAGATGTGAAGGTGTGCATGTGTATGTGTGTATCTGTGTATGCAAGATTCTAGGTGAACCTATTTCAGAGAGAAATTGGGTAATAATGTGAAACCTCTGCTTCAGCACCAACTAAAATAGCCTTGACCTCACCTAAGCAGATTTCAGTGGAAAGAGAAATCTTGTCTTAATTTAAAAGAGCCAGAATCCTCTCTCTAAAAGTAGCATGTGACATCACCAAACTATTACCTGTTACATCATGTTGATTTACACAAGAGAAGTTTCATTAAATAAGGGATTGAAGTTTCCTTTTCACCAAGATTTTGATCTGAGAAACCCAGTGCTTGTTTTCCTCCCCAAAAAGGATCCTGAAACTGTTAAGTTATGGACCTGAGGTCCTATAGTGGAGAAGCAGTGGGGAGGAATTCCTCAATTATGAGGGTTCAGAGGCTGGAGCTCAGAGCTCTTAAGGAAGATTATGGGGGTGGCAGATTCAAAGAAGCTCTGTAAATCTTTCTTCTCCTCCTCCCTCCGTCTTCCTCTGAGCTGGGGGGATGAAAAGAATCCCCATATCAGTCAATCAACCACTGGGATTGATTGAGCACTTACTGGCTAGTAAGCATTTGAGAGAATAAATTCCTTGTTGACAGGGAACGTACCACTTCTTTA